>NC_133779.1:42215998-42227478 GCF_003597395.2 Chelonoidis abingdonii
TCTGCTCCAAGGGAGAGGAGGCTCCCCAAAGTCCTGACTGGCTTCGTGGGGAGCAGTTCCACAGCATCACCCGGTGACTCTGTGACACCCCCGCACCCTGGCCTGCTGGGACCTGCTCCTAGCAACACCCCCTTCTCCCATCAGATGTGAAACCCACTGGGTTATTTCCACTCCAAGCTCCAGACCTTCAGCTGGCACCAGCAGCATCGCTGGAGCCCTGTGGGTTGCCTCCAGATAGGGATCTTTTGTCTTCCTCACTGGTTCTTGCAATTCCTCCCAAATTCGTATTATTTGCAAATGCAATGAGGTGCTACCTACCCCCCTCACAGACCATTCATTCAATTACCTTACGCCACTGAGCCCTGGCAGGGCCCTCCCTCGCCCCACTGCAATGGGTTGCCATTTCTCCCATCTGCTTTCTTTCCAGCTCCCTAGCCAATGCTCAGCCCCTTGGTCAGTGCGTGGAGCCAGGCCAGACCAGTGCAGGGTTTAGGGGGGCTTGTTTTTGACACTGCTCCGGTTCTGAGTGTCACCGGAGGGGCAGGGAAAGAGCAGGTTTGATTGGCACGTTGGAGCAGCCCCTTGATGTGAAAATGTGCGTCCCCAGGGTGGTCAGTGGCTCTTGGATCCAGCTTTAAACCCACCCGGCTGTTTATTCCTCTGGGCTCAGAAAACAGTCTCTGCTGGTTGGTTTTGTGCATTCACCAGGCTGGTCTCAGCACGGGCAGCAGGGTCAGAGATGATGGTTTTGCACAAGTGTGGTCACTGGTGTTGCACGACTAGCAATGATATGCTGAGGACTGGCCCTCATGGGGGGCACTTACACACAGTGTCTCTGGGACAGCCGTGTGAAGGAGGCTTGCACAATTGGGCCCTTATTGTGAAATGCCTGTTTTGGTCTTTTATCAGAACCCACCTTTTCTTCCGCTCACTCGCTTGGAGAGGGGCCATGGGGCAGCAGCAGCCTTTGCCAAGGAAACTCATTGGCCAGAGCACCTGCTCTGCTCAGCTGACAGCCGCGCCTGCACCCCACAGTTGTGTTCAGGCTGGTGATTGGATCTTTTCTCTCTTTTCGGGTTTCCGCTCAGCGCAGGCCAAGGGGATTCTGAGGCCTGCTGCAGACCCTCTGTGTGAGGATTCTGAAGAGCAAAGGGCCTCAGCCGTGCTCAAATCAAGGGTAGCTAAATTCTCCCAGGGTAGTATCACGGTCCGTGCTGCGATCAGCTGCCAATCTATTCCCCTCTCTGAAGTGCACAGACCCACTTGCTGCTCTCTCCCTTGGATCAGGAGGATGCCAGAAAAGAGCCCTTGGTCCTTAAATCGGGAACTCTGCATTGCAACCCTCCCCGTCCCGCGGTCCCGCGCTATGTCGCACAAGCAGCATGTGGCCCTTGCGTGCCAGGGAGGGGACTGGCTCTTTCCTTTGCAGTGGGCGAGCCCAGATTCCCTCCACCTGGGAACATGGGGCAATGTGAACATTCTTGCTGCAAAACAGGAAGTGAAATCAACTGTCTCGTGGAAGCCAGAGAGTGCCAAAGCCTGGAGAGGAAGTTGGTTTGTTATTCGACAGTTTCTGTCTCTGATAAAGTGCAGCGCTGGGCTTCACAGGCCAGCCCCCTCCCCAGGGGAGCCTCCCCTCCCTCCGCGCTGAGCCCTGAGCCGCAGGCTGCAGAGAGCAGCTTGCCAGTCTGACCTGCTGAGCTGGAAGGTGGAGGAGGAGAGAGAGCTCTGAAAGCAGGCGGAAAGGGACAGGAGCTGCTCCCCGGCACAAGGCTGGGGGTCAGCCCTGCGTATCTGGGCTGGGGAGGGGAGCCTGCTGCAGGGTTGGGAGTTATTTATCTAGATTTAAACTCAAGGAGGAAGCTGCTTCACCATTGTCCTGGTGCCCCGGTGATTCCTGGGAATCCCAATCCGCAGAGGAACAAGCGCTCAGTGGTATGGCTGTGCGCACATGCAACCAGAGCCAGCTGGTGTAGACAGCCACAGCCTGGCCCCCACCTGCCCCACGCCCTCACTGGGCAGGCTGCATAGTGTGAGTTGAGGGCAGCTGCTCTGGGCCAAGGGGTCAGCAAGTTCCCAAGCATGGGGTTCTCAGGGTGTTGGCCCTGCCGCCCCCTCCCATCTCCTTCACACAGGGCAGGGGGCGGGGGGAGCAGTTCCAGCTGGAGCTTGACTTTGACAGCTGCATGGAGAATGAGGCCAGGCCCAAAGCCTCCCACAAGGGGACTATGATTACCTAGGCCTGGTCCTGGCCTCTCCCCCAGCTCAGCAGCAGTGGTCTCAGCCAGCTGGCTTTCACCCCAGTCCCAGCCAGACACTGGCTTGGTGCTCAGCTGGGCAGCCCGGGCCAGCTGAGGCAGAGCCATAAAGCTGACTGTGGTCTCTGTACGAAGCACACCGCACCCCATGGCTCCCCACTCCCCCTCCTAAGGCTGAGCAGTGACCACAGCTTTCACCTGGGAGCTCCCCTGTGACCAAGTGAGGCTGTTCTTAATGTTTCCTCTGAATACTGTATGGGTGCCTCAGTTTCCCCTATGCATTTCTTAAGTCTCTAGTGTGCATAAATGGCCGACACTCTGTCTCCTGGCAACAAATGGCTGGGGCCCTTTCCCCCTGCAAGGGGATGGCTAAAGGTGATCAAAGAGATCAAGTGACATCCTGGCCCAGGAAAGAGTCAAAGGCCAGAAAGGAGGGGCTGGAGGGGGGTTCAGTTTGGGGCTGGCTGGGGACTGGAAGTGAGGGCAGACGTGGGTGTGTGGCTCACTGCCCCCCAGAATGGACCCGGCTGAGGGGTCCAGTTCTCTGTACTTACAAGCTCTGTTTTAGACCCTGTTCCTGTCATCGAATAAACCTCTGTTTTACTGGCTGGCTGAGAGTCACGTCTGACTGCGAAGTTGGGGGGCAGGACCCTGTAGCTTCCCCAGGACCCTGCCCGGGTGGACTTGCTGTGGGAGGCGCATGGAGGGGCAGAGGATGCTGAATGCTCCAAGGTCAGACCCAGGAGGTGAAGCCGTGTGAGCTTCTTGCCCTAAAGACAATCTGCTCCAAGGGAGAGGAGGCTCCCCAAAGTCCTGCCTGGCTTTGTGGGGAGCACTTCCAGAGCATTGCCCGGGGACTCCGTGACATCCCCAAAAGCAGAGAGAGCAGCTGCTGGAGGCTGCCTCCCACCCTAGGACTCACCAGGTATGGCAGGCAGACCTAGCGCTGGCTCTGCCAGCCTGGGCTTTCAGGAGACTCCTGTGCACTGGGACAAAGCCCCTCCCCACTCTCCAGAGCAGCGAGTTGGTCCTGCTAGTGAAGGCAAGGGGCTGATTCAGGGTCCCTTCCAGTTCTGTGAGATAGGTATATCTCCATATTTTGATTTTATTTGTTTTTTGTTATTTAACTTTATTTAAGTTAGATTCCAGCACTCAGCACTGGCTCCTGCTCTCAGAGAGGCCCAGGGGAGTTTCGCTGGTGAGCTCAGTGGACTCAGGTTTCCAGAAGTGCTGGGCCCCAGGAGCTCGCACTGGCTTCAGCGGGAGATGCCCTCAGTCCACACCTCTGGAAATCAAGCCCTCCTCCTGCAAGCTCTTGGAGCAGGGAATATGCTGTTGGCCTTCCCCTGGGCCTCCCAGATCAGGCACTGGGGAAGGAGTTGGTGTACGATGCTGTGTTTGGCTTTGGTTTCTCGGAGTCCTTCAGAAACTCCCTGATGACTAGGCAGAGGTTGCAGCATTCCCGCCTCCTGCTGTTTTCTTCCTGGGTAACCTGATCCCAAGAATCTGCATGGGTTTAGCATTCCCAGCTGGTACTTCCCACAGTCTGGTCAGATAGTCACCACTCACCAGCTCCTTTGTTCCCCCAGCTGCATTCTTATGCCTTGCTTGGCACCCTCTCCTGGCTATAACTTCCAGTGGCCTTGAGCTAATGTTTCCTGGATAGTTTATTTACCTTAAAAAACAAAGCCTCTGTGCACCCAATGGAGTCTATGGAGCTGGACCAGTGCAAAAGATCCTGCCTCACTGGGCTGTGTCTGGAAAAAGGCAACGCTACCTAGGTTTGAAAACCATACGCTGGCCATGTGCTGATGCGGGTGCCCTGTACTCCCAGCATTTCCCCAGGAATAAAGGGAAGCAGATGGTCAGGTCTTCTAGCTGGGTGGCTCAAATTACAGTGAGTCAATTGACTGGACTGAAAGCCCAATCTCTGGAGATCTCTCTCCTATGGCTACCAGCCTGCCTGGGGAGGAGAGACCAGAGTGGTGGGCACCTACTGTGGAATATTGCCTGCCTCTGCGCCCACACAACGACCTTCAGGCAGGGATGCTGCATGTTGTTGCCCGTGGATGGCCTCTGGGGAAGACGGCAGAGTAATTTCTGGTGTCTCCGGCCTGCTCTGACAAGGGTGTGGGAAGATTCGAAAGTGAGAGCTGGACAGAGGAGACAGCAGAGCAAAGGGAAGGAGAACAGCCAGGGCCGGTGCAACTATTTAGGCAAACTAGGCGGCCGCCTAGGGTGCCTAGTGGTTGGGGGTGCCTAAAAGCCCCTTCAGGTGAGGAGGTGGAGGTGAGCTGGGTGGGGGGCGCGTGGAGAGGGTTGCCCGCAATAACGAGGCGGGGGTGCACAGGGGAACAGCTCCCTGCCCCAGCTCACCTCCGCTCTGCCTCCTCCGCTGAGCACACAGCCCAGCTCTAAGTCTCCTCCAAGCAGCGCCGCAAGCCTGGGCGGGGAGGAGAATTAGAGTAGCGCCGGCGTGCGCAGTGGAGGAGGCGGAGCCGAGGTGAGCTGGGGTGGGCTACCCAGGCAGGGTTAGCTGCTGTGGTGGCGGGGGGGGGAGAGAGAGGGGGAAAGTTTCCCCAGGCAGAGTTAGCTGCCGTGGCAAGGGGGGAGAGGAAGTCTCCCTGGGTGGGGTTAGTTGCCATGAGGGGACAGGGGGGGAGAGGGGTTAGCTGTCGCGGTGGAGGGGTAGCTGCTGCAGAGGGGGCTCCCGGGGTCAGGGGCTGAGTTAGCTGCCGTGGAGCGGGGGTTAGCTGGGTGGGGGGTGCAAGGTCGAAGTTTTGCCTAGGATGCGAAACTTCCTTGCACCGGCCCTGAGAACAGCCCCCCCGTTCTGCCTCTGCCCCCCCACCATCTTTCCACCCAGCCCTTCTCCCCTTCCCCCTCTCCACCTTGCTGCTTTCTCCTCTTTGCCGCTCCCCCTCTGGCTGAGTGTTTCCCCCCATTCCCTACCGAGCCCCTGCGGGGCTGACCCAGGTGCACAGTGGGGGCCCTGCACATGGGAAAAGCCCTCCAGGGAGGAGGAGCCAATCTCTGTGTGCATTGTCTCCAGGATTGTCACAGCTGGGCAGGGTCTGGTGCTGTGCTGAGACATGGGGGCCCAATGGGCTGGGCAGGAGGTGGGCACCAGGCCCAACTCCTCCATGGTCAGCAGAGCCAAGTCATGAGAGAGTTGTAAAACCAGGCTCGGAAGGACCCCTTTAATTCTCTCTCCGCCTGGGGCCTGCGCATCTCAGCTGGGATGGCTTGAAAACAGCTTTGGGATGCTGTCTGGGCATCTTGTGACAATTGCAAGCCCCGTGCCCCCAGTTCTCAGCTTCATGGCTGTTCTATACATCCCCAGGTTTATAGAGCTGGAAACACTGGCTGTCATTGCTACGGGGCAGGCAGGGGCAGTGCTCCAAGCCCATGAACTCCCTCGGGCCGCACATCAGCAGCTCACTCAGTGGGTGTGAATGGAGGGGACCGTAAGCTGTGACTCTTTATTAGGGCTTTGCAGGGACCTGGGAGTGAGGTCATGAGACATAAATGTACAAACAGATGTAAAGCAGCAGTGGGGGCAGGGCAGACATCACCTCCGTGATGCACAGGCAAGATGGGGCTGTTGGTCCAGAATGAGAGTTTTCTGACATCTTCCTCTTGGATTTCTGCTGCATGCCCTGATGGCAACCCGGGCTCCAGGGACTTCGTCCTGCAGTCTCAGCCATGGCGCTCTGGCATGTCCACCTGGCCTTTGCAATCTGCCGCGAACACAGGGAAATCGCTTTGTTTTCCCCTCTTGAGTGGCATGGTAATAAGACTTGCCGTGTGCCGTGCCCAAGCTGCAGCCTGGCAGTAGGGAGCATACTGAGGTACAAGAGACTCCTCTGAAGGCCATGCGGATTGTTATTTTATTGTGCAATCTTCCCCTTGCTCCTGGCTTTATGTAGCAGGACAATATAAAGCTCACAACTGATGAAGAAAAACTCCCTCCGCAACCTCAGGAGTAACCTTCATCCCTGCCTGGGAATGGGCTCGATCCTACAGTGCTGCTAGCATGGCGCAGCACTTCTCTGCTGTTCTGGGGCACCTGGCAGGTTTGCTGGACTGCCCAAGGCTGAGCCAACTGGCACTTCCTGCTCCTCTTCCGTTCACTTGCATCACATGCTCCTTACCATGCCAAAGGCCTTGCCCCTGTGCTTCCTGCATCCTGGGGCTCTGCAGAGTCAGGGACAGACCCCACTGGCCCTGCACGCCCAGGGAGGTCCCTTGGAAAGCTGAATGGGGTGACTCTGCTGCACACTGGGGGGCAGCATCCAGGTCCCTGGGTAACTTGGGGGCTCAGAGAATTAATTTTTAAAAGTAGGCTGAACTAATGGCACCTCTGCTGAGCAAACAGAAAGTCATGGGTGAAATCCTGGCCCTAGGGAAGTCAATAGATGTTTTGCCACTGCCTCTAGTGGACCCAAGATGTCATCCTAGGAGTCAGCAGCCATTCTGCCCTGGCCGGTTGCAGCTCTCCTAACCCCAGGGTGCTGTTCTGTTCTGTGACGTCACAGTGGGACCACACATTCCTGGAAAAAGTCTAAATTCCAGGCTACAGTTAAGTGCTCTCTGTCAGTGCATTTCCACTGTCTTGCCTCTGAGCACCATGGGTGTGCAGGGGATATGGGGCAAACCCGCTGGGCTAGCAGAGTGAACTTGCAGCGATAGCAACCCTGATCTGGCCCCAGTGACAGGGCACATGCAGAGACCTGGCAATGCCAGAAGACAGGCAAGGGTGACAAACTGCATTAGCCTGAGACTTGTGTTGCAGGCACTCGGTCCATATGAGAATTTTCCTTTGCACATACACAAAAGATGTCAGTCAGTTGAGCCATGTGTCAGCCCTGCACATGCACTGGGGTTCCTGAGGGGTTGATCTGGAGTTGTGTGTAGATCTATTTGTTCAGGCCTGCTATTTTGGAGTGGCTCAGAACAGCTCGACCCACCGAGGCATTTTGGTCTGGAAAATCATGCTCTGAAATGGCAGACATTGTACTTAAGTTGGCCACATAGCTGTTGCTTGAGCGCTCTGCTTCCCTGTATGCTGGAATGGGGCCAAGCCCTGGCACAGCATTGGGATGGCAAGGGCCGCTGTTGCTGTGACGCGTGCTGCCCTGTGGCAACCCAATTACAGAGCCCAGACGAACCGAGGCCACAATTAGCTTCACAGAGCCTGTCACGATGTGAGAATGAAAACAATGTCCAGGCAAGTTGGAACACTGTGAAACCCAAAGCAACGAAAACAGCTGCCTCTGTGGTGGGAAAAGCATGTCCCATCCACACTGTGCTGTGCAGCTTGGAAGTGAGTGTTCTTGACTAAGCAGAACACTGGGCGCCAACCACTCCCCCACTCTCTGTCACTGACTCACTTTGTGGCCTTGGCCAGGTCAGTTAATCTCTGTGCCATGTCTGTACAATGGAGATTAGCCTCAGACCAATCACTGGCCACGCAGGGAATTGCGGAGGATTTGCACTTGTACAGTGTATGGAGGATCCTCAGGGGATGTCTGCACTGGTGCTGGGAACGAGGCAGATAGACTCACATGAACTTAGCTTGCACTAACACGCTAAAAAATGAAGCATGGACATTGCATTTGGGCGGCCGAGCTCAGATTTAGGGGGTCGGGTTAGCTGGAGAGTCCAAGCTGCAACTTCCACACGGCTATTTGTGGTGCACTAACTCGTGTCTGGGCCGCTCTCTTGCATGCAGGTTGGCCATCCCGGAGTATTCACAATGCCAGAGACTGCGGCATACGCCTGGGTTAGCTATTCTATCTTTGGATTTAGATTGCTGAAAGACACACACCCATTGCCTAAGACACTAGGGGCATCCACAGTCGTTAAAAACTACAGTTCATCGCCTTGCACCTTCCACATGGTGCTGCCCACAACTGGCTGTGAAAAAGCCATTCCTGAACTTTACAGCTATAGAACAGAGAAACTCAGAGGCAGTTTCCCCAGCTGGTAACCTGAGCCTCAAGCCCACATGGCCAGCCTCAGGCAAAAGCCTTGCATCACGCCCCAAGGTTAGCAAACGTGGGCTCTAGGGGGCCAGCAGGGAAGCAAGAGGCAGAGTCAAGGGGCCTCTGTTGAGAATGGCCTGTCAGCAGCTGCCAGATGTTCACATCTAGGGTCTGAGAGCAGAAGCACCTCAGCTGACCTTGGCAGCACAGGGGACAGAGGCGGTAGTTAGGGCCCGAACCATATAAGGCCATAAAGCTCCTCTGGGAGCCTTTCTGTGCTGAAAGGCCTGGGTCTGAATTGTAGTGGGGCCCCACTGACAAGCAGAAATTGGTTCTGTGATGGGCGAGAGAGGAGGAGTCCTTTAGCACCTGATGTTTTCTGAGCACTCGACAATCAGGATATTCAGCAGCAGGCCAGGCTGTAAGGCCAGAGGGGACAGATGAAACTGCAAGAGGACTCATGACAAAGCTCCGATTGCACTTGGGGGGGCAGAGCTCAACAGCCCTGGGGCTCACTTCGGGTTTGTGTCTTAGGCTAGCTCATGCTTCAGCATTTCAGCCAGCCACCGGCAGGGGTCAGGAAGGGATCCCTCCCGGGGGATTCTGGGGGAGGAGGGTTGAGCTCCTTCCTCTGATGCATCACAGGGCTGGCTCTGTCTGGAGATGGGACACTGGATGGGCAGAGCCAGGGCTCTGGGGTGGCACTGAGCATTCTGTCTCTCAGGTGCTGGGCTGGCTGGTTCTTGCTCATGTGCTCATGGTCTAAGTGGTCACTATGTGTGGGGTCAGGCAGGAATTTCCCCCCATGTCAGACCGGCAGGGACTTTGGGGGAGTGTCACCTTCCTCTGCAGTGTGGGGTGCGGGTCACTTGCCTGGATTATCTGGGTATATCTCACAAGCATTTCCCTGCCCCTGTGGGGCCTCAGGCGCATCTCGACCCCTCCTACTCTCGACCTGTGGCACGTACAGCCTAGCCTCCTGCGGTCTCATTACAGCTGGTGGGGCTAGTGACCTGCGCTACAGGAGCTCAGACTATATGATCTGGTCCCTTCGACTTGCGGGCTCCAGCCCCCGTGTTTGTGCCAAATCCCAGTCTGGCGGGAGGAAAGGCTGTGTACAATAATTTATTGCCAATAAATGCAAAATTAAATTAAAATATTGGCAATGGTCTGAGTGCCGCTGCACTCAAAGTCAGCCACCCCTGCTGCCTGGGTTGCTATGCAGGTTTCTTCAGGGCACAAACATCACTAGTTTTGGCAGGAATAAGCTTGTATTAGCTGGTGAGGGTTTGTATGAACCCAGATCTGCCACTCGAGCTTCTACATGCTTGGAAAAGAGGCCAGGCCTCCCCCCAAACCTTATGGAGGAAAAGGGCTGCCTCCGCCCCTACCTATCTGAATGCTGTTTCTGTTTTTCATCCCCAAACTAGTTACACTTCATTTTTAATAGAGCCCTGTAATATTAACCCTTTGCTCCCTCATCTTGCACTCCAGCACAGGCACAAACAACACAGAGCTAGCACCTCAGCTTTGGGCTTTGTGAATTTCTGAGGTGTGCAGCAGGTCCAGGGAGTCCACTGGTTCTAACTGGGAGTTTCGCTGTCGCCCTCAGTGGGTGCTGGACTGAGGGTTTCAATTGCAGAGAGAAGCATAGGAAAGATATGTACAAAACTCTGGAATACAGAAACTTTTAAGATAATGATGATTCGGCCACTGATTCTGTGGAAGTGGCCAAGTGGGGCGTCCTTCCAGTTCTGTCAAACACACAGCTCTACAGGAACATCCCCCCCACCCCAAAAGATCTTGCACTGGGACTTCTCCAGTCATGCAGAGGCAGGTGAAGACGAAAGCAGGGCCACTCCTTGGGGGCTGCACATGCTGCCTCTACAGCAATCCCAGCTCACGTCTGAGCTTCAGAGGGATTTTGCTCCCTCTGTCTCCTCAAGGGAGCAAATATGAACTTGTTTAAATGAAAGAAGTTCAGTTGCTTTTCCATAGTCCTCTGCTTGTGACATTCTTCTACAGCACCCCGGTTAACTAGTCTCTTACCATCTAGTCACAATTAATGATAAAGTAGGAAATCTTTCTTCAGCACAACCAGTATCTACAGACACTGAATGGGGGAATCACAATAGTATCCAATTTTTTCTATTCTCATTGCAAATTGCAAAGGACTATCTTGGTTTCAAGCAAGTAAGGAGTTAATTCTCTGTTTGGCTCCCACACAGGTGTTTCAGATGAAGTAAGGGGGCAGGCCAGGGAACTGAAAGCCCAATCAGAGAATGGTCTATAAAGCAGCTGACAGACTCAGCCGGCAATCTGGATGCTGGCTCTGGTGTCAGAAGGCTGCTGTGCAGTGAAGGTGGGTTACTCTGGTATGGGGTGTTTGCCCGAAGGCTGAAAACTCTTTGTTTGTGAAAAGTTGTTTTGCCGCTGAGCTAGCTGACTCTGCCTGCTTGTTTGCACGAACGGGTATTTTCTGGGGTAATGTTATATGGAGCTTTAATGGCTATATTCTTAAGTGAGAACTGAAATCTCAGCTCCTCCTCACAGCTCCCTCCTTTCCAGTTTTATTGGATTTTTAACACCCCCATCCAACTAGTTAATTGCACATCACTAGACACGGCTCCCCCAGAATCAGCCTGTAATGAACAAGTGCCAGCCCTGAACCACCCCAGGGCTCCCCAGCCCGGCAACAGTTCAGCTGGAGCCTTCATTTATACCAACGTGTTACCATGGAGAAGGCAAGTTAAGTCAAAACATCCCCTCTGCTAAGGTGAGGTTTGGATGTGACTGTCTGGCACCTGCTTCCCCCTTGGAGGAGGGGAGCTGCCCCGATGCTGGGTACCCAGCGGGGGCGCAGGAGGCACCGGTCCAGCCCCGGGGGGCTGTGACCCCTGCCTGGCCTTACAGGGGAGGCTGCGGGGCGCTGCAGCCCAGCAGCCGGGGGCAGGCTCAGCGCCAGGCCCTGCAGCCTCCAGCGCGCCTATAAATATCCCGCAAACACCCCTGACCCCGCCCCCTATGACATCAACCCAGGAGGCTCCGCGCTGTTGTGCCGTTTACAGGCCGGTCGCCATGGTGACGGGGGGCGCCAGTGGGGGGCGTGGCGGTCATGCCCCGCCCCATGCAAATATGCCCGACGAGAACGTCATCTGCAGCCAATCCCCGTTGCACGCGGTGACCTCATCGGGCTGGCGCTGGGTATTTAAGGCGGCGCGGGGCGCCCCCCCCC
>NC_133779.1:42228614-42352910 GCF_003597395.2 Chelonoidis abingdonii
GCCGGGCCTTGCCGGGGGCTGTGCGTGGCCAGGCCCCGGGACTGAACGCCGGGCCGGGCCGGGGGCTGTGCGTGCCCGGGACTGAGCGCCGGGCCGGGCGCCTCAAGACTCGGAACTGCCTCTGCCTTGCAAGGGGCCCTGCTCCGTCAGCCGGGACCCGCATCTCCCGGCGAGCGCTGCGGCGCGGTCTCCTACCCTCGCCAGGGACCGGACTGGCTCGGCCCGCGGGCCCCGAGCGCACCAATCCACGAGACTGCAGAGCTACCCGGGTTCCGCCTCGGCAGAGCCGGGCCCGGGGCGGCCCCAGGCGATAAGCTGAAGTGTTCTGTTGTTTGAAGTGTTCTTGCTCTATTTATGTTTATACTGGGCCCAATGTTCCTCTCCCTTGTCCTATGCGCCACATTCCAGTGTGCAGTAAAGTCTTGTGCCAGGAGCTGTGTCTGCTGTGTGTGTCCTGCTGCGGGGGGAGCCCGCCACCAGCTCTGCCTGCAGAGCCGGGTGTGGTGGCTGCTTGCTGGGCGCTGGCCTGGCTGGCGCTTCGCAAGGCAGCGAGAAGGGGGCTGCCCCCTCTGCCCGACCTGAACTACGTATTGCAGAAGGGAGGGGACGCTGCACCGGGCGGCAACTGGAGCGGAGGTATAATATGTGGTCAAGCGCGCCCCCTCCTGCCCTTTGTGGAAACCGCATCTATGCGCCCCTATAGGAAGAAGCTTCCTAGCTGGGTTCCCACTGAATAGGGGTTTGCCCTGGAGCACCTATCACCAGTGACTGTCCTTGGGGGAGCGAGGGGAGGTGCGCCCCGAAATGTCGGGCAGTTCCTTGTAAGGGCGCCTGGCCCAGTTGCAAGTCAGCTTGTCCTGTTCAGGCTGCCTTTCCCCCTGGTTAGTAGTGGCAGTGACTTCTGGAGTCTTGCTGTTACGTGAATTAATAGTCAGGCCTTGAAGGCGGATTAGGGGGACAGAAACAGAGCTGTCAGGTTCTTGGCACCATCACCCTTGGCCTGGAGTGCACAGAGAGGGGTGGAAAGAAGGAAATGAGTTGCAATAGAAAATGGAAGTGTAAGGGGTTGCTTCATTTCTTAGAAATGCTATGACTAGGCAGATTGACAGCTGTGCAGCTTTCGTCTCAGGAAACGAACTTAAGCCCTAAACACACAGGTTGCCTTGGCCAATGGCCCGGGATACTAGGTTACAGGAAAGGTCCAAAAGATTTTTCCCCAGGTGGCGGCTCTGCCTTAAGATTTGCAACAAAATGGTCAAGAGCTTAAAGGAAAACACCTCTTTCAAAGTGTAAAACGGTGTCAGAAAGAGTGGGCGAGATGAAACTTTCACACTGAGATGTCTTAGTACCCACAGTGGGGTTGGTGGTTTCTAAAAGAGATAATCTTGCAAAATCAAGACCACAAGAGCTCATTAGGTGAGTTGTGGTCTAGGCTCTAATTTTACAAGATGTGTAAGTCACATTAAATTTTATCCACTTGGGGTGTGACTGCCTGTGAGCCTGGTGTGGGTCTGCTCATACGGGGCTGTTTAGTAAAGGAGCACGAGGAGCTATTTGGAAAACAGGAATTCCAGGGTTAACTTGATCATGCTCAGGTTAATTTTCATAGGGCCAGGAACGTAGGTGGTGAAGTGCTCTAGTGGCACAGCTCAGGCTGAGAGGAGTCCTCGACCTTTTCCACAGCAGTCTGAGATCCTTTTGAAAAACTAGCCACTTCTAATAGGACTCAGATGCTGTGTGTACAGCTTGTATGGTACTTGGTTGTGCAATGGTAGGCCCAGAGCTGGCTGACATCACTGATACGGGTGCATAATCAAAATAGTAAACACAACCACTGAGGTGGATTCCAGCTCTGCTCAGGCCCTAGGGCGGAATAAGGGGAAAGGCAGTATTGGTAGGAGCTTTATTTTCAGCATTCCCAGACAATGTTGTAAAATGTTTAGAGAATGTGTCCTTAAAGGCTGCACTTCTTTGTTGTGGGAGCAAGGGAACAGTTGTCTCCACTGTAGCAGAGAACCCCCCAACTTCTGTTCCCAAACCTGCGCTGACATCAGGAGTGGCGCTGACCCAGGAATGAAGTGAACAAAAGAGCAGTAGTCCTTTGAGTGCTGTTACCAAATGGTGACAGACAGAAAATTGGCAGGAGGAGCTGTCTTCCAAGTAATGATGTGTCTAGGAAATGCCTTGTGGGGCAGTGTACAGCATCAACATGGCATAAAACATAGTTTGGGAAGGGCTAAGTGATGCCCTTGGTAACTTGCTGTATTGAGAATACTACACCCAGGTAAGGCGCAGAGAGCAGCATTGAATTGCCCAGTTTGGAATTTAGCCAGACCCAAAGGGCTGCCTCCTTTGTTCCTGCAGAAAGTGTAAATGGGTTTTTTACTGGCCTCCCATTAGATCCCAGGGGAAGCACTTCCAGCAGCTCTGGCCCCCTGAATAGTGCATGGGTCTGGTACTGGCCAGCTGGGAGGTACCACCTCCTGAATAGCCTGTGCCCCTGGCCCTCGTGACTGCCTGGCTTTGTGGGTTGCGTGCATTAGGTGGTGCAGCTGTACGTTCTTCAAAACCAGCAGCCCAGGGTGCCTCATCTGAGTTCACGATCAAGAACTAGAACAGATGCCAGATCAGCATCACACAGCCTTTAATCACAACTCTGTTTTCTGTGCGTTGTCTAAAAACAGCCACTCAACACCAGAACCACCGGGCTTCCCTAGAAAAAGAAACAGGGCAACAAATCACTTGGTTCCTAACAACTTGGTGCAACTTGTACATTGGCTGGGACATTCTAAACCCTGGAGGCAAAAGTCAGCAGGGGAAGACTCCCCCTGGTAAGAGAGGGAAGATGATTTAAAGTTCTTATCATTTCTGCTGGGAGACTGCTTGGCACTGAGTCTTTTCCTCGCTTGTCTAAACAAATGACAAAACTGAGGGGAGTAAAAACCCATTTGCAGCCAATATAAATTAAATCTCCAAACCAGCCCAGAGCAGGGACTCCACTTCCTGGCCCTAGCCAGCAATCCCCACCCTGAGAACAGCTTGTGTTGGATAAAAGAGCTGGAAAGCCGCCTTTTGGGCTTTGCCTAGAAAGGAATAAACTTTGCTTTCCCAAAATGAAGGGACTCGCTGGTTGGATTGCCCCTAACTGCTTATTTTGCAGGTGATGGGGTCAGTCTAATCCCCACTCAGCCCCCAGTGAAAGGCTTTTCTCAGACTGGGTGAAATAATCTAAAGTGATTCTGTCTATGCTTCTGTCCTTAAGCCAACCGGAAACTAGGGATGGTGGAACCACGCACTCTGCCTAAGAGCCAGATTCCATGCATGAACCTCCCCCCCCTGCCCTGGCCGAACCCCCCCAGTGACCCTGGGCCCCAATGTATGGGCTGATGGTAGCACCGTGGCAGGATTAGGCTTAGCAGTCCCCACTCAGGCAAACAAACCAGTTCCTGGAGTCCCCAAGAAGTTGCTGGGTGACGGTGTTCAGGTTGGGCACTGGAGATGGGGCTGAATTCACGGTGTGGTGCCTAAAGGAGGGGTCTTGGTGTAGCACTCGGACACTCAACAGCAGTAACCTCTACTGAAGGGAAGCGAGGCTTGAGACCCTGGCCTTTGAGCTGGTCCCCTGGCGCTGGCTTTGCGTTTCAGCAAAATTATTGAGGGATCAGCTCAGGCCCCACACTCTGCCTCCTTCCTGCCGCTGGTTTCCCCCTTGCCTTCATCTCCCCTCTGTGGTGTTGTCATGGTGCTGGGCTCATTGCTTCATTCTCTCCACCTGCTTTGGCCCTTTGGGTTTCAAAGTGCTCCCTTCCTATATGCTTGCCTGCCACCAGCCGGGGAGCTGGGCTGTCCTAGAGCCCCTCCTTTGTGCCACTGGCCATCTGTCTCGTTGCTGTTCATGGGGCACCAGCCAAAGTGCTCTGCTACCTGGACAGCTGCAGAAAGGGTGTGGTGAAGTGAGACTGTTCTTAACGTTTCCTCTGAATACTATGTGGGTGCCTCAGTTTCTGGCCGACCCTCTGTCTCCTGGCAACTAATGGCCAGGCCCTCCCCCCTGCAAGGGGATGCTAAAGGTGTGGGAGAACAAAGAACTCGGGTGACCTCCTGGCCCGGGAAAGGATCTCAGCAGAGAAGGAGAGGCTGGAGGGGGTTTCATTTGGGAGCTGGCTGGGGACGGGAAGTGATGGCAGAGATGAGTGTCTGGCTCACTGCCCCCAGGATGGACCTGGCTGAGGGGTCTGGTTCTCTGTACCTACAAGCTCTGTTTTAGACCCTGTTTCTGTCATCTAATAAACCTCTGTTTTACTGGCTGGCTGAGAGTCACGTCTGGCTGCGACGTGGGGTGCAGGACCCTGTAGCTTCCCCAGGACCCTGCCTGGGCGGACTCACTGTGGGAAGCGCACGGAGGGGCATACGCTGAATGCTCCAAGGTCAGACCCAGGAAGGTGAAGCCGTGTGAGCTTCTTGCCCTGGAGACAGTCTGCTCCAAGGGAGAGGAGGCTCCCAAAGTCCTGCCAGGGGATTACAATGATGAGGAGAAGGTTTCCGCACTATGGTCTGCCTGGTATACGACACCGGGTGCTTTCCGCAACGGAATATAGGGGATCTTTACTTGTTATGTCGCGCAAAACCACCACGCTTGGACATTATATTATAACTAGCTATGATTTCGTGGCAAAAACCGAGGGAGTGAGCGAGTGGAAGGTAGTCGATAGATACTCATCATATTTAGAGAGTCGTGGAGGGAGCGAAGAGAAGAGATAGTGCCACACGCTGGATCAGAAGCGTAAGCCTGAGTAGTGGAACCAACTGCCCCTGGAAAACGCTCCCCATCTGTTCCACCTCACCATTGCTCTATGTAGGAGTCTTGCACACTCCACAGCTGAAGTACTGTAATCCGTTGTGGCAGTGGGCCACGCTGGTGGCTAAGCACTTTGCCACCCAGACTGCACTGACTCGACAAGACAGCACGATGACTCAGGGCAAGTGCACAATCACTTTTGTACAACATCACAGATTGTAACTGAACAAATCTCGAGAGTGCTAGAACTATTTGAAGGGATCAACCAACTCTCCTCAGTTTTATATCATCTCACAAAAGTGTCCCTCGAAAATCACACCACTCTCTTCAATTAAACCGGTCTGTGGGCAAGTGGCGAGTGTGTAACCGCGCGCCACTCTCTCAACCAGAAGTGCTTTGGGCATTGGGTCTTGGCACATCCCTGTAAAGATTCAAACTCGAGAAGGAAATCTAGATGTCACACACTCCTTGCCACTGGACTTGCTTATTGTGAGTGCAATGGGGGTTCTCAGGGCTCAACTCCCATCAAGTCACGGTAGGTGTCGGGGCTTCCGACATTCACGATCTGTTGAGAGGCCCAAAACAAAACTTCTGTAGACTGGGCCCGGGCAAACTAATGCGTTCACTTTAAACATCGGCATGCCGGTCTCAATCTGCTGGTGTCCAAGTACCCCAAGTGACCTCCTTCCATCTACCTTCCAGGGAAACAATGCACCTCTTTCCGGAAGGGTGCAGCCCGCGCGCCACCGGTAAACTAAGAACCCAGAGGCTGGCGCTTCCAAGTCCGCTCCAGAGGAGCTGACCTGGGGACGCTCCTCTCCCTCCTTCATAGGTGGTATGTTGCACCCTTTCCCCGGAGGGTGCCCATCTTCAGCCGAATTGGGTTTTTTTAACCAGCACTTCTCTTCACAGTCCATCCGCCGCCTCTGCGGGTTGGCTGTCCTTGGGTCTTGTCCCTGAGCTTGGGGCACTAAGGCCTCCGCGGTATGTGGCGCTCGTTGGTCCCATCATTGAATAGGCATGCCCATAGTTCAGTGGGTCTACCCCCCTGGAATATGGTCGGAAGGGACCTGACACTTGAAGGACTGTTTCCCCCTTTGGCGGGTTCTCCCGCCAATAGGCCCGCTGGAAGGTCCCTTAATTGATGACTCTCTCTCTGCGCTGAGTGCAGGCCTGCCTCCTTTCCACAACATGTGTACCGTTCGAGATGTCTGCTTTTGACACTACAATCCTGGCCCAATCCCGTGTTGTCCGGCGCCCGACTGTCAACATCTACCAAATTGTCGGCAAAGTTGCCTGGCGTGCTGCGGGTTCTCCGGCTTCTGGTCCTCACCACAAGCCTCAAGGTGGACGGGCACTGCTCATAACCAGGTGTCCACTATGAACAGGTCCAAATTTTATTACAAGTTTCTCTTTTAGTCATTGGGCCCAGTCTCTAGCTGTCCACATGTATATTTTAGGTTTGTTCTTAAAGTCACTTGCGGGCATAAGCTCCCCTCGCGCTGGACATCATAGCAGGCCAATATGATAATCTTCAAACTTGTGATCCATCTAGTTATATGTAAAGATATTAGTAAAATACTCAAGTTTCACTTGCAATTCCCCCGCAGAAATGTTTTCAACTGTTTAACGGTCCCGGTAGCAACCTTTTCCGGTAAGCATCTTCAGGAAGTCAGAACCACAAACTCAAAAAAATTGCGAAAAACGTGAAACCTAGGAGCAAGGGGCCTGTTTGAAAGAACAAAGCTTCGGTAAGTCCCACCGCTCCTCCGCAAACCGCCTTTCAAGACTCGGACCTGTACACCTCCAACGGCCCGTGGAGTCCCCAGTAAGGGGGTGAAAAAAATGAGATCCATGTCTGCAGGGCCAACCCTTGCAAAGCTTCGGCAGGCATTCTCAAAAGGCCGTCAGGAGCAGTAGGTAATGCCTTGTCCTCGCCACAGATTCACTTAGACGCCCGGGGCGAAAAGCACTTATCAAAGTTCGGTGTAAGGCTTGGAGTTCCCCCTCCATCACCGGCAGCCGGGGCCACGGCTCCTCAGCTGGGTCCAGCCCAGCTCGGTGTTTAATGCTGGTTTCATCCTTCTCTTATTATTTAAAACCAGCAACTTGCCCAAGACTACTGATTTTATGAGTATACGCCTGGTTCTCTCCTTCTCCTCTCAACCGCTCTTTTACGCTGGTTTCTCCTTCTCCTCATCAGCTCATGTTTAACGCTGGTTCTCCTCATGTTTACGCTAAGTTCACCTTCTCCTCCAAGCTCTTGCCTCTTTAAAAACTCATGAGCTCCTCTGACCGTCTCAAACTTCCTTTTCCTCTTCAACCAAGGCTTGCTCCACAGCTGTCGAGCGTCGCTGGGAGGATCCCCTGCTGGGGGGTGAGCTTCGCTTGCCGGGGATCCCCTCCGGCCGGGGGGGTCACGGTTGCTTCGGCAACTTTCGTGGGCTCCTCCGCCCTTTCCTCTAGGGCTAGGAAGTGGGGGTCTCGGAAGCCCTCATCCGCGTCTGACCACTCCCGGGGGACAAGGCACTGGTGACTGCGCTTGCATCTGCCTGGCTGCTTCCCTCAGAGACAGGGTTCAGGTCTCCCTCCTCCAGCCTGGGCAACTCAGCTGGTCCTTCGTCAGTCTCCTGTGCGCAGCCCCCCTCAGGATTGTCCTTGCACAGGTCACACAGCAGGTCACAAACTTGCGCGGCTTGGCGTAATCTTAACCTGCTGAGAGAGCCATACATTCAAAACAGGTCGGCAGCGGTGCTCACGACCCCGCTCCTATAGAACTGTAGAATCATCTGGACACCGTTTCGCGGGGACGGCAACCTGAGTGCACCGAGCACCTTCCTTCTTGAGGAGGATCACGCACCCTTCATTCTGCAGGGTCGAGCCTGCAAGACTCTCGCTAAGTCCAGCCTTGGGACCCCGTCGCTGGGCAAATCCCCCGGGGGACCCTGTTACTGCACAAGTCCTTCTCACTGGGCACACACTCCCCAGGGGTTAAATCACTGCCCTCAATCGGTTTTAATAAAACTCGCTCACCCAGTACCCGTTACTGGCAGGAAGCGCCGTCGCCAGCGAGCGGTTGCAGTTATCTCCGCCGCTGCCACCAAGTAAAAGTTGTCAGCGTGAGTCTGGCCCTATTTGAGCAACCCATCTTCCTGGGACACCATCAACAGTGACTTTTATCCAGCCAGTAAAACAGAAGGTTTATTGGACAGCAGGAACACAGGTTACAAGCAGAGCTTGCGGCACACTCCTCCTGGACACCTCCACTGGCCTTTCTGGGTTTTCAGCGGTGCTTGGATCCCAGCTAGGATCCCCTGAATTCCTCGCCCAATACAAGGCCCAAAGACGCCATAATTGTGTTCCTGTGGCCTTCTCCTCCTCCTACGGCCAACTCCAACCCCTTTGTTTCCTTCCTCCCCAGACCGCCCAGCAGCTCCCCCTGCCGGCTCACAACATTACAACCTGACTACCTGTCCTCAACCTACAACATCCCACTGCTTTTCCCGTTCCTCCACAACGACAGTCCTACTCCATCACCTCTCATCTGGCCCAGTTACTTAGCTCCTCTACTGTACTAGGAGGTTCCGATCACTAATAGAAGCTGTGGTGAACACTAGGAAGCTGCTGTTCCTGGCCTGAAGTCTGACCCCACAGCATAGGGAAGTCAGTGTGTGGTGTGTGTTGTGTGTTGTGTGTGTGAGCGAGAGAGAGAGAGAGACAAATAACCAGCTGATGGGGCCTGCAGGCCAGTAACACCTATCCCAGAATCCTGCAGGGCACGGCTACCCTACCCCAGAAAAGGAGGAGACAGGAAACAGCTTCGGGATAGGCTGGGGAAGGACACACTGAACTTGCTGGCCACACATGGTGTCACCCAAGGGAGTGAGAAATGGAAGGAGCTGGAAAGGACCTGGAGGGTGATGCTGGATCTGGATAACAGGCTGTGGAGGGGGAAGCTTTGGCACCTGTTCTTTCAGCTGCCTGTGCATACAAATGATGGGGAAACTGAGGCACAGAGTGGGGCAGTGACTTGCCCAGGCTCGGGAACAGAAGGCAGGAGGCCGGGCAGGAAATAAGGAGTGCATGTTTAACAGGGCGGGTAACAAACCAGTGGAACAGTTTACGCAGGGGGCCGTGCCCCTGGCATTGTTTAAAGCAGGACTGGATGCTTTCCCCAAAGCTCTGCTCTGGGACTGACTTCGGGATGGCTCTGGCCTGCGCTCGGCAGGCGCTCAACAGAGAGGACCAGTGGCCCCCTGGAGTGGCTCTAACCGCTAGGCCCCACTCTCCTCCCAGGACTGGGCCGAGGACCCAGCAGTCCTGACCCCCCAACCCCTGCTCCAGCCCCGGGGCTTTGGGCCCCGCCCGGCTGGTGTCTGGCTCTCGCCGGCTGGGGCGGGAGGGACCCGGGCTGCCCAGCAGGGGGAGCGGCGGCCTCAGTCCAGGTGCGGCGGGGCTGGAGCCCGGGGCGGCGTCTCCTGCGTGGCAGGATCCAGGGCAGGTGTCCGGGAGCGGAGCCGCCAGCATGGCCCGGGGGACGCGCTGGCTGCTGATCGGCTGCGGCTTGTGCCTGGCGCTCGCAGGTAAGGGACAGCCCCGGGGGCCGCGAGCGGGGGCCCCGGGACAGCCCCCCCCCGCTGCACGTCACCTGCTTCTCAGGGGGGGTGTCTCTGATGAGTTAATGCAGGGTCAGCCCCCCCGCCTCTCTCTGAAGGGGGAGGGGCAGTCGGGGGGTCTCTCAGTTAATGCAGGGTCAGCCCCCCCGCCTCTCTCTGAAGGGGGAGGGGCAGTCGGGGGGGGTCTCTGAGTTAATGCAGAGTCAGCCCCCCCGCCTCTGTCTGAGGGGGGAGGGACAGTCGGGGGGGGTCTCTGAGTTAATGCAGGGTCAGCCCCCCCGTCTCTCTCTGAAAGAGAAGGGGGCGTGAAGAAACTTTCTAATTCTAAAGCTTCTCGGGTCTGGGAGCTGGTCGCCCAGGGAGAGCCTGGCTCGTCGGGGAAGGTTCCCAGACTCTGCCCTGGGGCCAGGCAGATTTCTGCCCCCTCCCTCCCCTTCCTGCACCAACATCCAATGCTCTCAAGCCAGCTCCCCCCCTCCTCGCCCGGGCGCTGGAACAATGTGAACAGTGGGTGGGTGGAGAGCCATTGAACCAAACTGTAAATCCTGGATATGATGGGAACCCCTTAAAGCCAGGGGTCGCGGCAGCCCCCCAGCTCCAGCGCCAATTCCCCCCCTAGTTTGGGAGAGTGCCTGGTGCTGCAGGGTTTGTGTGTTCCTGAAACGAAATGGGGGAGGGAGATGTTCAGAAAGTCACTGTAGAGTTTGTTACCCCAGTGTTGTGAGATGGGGGCATGTCCCGCCTCCCGCAGTGCCCCCCATCCGCAGCACTAAACCAGTGACCTTTCCAGCCAGCAGCACTGTTTCTTTCTTACAGGACACTGGCAAGTGGAGCTGGTGCCCTGCAGCTCACTCTGCTCAGATGCTGACAAACCTGCTTGGCTGGTTGCAAAGGCTCAATGTGCTTGGCCTGTCCCCTTTATCAAGGAATTCTGAACTCTCCGGGTCCCCAGCTTGCACCCTGGGCCTCCCTCCTGGGGCTAGGCCTGTAATACACCAGCTCTGACAGCAGGACTTGGCGGCTCCATTCCCACTGACCCAGAGGCCTGTCTTCTTGGGAGTGGAGGTTTGCCAGATTTGCCCATTGGCTGGGAATCCTGCCTCCAACGGCAGCCATGTGCCTGGCCCAAGGTAGTCTGCAGTGGTTGCTACAGAGCCCAACTGGCATTTAATATCTAGCTTCCCTAGCTCTGGAGACCACCTCTCTCCAACGGCAGTGGTGCCTGCCTGGGCTGACACAGCTGTGAGGGGTCAGGAGGGCAGAGAAGTGCCCCCTCATTGCACTGGGCAGCTCTGAAGTGCAGTGAAAGAGCTGCCATATTAACCCTTTCATGGCTGACCAGTGCTTCAGAAACTGCTCTGCTCTGCTCCTCCATCTCTGTCCTGGGCTTGGGAGCTGAGACCCGTTGCGGATTCTGGAATGCAGAGTCAGGCATTCAACCCTCCAGTTACTTACTCTGCTCCCCATGGAGAGGGGGTTCCCCTCCCTAAACCGGGCAGCTTTCTGCCGCTTCCCTGGTGAAAAGGCCTCTGGTGCTGAATGCGGCTTGGGCAGCACAGCTACGTGCTGCTGGGACAAATGTCTCCTCCTGGAGAAGGGCAATGTGGAGCCAGCAGCAAAGGATGCCATGTAACCCACTCGGCACCTGCTGTCTGAGGGCTCCCTGGAACTGCGGCAGGATTCTCTGCACAACACTCTAGGAGGCGCTGCTGCAGAGTGGGGATGGGGCACACTCTTCCCACAAGGCATCTGCAGAGCCTGGGCTGTGGGGTCCTGCCATCTGTGACACGCTGGAGTGTAACACTCCCGACGACGGAGCAAATCTGCTGCATGCACTGGGCTTCCTTGGGCCACTGCCTCTTGCCAAGTTGCCGGCTGTTTCCTTGTGCCGCTTTCCGGGTGGGGCTCTTGGTACACTTCACCAGGGATACCATCCTGGTATCCTAATGTGGCAGGTGGGCCTCTTGCCTAACGAGCCACGTGTGAATGGCAAAGCTCCATAACCACTCCAGCCAAGCCCTGCCTTGGTAATGTTCAGAGGTCGGGAGTGAATTCCCTGGGGCCTAGCTCAAGGCTTGAGCCCGGGGCTGCAGGGCCCTCTGTGGGGCACTGGAATGGGGCTTCAGTTCTGTGGGTCTGACACAACCTTCCCAGGTGAGCGTGGGGGAGGCACCTAATCTTGGTGCCTTGCTCCTGCTCTGAGATGGGGCTAAGACGGTTCCCAGGCTGCTCAGCGGAGACCTCCAGATTTCCCGGCAGCAGAACCGCCCTACACTTAGCTGCCCAGGACAGCTGCTGCTCTCAGCTGCCTTTCCTGGTTGGATTTAAACTTGTAACACGAATGTACCCAGACTTTCTCTGGCTCCGCCTTGCCTCCCAAGACTGATGTGGTAGCCGTCTAATGGGGGTTAGGGCTTCTGGCACAGTCATGGGTTACAGTGATGGCATTTAAAAATGGACTAATAATTTCTTTGTGTCTGGAAGGGCTGGCGGAGCCTTGACAGACTTGCAGGCAAATGGAGTAGTTAGGAACTGAAAACCCTCCAGGCTAAAACAAGTGAAGGCTGAAACTCAGCGGCACCACTCCAGGAATGAGTCATTTCGAACAGAAAATTAGCACTTGCCTTAGATCCTACCTGGAGCCAGTACCCTCTAAGGTGGTGGAAGGGCAGGTTGTTGCCTTGATGCCTGTGCTAGGAGCCGGTGTGAAGGAAACTGCTGTACCATAAACTCCTAAGGGCCAGTGTCCTAAGGGCCACCCCCCTGAAAGCTGTCAAATCGCAGGGGATGGCCACTTGTTTGCCTCAGGGTGGCTTCCTAGTGAACAGAATCTGAGGGGAAGGACAAGATTAAGTTAACTTCTCACAGCGCACAATCAACCTGTGGAACCCACTGCCAGGGGATATTATGAAGGCCAAAACTATAACTGGGTTCAAAGACAAACTAAGGCAGTTCCTGGAGGACGGATCCATCAGTGGCTGTTAGCCAGGATGGGCAGGAACCCAACCCCATGCTCTGAGTGTCCCTGAACCTCTGACTGCCAGAGGCTGGGACTGGACGACAGGGGCTGGATCACCTGATAATCACCCTGTTATGTTCATTCCCTCTGAAGCACTGGTGCCAGCTACTGTCAAGAGACAGGACACTGGGCTCGCTGGACTGTTGGGCTGACCCAGTGTGGCCATTCTTATGATCTTAACTGAGTGCAGAGATGCATCTGACGGGGCCAGAGCTTGGTGCAGAGCTGTGGAGAAGAGATCACAGGAGGCCATGGTGGGTAGCTGAGAGCACCCACAGATCTCCTGTGAAATGCTGACACTCTTCAGTAGCTGGGGGTGTGAAGGCAGGGCCAGGGACGTGCACCCTGGATTGGCAGCCCTGCGGGTCACAGACTCCAGCAGTTTTTGTTTTCATAGCAATGAAAGGAGACTCCAGACCTCCCCGTCCACCTTGTCTTCCAGTGAGCTGGGGCTTTGGGGTGTGAGTGAAACGTTCTAGGGGGGGGGCTAAATATTCCCTCTCAAAATCCACCCATTCTGCCAGCCAGGTGCATCCACCTCTGCCCTCGGTGGGCCGTGGTCATCCTTCCTGGGGGTTCTACGTGCCCAGGATCCTGGTCATTTAAATGGGGGTGCCCTTGAGCTGGAACGTCTGAGGACTCTGGCCGCTCTGCTGCAGGGTGGGGACCAGCTGCTCACACTGCCAACAGGGCAGCAGCTTGGGAATAGCAAATGCCATGGTGCGGATAAAGGGGGTGGGTCCATATTGACTTTGCATCAGCCAGGAGGGTGGGGCGCAGCCCAGGTGGAGGATCAGATACTTGTTCCCAGCTGTGCATGCAACAAAAGACACCTGTCTCCCACTGTCACGGAGTCCCCGGGCGACGCTCTGGAACAGCTCCCCACAAAGCCAGGCAGGACTTTGGGGAGCCTCCTCTCCCTTGGAGCAGACTTGTTCAGGGCAAGAAGCTCACATGTCTTCACCTCCTGGGTCTCTCCTTGGAGCATTCAGCATCCTCTGCCCCTCCGTGTGCTTCCCACAGCGAGCCCACCCAGGCGGGGTCCTGGGGAAGCCACAGGGTTCTGCACCCCCACTTTGCAGTCAGACGTGACTCTTAGCCAGCAAAACAGAGGTTTATTCGATGACAGGAACAGGGTCTAAAACAGAGCTTGTAGATACAGCGAACCAGACCCCTCGGCCGGGTCCATTCTGGGGGGCAGTGAGCCAGACCCCTAGGTCTGCACTTCACTCCTTGTCCCCAGGCAGCTCCAGACTAACCACCCCCTCCCGGCCCTCCTCTCTGCTCAGCTCCTTTCCCGGGCCAGGAGGTCACCTGATCCCTTTGTCTCCAACACTTTCAGTTGGCACCTTTGCAGAGGAGGGGCCCAGGCCATCAGTTGCTAGGAGACAGAGTGTTGGGCCTTTAGGTGCACTGGCCCTGTGCTCTGCAGCAACCACACACCCTTATCCCACCACCCAGATACTTAAGAACTGCCTAGGGGACACTGAGGCACCAACACAGTGTTCAGAGCAAACATTAAGAACAGTCCCAGTTCATCACACCCACCCAGTCTGTACCTGCTGGGGAAATGGGAATATGTTACACCTGCCAGCTTCTGCAGGGCTGGAAGGGCCTGTAGCTGTTTGCACCATACTTGCTGCTGCTCTGGAGAAGGCTGGGGAAAGAGGGGCACCAAAGGAGGTGACATGCTCCAGGCCCTCCAGGGAGTCAGTGGTTAGAGTCTGGGAGTTCCTGGCTCCCAGTCCCGTGCTCAGGCCTCTCAACCCTGAGGCCCCTGTGTTCTTGTGGGGAAATGTCCTAGGAACCAGTTTCAGGGTTGACAGGTTGCAGAGTAGCAGCCGTGTTAGTTTGTATCCTCAAAAAGAACAGGAGTCCTTGTGGCACCTTAGAGACTAACAAATTTATTTGAGCATAAGCTTTCGTGCTCTTCATCAAATGCATGTAGTGGAAAATACAGTAGGAAGATATATATATCTACACACACGGAGAACATGAAACAATGGGTGTTACCATACACACTCTAAGGAGAGTGACCTGTCAAGGTGAGCTATTACCAGCAGGAGAGAAAAAGAATTGTTTGTCGTGCTAATGAAAATGGCCCATTTCCAGCAGTTGACAAGGAGATGTGAGGAACTGAAAAGGTGGTGTGTGTGTTGGGGGGGGCATAAACATGGGGAAATAGTTTTACTTTGTGTAATGGCCCATCCACTCCCAGTCTTTATTCAAGCCTAGTTTGATAGTGTCCAATTTTAAAATGAATTCCAATTAATCGGTCTCTCGTTGGAGTCTGGTTTTGAAGTTTTGTTCTTGTGATATCAGGGCCGCCCAGAAGATTCAGGGGCCTGGGGCAAAGCAATTTCGGGGGGCCCTTCCATAATAAAAAGTTGCAGTACTATAGAATACTATATTCTCTTGGGGACCCCTGTAGGGCCCGGGGCCTGTGGCAAATTGCCACACTTGCCCCCCTGCCTCCCTTAGTGGCCCTGTGTAATATTGCGACTTTTTGGTCTGTAATCGAGTGGCCAGGGAGGTTGAAGTGTCTCCAACTGGTTTTTGAATGTTCTACTTCTTGACCTAGAGCCCGTGGTGCTGAGAGGGGGAGGAAGTTGGGGGGGTCACAGCAGCCCACTCTCCAGCCTGGCTCCTCTGCAGCCTGGGCTTGGTCCTTTAAATCTTGTGCAGCATCTTCATCCTCGTCCAAAGGAGGAAACGCCCCTGCCCCCGCCCCCAGCCTGGGGCTCAGGGCGCAGCCTTCAGGCAGCTCACATCTCTGGGGTGCTGAATGCCGTGCCGAGGATGTGCTGGTCTGAGGACCTGAATTTCCTGAGTGAAAACTATTGAACCCCAAACCTTCCAGGCATCCTGATATGCAGGGAAAGGCCCTTGGGGAGGGGTGAGAGGGTAGGTGGAGGTCCCAGGCTGATGTGAGCATGAACATGATCTGATGTGGGGGCCCTCAGCTTACTGTTACCACTGGGCCTCCCCTCCTAGTGCAGGGTTCATCCTGGGTTGAGCGGGGTGAGCTGGGAATGCCCCCACAGCACTGCAGTGTCACAGAGCACGGCATCCTGCCACAAGTATTCCTGTTCTGAGAGCAAACCTGGTAACTGATTCCCCTTCCTCAGTTAGGAACGCTACTGCCACAACTGACCCCCAGCAAACCACGTCCAGCCAGCACCCATCCACCACAGCTACAGCACCGCAGAGCCCCCTGAGTGCCACCCAGCAAATTGCATCCAGCCAGCACCCATCCACCACAGCTACACCACCGCAGAGCCCCCTGAGTGCCACCCAGCACCCATCCACCACAGCTACACCACCGCAGAGCCCCGTGGCTACCTCCAGAGACACCTCCCTTTCCACTGCCCTGACTGACAATACCACTGCATCCACGCAGAACAGAACCACAGCAGCAGCTCCAGCCTCGTCCAGAAACCCAGAATCTGCTTCCAGCCCTCCCCTGTCCTCGGCCAGCCCCAGTCACACCAACAGCTCAGCTACTCCTGCTGCCAGCTCCAGTGAGACGCACTCGACTGAGCAGCCAGGGCCCAACAGCGGTGCAACAGCCAGTGGCTCAGGTAAGAACCAGGGTGCAGGGACATGGGGTTTGCGTGGGGGCGAGAGGCACCAGGCAAATGGCTCTGCAGGCCTCTGGCCCCAGGACAGGTGCAACCCAGCGACAGCATGGCAAGGTTGCCTCCCCTGCCCCTGGGGAACCCTCTGAGTCCTTGGCATCTCCCCAGAGACTGCCACAAGGGGAGGCTGGTGCTCACCCTCGGCTTTGGACAGAGGCCACCAAACGATGGCAGTGGTCAGTCACTTCTGCCCTCTGTATGCCATCCCTGAGCCCTCGAGCCAGTCAGCGCCTCTAGGTGAGCCATTGTCACTGTCCTCAGGCCATGCAACCACACTGCATGATGCGGGGCTCCCAGGGCCGTCCTGCACCAAGCCCTGGTCACGGGACA
This sequence comes from Chelonoidis abingdonii, assembly GCF_003597395.2. Taxonomy (NCBI): domain Eukaryota; kingdom Metazoa; phylum Chordata; order Testudines; family Testudinidae; genus Chelonoidis; species Chelonoidis abingdonii. The sequence goes on from NC_133779.1 coordinate 42,245,016, forward strand.
CAGCTGCCAAATGCGGGGGGGAGGGGGTGAGTGCGGGGGGGTTTGTGCGCAGGGTGCGTTACTGACTGAACACTTCAGCAGGAGTCGCTGTCTAATTCTCACCACCAGATGGCGCAGCTGTCCCATGCTCCAAGGTGGAGGAGACAGGTGTTCCCGCTAAGCGGGTGGGTACCTGGGCGGGCGAGATGCCCGATCACATGGGCAGTGCCCTCCTGGCTCTTCTGTGCCCTGCCCCCCAGAGCACCTCCTAGGTGGTTGCAGTTATATCGATAGAGCAGGACGACTGGCCCCACCAAAAATCGCACAGAGGGATTAGAACAGTCTCCAGCTGTAAGAGCTTGGGGATCTCTGCCTGGCGTTTCTGGGTCAGGGGATCCCTTTTCCCAACTCCTCAGACCCAGAAGCAAGAGAAACTCTCATTTAAAAAGTAAAAAATGGAAAGCTGCAGATCTGCAATCCCGGGCCTCTGGGGGACTTGCCTGAGACTCGCAGGAGCCAGCAGCGCAGCGCTGGTCTCCAGCCTCTCCCCACCCCACAATGCAACTCCTGACCCCCAGCTGAAGCCCAGTCCTGCAGCCATGGACACGGGCAGTGTCAGTTGGGGGGAGCAGGAGCCACTGAGCAGGGTTCTCGTCTGCGTGGCTGCAGGGCTGGGGGTGTCTAAGCCGAGTTCTCCGTCCCCTCCAGCGGTGTCCTCCCTGAAGCAGCCCACGCTCTCCCTGAGCCCCGGCCTGGTGGTTGTGATCTGCATCTTCGTGGCCATCCTGCTCATTGCTGCTGGGGTGGTGGTGGTGAAGCTCTGCCGCAGAAGGGAGCCGGCATTTGAGAAGCTGGACGAGGTGCCAATGGTGCGTAGCTCTGCAGAGGACCTGGCCTCTGCCCCGGGCCCTGCCCCGCTGGCCGTGCATCTGTCCCGCCCTGTAGCAGATCCTAGCAGCTCTGCCCTGCTAATGCAGCATCCCCCAGAGGGACAGAGACAGAAAGAGCTGCCCCTCCTGCACTGAGGTGCCTGTCTCTGGGCCCGGGCCAAGCGGGAGCTGCTGTAGCATCGCTGTGCCTCCGTGGCCGGCTGGGCCTGCAGCAGCCCAGGACTTTGCACTGTGTCCAGGGCTGGCTCTGCCTCCTGCTGGCACCCACTAGAACAGTGGTTGTTCCGCGGCGATGGGCGGAAGCCTCCTGCTCTGCATGGCTACACGGCTGCCAAGCGTGGGTGCTGCTGTGTGTGCATGGGGCCAGCAGTAATAGCCCGAGGCTGTAGTGCCCCAGGGGGAGGGCCGGGGGGCTCCTGGCCCAGCCCCACCAGTGCCGTGCTCTGGAATAGCCGTTCACCTCATTGTCCTCCAGCTGGGGGGCTTTTCCTGACTCTGAGTGATCCTGGGGACTCACCCAACTCTCTTTCCTTCACAGGGGAAGATGACCGAAGACTCGCCCTTTGCTCGCTACCCTCCAAAGTAACCGGTGTCTCCCCCCGGTGGGAGCTGAGCCCAGCCTCATGTGGGGAAGGGTGGGGGGGATCTGCACCTCTCTCCTGGCCAGGCTGCAGCAGCAGGGTGGCTGCAGCTCTTCGCGGCCCGGCCCAGCCTGGCCAAAGCTCCCCTACTGCTCAGGGACTCGGCGTGAATAAAGAGGCTGCTGGTTCTGCTCAGTTTTGCTGGTCTCCGCTCCTGCTGCCTGTGGCCCCCGCAGCTCTCCCCACAGCTGCAGTGGGGGCAGGGGCAGACGAGTGAGTGAACCCATCTCCCCCTGCACTATCAGCTCTGTGTGGGCGGGGGGGGCACCAGCTGCCTGACAGAGACTCAGGGAGGGAGAGGGAGCCTGGCCCCTCTATCGCCCCACACAGGATCCACCCCAGGGTGCTTGGCCTGTCTTCCCATGTGCTGCAGCTGCCTGTGCCTGGGCACTGGCGGCTCGTCTCCATTGAAAGCCGTGTCCACACCCAGCACTAGCGCCCCCCCTCCCCAGCAGTGTCAGCTGTGGGCCGAGTGCTGCTCTCCTTGGGGGGCTGGCGCAGCCTAGGCCCAGCCGGCTCTGCCCCAAGCACGGGGTCTGCTGGGCGGGCTCCTGGCTCCTAGGGTCAGGCCTGTGCTCGCACGGTTGCTGGCCAGCTCTGAGGAGCTGTGAGAGGACGACGCCTGCGGGGCTGAAGTTCCTTGGCCACAGGGCTCAGCTGGGAGCAGCCCAGCAGGGGCCTGGCTCTGGAGTAACGGGGGAGCAACCTGAGCTCAGGGCCGGGCACCAGGGGTCAGCACAGCGAGTCCTGCTCCAGTTCGAGCCACGGGCAGCAACTCTCCTGCTATCAGTGGCCCAAAGCACGTGGAGGACGGGAGAGACTCCCACTAGCCAAGTAAGAGACACATGCCTGCATCACAGCCAGCTGGGCTCTGGCCTTTGGAGTGGGCCCTGCCCCCCATGCGCCTGCCCTGGCTTCCAGCTCCTCTGGTGCCTGCTCCCCAGGGTGTTCCCCCACCTGCTCTTCTGGGGGAAACTGTCCCTTTAAATCTGAGAGAGGCCTGCGGCTGCAGCCCTGGGTCTGGCTGCTGGAGGCTGCGCCCCTCCCATCACCTCACCATGCCCAGGGCTGATCTGGCAGGCCAGGCCCTGCCTCTGACCCCCAGTGCCCTGCCTGGCGCGGGGGAGGGTGGCATGCGAGCAGGCAGCCTTGGCTAGGCTTAGCTCAGCTCTGCTCCGTTGGAGGGGCCGCAGCAGGCGCCTGGGGGGATCCGCGGAGAGTCAGCACAGGCTGGTAAGGAGGCAGTTTCCCTGTTGCCCCTGCCTGGGGGGATGCCCCTGCTCCCCTGGGCTGGCGGGGCGGGGATGGGACCAGTACAGAGCAGGAGGGGGCTAGATGCTGGCTCCCTCCCCTGTGACCAGGCTATGGCTGGATCTGTGCAGCTCTGGCTCCATCGGACACCTGAGCTGGGCACCTGCCGTCTCTACGGCTCAGCAACCCCTTGTTCCCTGGCCAATGGTCTTTCGCCGTGTTGCTCGAGTGCCATGTGGCTATTGCTAGGGGGATTTGCTGCTGTCAGTTACAGAGTGGCTGGGACTGCGCTGTGCCCTGCTGAGGGGCAAGGACCTGCCCCTGCCCTGGGTAATTGCTTGTTTGCTGATGCCCATCACTCAGCCCAGGCCCCAAAGAATCCACTGCACCGGCTTTCTGGCCAGCCCTGCAGGGAATGCGAGGCTGTCGGCAGAACCAAACCGCCTGGCATCCACCTCAGCCGAGCACACCCAGTGTCCTGGGGGGGCCATGGGCCTGAGCCACCCTGGGCACTGGCTGTTTTGTGGGGTCCTGAGCCTCAGTGCTCTGGTACACAGCTACAGCAAGCCCCCCACCAGCCCCTCCTCCCTGGGCCGGCTCCGCGGTGTGCTGGTGACTGCCTGAGATTCCCAGGGTCCCCCTCGCGCTGTTCTCGTGGCCCAGGATAATTGCAAATCACCTGCAGACACCTCAGGAGGGGGAGCCCTGGGAACTGCCCCTCCCCCAGATCCAGCTGTGGGCAAGGGGGGGGTTCCCTGGCACAGAGGCTGGGGGGGACTTTCCAGGCCCAGTGTCTGGGCATAGTACTGGTCTCTGGCCCCTGATCTGAGCTCCTGGCCTTGGGCAGAGTGAGCACCTGTTGGCATCTTTCCAGGCAGTTCCACGGGTTGGACAGGATGTGCAGGCTGAGCAATGGCCCCAGAGCTGCAGGGCCCAGCTGGGACTGAGACAGCTTGAGGGGGAGAAAGGAGGGGCAGCTGCCCCCTTCATGCAGACCATGCTGGCCAGAGGGTGCCGAGGCCTTTGTGTTGTGCTGCGAGTGCAGCCGTGCAGGAGGTGTTTGCACCAGGCTCCCCTGCAGAGACTCCCTGCTGGGCGTTTCCCTCCAGACCAGTGTCCCAGGGTGGCTGGCCAGGCAGCCATGGGCCTCCTGAATAGCAGAGGGTGAGAACTAGGAATCAGTGCTGGGAACGAAGCCTCTGGCTCTCCCAGACCTGTTTCCTTGTGTAACGCATCAGCTGGCTGGGACTCCATCTTCGTGCCAGGTCCCCAAGCCCCCATCAGTGGGTACAGGAGGCTCTGGGGGCGTGCGGTGTGGCTGGCTCCTCACAACGCCCAGCACTGGAGCACTGCAGCTGTGGCTGTGTCCTCAGACGTGTGATCCTCCCGGCAGCATGGCTGGGGGGGTCATGGAATGGGGAAAAGGGGGGCTGTAGCCCCAGCCCAGCCTAGGGGCAGGGGGCTGTTTTAATGAAATGCAGTGACCAGGGCAGGAACATGCCTGGCCGCTCACAGCTGGATTTGGGCAGTAAATCAAACAAGGAGAAAATTAAATTTCCCCCAAGAAAACAGTTTGTGCTGGAACTTGGCTTTCATCTGGCCAAGCGGCTGCTGCGTGGGGGGAGGACAGAGCAGAGGCAATTTCCTGGACCAAGGTCAGGCAGGGCTCTGTCGCCTTATCTCTGTTTGACATCAAGCCCAGCTGCCTCCACGCCCACCCCTTGCCCTGCCGTGGGCAGGGTGCTGCCCAGAGGGGCACCGGGTCTGTGCCTGAGGATGGTCACAATCCCTCTGCTCGCTGCTGGTTAGCAACCGCATAAACCTCTCCTGTTCCCAGCGCCTCGGCTCTACGGTCCCTGGCTGCTGCTGGGCAGGACTCAGTACAGTGTTATTGCCGGGGGCCTGGTCCTGCAGGAATCTCTCCTCGGGGGATTTTCGTCCCTCTGGCTGGCGGGGCGGGGCTGGCTCCTGGCATCTCACTGTGGCACTGTCACGGAGTCACCAGGCGATGCTCTGGAACAGCTCCCCACAAAGCCAGTCAGGACTTTGGGGAGCCTCCTCTCCCTTGGAGCAGACTGTCTCCACTGCAAGAAGCTCACACGGCTTCACCTCCTGAGTCTCTCCTTGGAGCATTCAGCATCCTCTGCCCCTCCGTGCGCTTCCCACAGCGAGTCTGCCCAGGAGGGGTCCTGGGGAAGCCAGAGGGTCCTGCACCCCCACTTCGCAGTCAGACGTGACTCTCAGCCAGGCAGTAAAACAGAGGTTTATTCGATGACAGGAACAGGGTCTAAAACAGAGCTTGTAGGTTACAGCGAACCAAGGACCCTCGGGCCGGTCCATTCTGGGGCGCGGTGCGCCAGACCCCACCCAGCCAGCTCCCAGACGCCAAACCCCCCTCCAGCCCTCCTCTCTGCTCAGCCCCTTTCAGGGCCATGGAGTACCTGATCTCTTTGTGTTCTCCAACACCTTCAGCTGGCACCTTTGCAGAGGAGGGGCCCAGGCCATCAGTTGCTAGGAGACAGAGTGCCAGGCATTTAGGTGCACTGGCCCCTTCCTCTGCAGCAATCACACACCGTGATCCCACCACCTAGATACTTAAGAACTGCACAGGGGACACTGAGGCACCAACACAGTGTTCAGAGAAAACATTAAGAACATTCCTAGTTCATCACAGGCATTGAACTCCACTGTGCTGCTGTGAAGAATGGCTCCAGGGAGCAGCACTGGGGCCCAGTAGGGGGTGCTCTCCCCTCTCAGCCATTTCAAGTACCCCCCCAGCAGGGGCTCGGGGGTTCTGTGCTGCTGGAGGTGCTGGTTCCCAGCCCCTAATGCAGGTGTGTCACGCCACAGGGCACCTAAAAGGCTGCCCTTTATTTCTGGCTACTCCCAAGCAGCCGTCAGCCCCTCTGACCAACAGGAGCAAGGCCGAGTGAGCACTTTATGCTTGTGCATGGCTGGGCGGGGGCTGTCACTCAGTGCAGTTTCTGCTCCATGCCCAGATGCACTTCCTGCCCTGGGCTGTAAAACAGCTGCCAAATCCTGGATGTCACTGCGGGGGGAGATGGGCCCTGGCTGTAGGAAAGCCCTTCAGGGATTGAGAGGTGCTATGGAAAGGGAGAGAGCCAGTGTCCCTGTGCTGTGATAGCTGGGTGCTCCCGTACCCTTGGGGGGTTAAAGTCCTGTGGCCTGGTACCCTGCAGCCCTGGCCCCAGCTGCATTGCCGTATTCCCGAGTGACACAAACCAGACATGCTTCACCTCACGGCCCCAGCGTCGCTGCTGGTCAGCTTCAGCCAGCCCCCACGTGATGTTCCAGCTGCTGAGCAGAGGGTTGCCAGAACTGACTCGCCCAGGGTGCTGGCCAGCAGGGAGTGCCTGGAGCAGAGAGACGCTCCCCGCAGGGCATCCAGGTGTCATTACACCTGTGCTGCAATTGCAAAGTGTTCCTGGCCAGGTGTCTGCTGGTTATTTATCCAACCAGCGGCTCTGGGGAAGGTGACACAGAGTCATGCTGCAGCGAGCCGGGTGGATCTGCTCACCTGGATGTGATATGGGTGCGAGGCACCGGCAAGGCATTGCTGGCTCCAGCCGCACGGGCACTACCAAAGCACGCTCACTGGTGTAACAGTCGCCCTTGCGAGTCTTCGGGGGACATTTCCTCCTGTGCGGACGCTCCTTCCCTAAGCGAGGCCTCTGCCAGGACCAGCCATTCCCTCCTCCTGCAGGGACACCACCTCAGCTCATTCTGCTCTAGCCCCTGGGCACCCGGGATGGGAGCACCAGGTGAGCGCGAACGCCGCAGCTCTCCAGCCAGCTGCCTGTGGCGCCAGGCCCCTGAGGGGCGGCTCTGGGAACGCACGAAGCAGTGGTTTCCCCAGGAATTGAAATTAGGGGGGGTGTCAGGGCCTATGAGATATATCAGAGATATGAATAAAGTAAATGTTTTGTTAGAATTATGCAAATTTAACATAAGGAAAATGCAAGTTACACCAAAACACACAACAGATCTAGATTTCTAAAAAAAAAAAAAAATTAAAAAAAATGTGTTTAATTTAAATGGACTTTTGGAAAGTGAGTCATCGCGGGGTGAGAGGGCCGGCCTCTCATGGAGCAGTGACTGGTTAAAGGATGGGAAACAAAGGGTAGGAATAAATGATCAGTTTTCAGAATGGAGAGAGATAAATAGTGGTGTCCTTGAGGGGTCAGCACTGGGACCAGGACTGTTCACCATATTCATCTGGAAAAATAGGTAAACAGTGAGGTGGCAAAATTTGCAGATGATACAAAACTACTCGAGATAGTTAAGTCCCAGGCAGACTGTGAAGAGCTACAAAGGGATCTCACAAAACTGGGTGATTAGGCAACAAAAATGGCAAATGAAATTCAATGTTGATAAATGCAAAGTAATGCACGTTGGAAAACAATCTCAACTATACATACAAAATTCTCCGCGTGGCCCTGCTGTTTTCTCGTGGCCCAGATAATTGCAAATCACGTGCAGCACCATCAGAGGTGGGAGCCTGGAATGCCCCTCCGCCAGATCCAGGCTTGCAATGGGGGGGTGCCCGGCACAAGAGGCTGGGTGGGACTTTCCCAGGCCCAGTGCTCTGGCATAGTACTGGTCTCTGGCCCGAGTCTGAGTCTTCGCGGCCTTGGGAGAGTGAGCGACGTTGGCATGCTTCAGGCGTAGTTCTCACGGGTTGGACAGATGTGCAGGCTGAGCAAGTCCGCCAGAGGTCTGCAGGGCCGCAGCTGGGATCGGAGACATGCTTTGAGGGGGAGAAAGGAGCGTGCCAGCGTCCCCTTCATGCAGGGCCATGCTGGCCAGAGGTGCCGAGGCCTTTGTGTGTTGTGGCGAGTGCAGCCGGGCAGTGAGGGTTGCACCAGGCTCGCCCTGCAGAGACTCCCTCTGGGCCGTTTCTCCTCCAGACAGTGCGCCAGGGTGGCTGGCCAGGCAGCATGGCCTCCTGAATAGAGAGGGTGAAGAAACTGGAACAGTGCTGGGAGAAGCCTCTGCGTCGCCAGACCCTGCTTTTTCCTTGTGTAACTGCATCAGCTGGCTGGGAGCTCGTCGTCGCCAGGTCCCCAACCCCATCAGTGGCTAAGGAGGCCTCTGTGGGTGCGGGCGGTGTGGCTGGCTCCTCACAAGCCCATACTGGTGCACTGCGGGGCGTTTGGCTGGCCGTGCCGTGTTGTCCACCAGACGTGTGATGCCTCTTCTGGCGCATGGCTGGGGGGGTCATGGAATGGGTAAATATAGTGGGGCTGTATGCCCTTTAACCCCTAGTCCTAGGGCAGGTGGAGTTTTTAATGAAATTGTCAGTGACCTAGTGGAGGAACATGCACGTGCCTGGCTCAGAGCTGGAATGGGGCAGTAAAGGGTCAACAAGAAGAAAATTAAATTTGTCCCAGAGGAGACGAAGTGTTGTGCTGGAACTTGGGCTTCAATGCGGCGCCAATTGCGGCCTGCTGCGGGGGTTGGTGGGGAGGGACAGGAGCACGAGGCAATTTCTTTCGGATCGCTAAGGTCAGGTTGTCAGACTGTTCGTTCCTTATCCTCCGTGTTTGACTTATACGTCAGCTGCCTCGCCAGCCTTCGATCCCCTGCCCCGCCGTTGGGAGGGTTGTGGCGCCATTATGGGTGCATACTGGGGGTCGTTGCGCTTTATGGATAGCTTATATGTATCATCCGCTGCCTGCTTGCTTGGTTTATGCAACCGCATTAAATCTTCGCCGCCGAACTGCCCGTCCTTCGCTCTATCGTCCCTGGTGGCTGTACGGCGGGGCAATTTGAACTCAGGACAGTGTATGTGCTCGGGGGCCTTGGGGAGTTTTGCCCGTTGCGCCCCTGAACCCCTCTTGCTCGTCGGGATGTTCGTGCCGGCTTCTGGCCTGGCGGGGCGGCGGTGCGGCGGCCCTGGCATCTTCTACGTGGCATATGGTCTGTCACGGACTCACAGGCGATGGCTTCAGTTGGGGTTTATGGCTGGAACTATGGGTCTTCTATCTACAAAGCCTAGTCATGACTTGAGGGACCTCTCCTCCCTTGTATGCAGACTGTCGCACTGCAGAAGCGCACATACGTGGCTTCACTCTATCTTCGGAATTCTTCGTGAGTCATTCAGCAATCCTCCTTGCTCTCACGTGCGCCTTCTCCACAGCGAGGCCTCCCTAGGGAGGTGGGTCGGGGGGTGTCCAGAGGGTCACTTGCACCCCTACTTTCGCAGTCATTTATGCTACGGGTAATCTCAGTCCAGCAGTAAATATAGGGTTTGGTCGTGTACTGAGAATCAAGGGTCTAAAACGCTTGTAGTGTATAGCGACCATGATCCTTCCGTTAGCTGCCGGCTTTGTTCCATTTACCTGGGGTTTGGGCGGTGAGATCTCAGACGTCTCACGTTTATCTTCTTTCAGTCAGCTGCGCATGACGCCAACCTTCCGCCTTGCCAGTCCCCGCCTCGTACTATGCGCAGGTGTGGGTCCCTCTGGGCCAGGGGGGCGAGGAGGTCACGGGCGTCTGGGCTTCTCGACATGTTTTCTGGTCGGCAGTCGGGCACTTTGCAGAGGAGGGGGCCAGGCATCATATTGCTAGGAAGACAGAAGTGCCAGGCAGTTAGATGCTGACTGGCCTCTTCTCATCTGTGGTGCATACTGCAATCCGTACACACGTGCGATTCCCTACAGCCGGAGATACTTTAAGAAGCTGCGACAGGGACACTTGAGTCTTGGTTCGCAGTTCCTATAATACAGGTGTGGCTACAGAGTATAATCATTTATGAGACATGTCCTGAGTTGCACTCACAGGTCTATTGAATCTTCCAAACTGTGTCGGTTGAAGTATATGGCTCCAGGGAGCAGCGCTTGGTGCCCAGTAGGGGTGCTCTCCCCTCTCAGCTTTCTTTTTTTCAAGTGTACCTCCCCCCAAGCAGGGTTCGGAGGTTGTCTGTGCTGCGGAGGCTGTTGCCTCAGCCCGCTAATGCAGGTGTCGTTCACGCCACTAATTGGGCACCTAAGAAGGAGCTGCCCTTTTATTTGGCTACGCCCAAGCAGTGTCCGTCAGCGCCGGCTTCTACCAACTAGGGAGCTGAAGGCGAGTGAGCACTTTGATTGCTGGGTGCATGGTGGTCGCGGTGGTCGTCACTGCAGTGCAGTTTTCTGCTCCATTGCCCAGCATGCACCTTGCCTTCTGGCTGTAAACAGCTGCCCAATCCGGATGACATCTGGCGGGGAGGAGATGGGCCCTGGCTGTAGGATAAGCCCTTCAGGGATTGTGAGAGGTGCTATGGAATAGGAGAGAGCAGTGTCCCTGTGCTGAGACTGGATGCTCCCAGTACCCTCGGGGGTTAAGTCCTCTGTGGCCTGTACACCTTGTCTCATGCCCTGGCCCCTAGTCTTGCATTGCCTTGTATCCGATGACGACAAAACCAGCATGCTTCACCTCACGGCACTCAGCGTGCTGTGAGTTCAGCTTCAGCAGCCCACAAGTGTATGTTCCCTGTGCTGAGGGCAGAGGGTTCCAGGAACTTGACTCGCCCAGAGGTCTGGCAGCCAGGGATGCCTGGAGCCAGACGAGACGCCTCTCCCGCAGTGGCATCCAGGTTGGTCATTACACCTGTGCTGCATTGCAAAGTGTTTCCTGGCAGTGGTTCGCGTGTATTTATCCAACCAACGGTCTGGGACAGGTGACACGAGTCCTTTGGCTGCAGCCGAGTCCGGGTGGAATCTGCTCTACGGCTGAGATGTATATGGGTCGCGAGGGCACCGCAAGGCTATTGCTTGCTCCGCTCGTAACGTGGCACTACCAGCAGCAATGCCTGCTCATGTTGTAACAGTCGCCTTGCGATCTTCGGGGGACATTCTCTGCCTGTTGCTGACGGACGGTCCCCCTTAGCGAGCCTTCTGCAGGACCGCAGCCATTCCCTCTCTCTGCAGGGACAAGCCGACACTTCAGCTCATCTGCTCAGCCTGGCACCCGTCCGCACCCCCGGGATGTGAGCACCAGGTGACGCGAACGGCCGCACGCTCTCCAGCCAGCGGCTGTGGGCAGCGCCTGAGGCGCTGCAGGCCTTGGGAACGCACGAAGCACGTGGAGTTCCCCAGGATTAAATTAGGGGGGGTGTCAGGCCTAAGAGATAATGCAGAAGAGATGCAAGTAAATGTTTTGTTAAATATGCAAATTAACTAAGGAAAATTCACAGTTCACCAAAACACCACAGATCTAGATTCTGAAAAAAAAAAAAAATTAAAAAAAATGTGTTTAATTAAATGGACTTTTGGGAAAGTGAGTCATCGCGGTGATAGGCGCGGCTCTCAGGAGCACGTGACTGGTAAAGATGGAAACAAAAGGGTAGGAATAAATGATTCATTTCAGATGGAGAGAGATAAATAGTGGTCTGGAGGTCAGCACTGGGACCAGGACTGGTTCACATATGCACTGAATAGGTAAACAGTAGGTGGCAACAATTGCAGTATACAGAAACTACTCGAGATAGTTTAAGTCCCAGACAGACTGTGAAGAGCTAGCAAAGGGATCTCACATAAACGGTGATAGGCAACAATGGAAAGAATTCAACTGTGAGAAAGTGCAAAGTAATTGCACGTCTGGAGAACAAGTCTCACATTAGCAATACAAAATGAATGGCATCTGAATAGCTGTTTCACACTCATGAAAGATCTTGGACTTGTGGGATATTCTTCTTGAAAACATCCACTCAATATGGCGCAGCACATCACAAGAGCAAGACAAATGTTGGGAATCATTATAGAAGGATAGATAATAAGACAGAAAATATTCACATTGCCTCTATAATAAATCGCATTTAGCGTGCACCACTTCGAAGGCGTGTGTGCAGATCTGTAACTCCATCCATAAAAATATATATATGCGGAATTGGAAAAGGACAGAGCGCAACTAAAAGTGATCAGGGTAGAGAACAGGAGGACGATTAAATATGAGAACTTTTCTGCTTAGAAAGATGGTCTAATGGGTGAATAGATAGAGATACTGACAAAAATCTTGTACTCGGTGCGAAGAAGTGAATAAGCGAATTATATTTAATCTCTCACATAAACCAGAAGCGTAGCAGGTCACCCAATTGAAATTAATGGCAGCAGGTTTTTAAAAACAACAAGGAATGTACTCTTTCACACAAATAAGGCAGCCCAGGGAACGCTCTTTGCCAGAGGCTTGTGAGGGGACCAAACTATGAGAGATTATAAAGAATAGATAGAATTCTGGTAGACAGGCTCCATCGTGTGGCTTATTGAGCAAGGACTGGGAGGATGCAAACACCATGCTCTGAGTGTCCCTAGCCTGTTGATGCGAACGTGCAAAACAGACAGGATTGGGCACAGGGTTGATGGTCATTGTTGATTTGACCTGTTCGGTATTCCCTGTTGAACGCATGCTGCCTTACCACTGTTGTAAGACAGGATACTGGGCACTATCATGGACCATTGGTCTGACCCAGTGACACCTTATGTAAATTTGAATGTAAAATAATAATAACAACATGTTACATATAGAAACTCCCCAACTATACATGACCTCTCACGGATAGCAACATGTGAGATAACACCTTCGGCAAATGATGCATTTAAAAATCTTGGCCTACTAGAAGAAACATATGTATATATGAGTTTCCATTCCAGTCACAAATACTAGCGATTCTGGAGCATAAGTGACTAAAATTAGGTCACATAATAAATGTTTATTTCACATGCCCGCACTTTTCCGCCTACCACCATCCAACTCACCGGTGTTGCTTGGTCAGTGGACTCGACGATTCAGAGGGTGCTTCACGATGAGTCACTTCCCAGGTGGGGACAAGAAAGCACTTGCTTGTTCCTCCAGCTGCTCACTGTTTTCCTCTGCCACACTGTTCGTTGTGCACCGTTTCACATCACCATCTGTTGCCATGGCACTGCGCATCACGTCCGAGCTGCACTGCACTGTGACCCTGCGAGTTGGTCTCTGTGAGGTTTCCAGCCAAGCTCTCAGCTGATTTCAGCTGAGCTCTCAGTGGGGAACCTCGCTTGCCAGAGGCAGTCTGGCTGTCTCTTACACAAAAACTCTGTACCACGAGAGACACTATCTCAGAACAGAGACTAAAGCCGCTTGACCTGAATCCTCGTTGATTCAGCTGCAGTGGTCACTTAACAGAACAAAAGACTGATCTATGGAGCCTATCAGGCAGTGTCTTTAAACAGTGGAAGAGGAGCAGCCACCCTCCTCTTGATGTCTTCAAATCATCACAGGCTACAGTTCTACTGCCTTTATCATACAATAAGAAGAACATTTCATCCCCCATTTCAGGTGTTTGTAACCCAACCCCACCAAAATCTATCACTTGGACAGGCACAGCTCTGTTTGCTGGATACTAGATAGGAAGGGCTTACGAGGTCTACACCGACGGCCTGATCGTCGGGGCGCTGGCGCCTGGGAACCCCTGAACGAACTGTCCTTAGGGCCTGTGGGGTGGGCCGTAGCTCATGCGCGACTCATGCAGACGTGATGGTTCTGGACACTATTCCAGTGGTCTAGAGACATTTACATGACACATCACCAGCCACCGCCATACCAGGAGAAGGCCGAGTGGCTCCACGCACACGGGGAAGGGGGAACCCCTTACAAATTCCCCTACAAAACTATATCCCTAAGTCTAACGCCACCGATCTGACTTCCAACCAACGTGAGGTCACCCTGTCCCCAATTACCGCCCCTTACTCATAACTCACGACTGTGTGTAACCCATTATATGAGCGATTACTCCTCACTGCTTCCCCTACTAATCTGACCCCACCCACCATTACCCACCGCAATTGGGGACATTACAGACTGTATGTATTATCGCTGAACATAACCAAATACCACACCCCCCATACGTCGTATGTTGCCCCGATATGCGAATGACTGACACTCATCAAACTTTTGTATCATCTTTTTTAAATAATTTTTAAATAACTTTTATAATCTGGCCCTGAAGCTTCCCTCACAGCCCCAGCTCACACCTAGCTGTCAGGAAGCTCATTAGACTTGCTTTCAACAATATTTGAAATTATTAGGTTGTGCCATACATCACCGAAATGAATGCACTGACATCATAAAAACAGCGTATAAGGAAGCAAGGAAAGCTAGTCTATGTTCATCTTTTTCAAATGTTAGATGTGTCCACTATCTTCGCAGGGCAAAAAAAAAATGCAGGCCTGTTATTACCGGGCTGCGCACATTGGCAACAGATATATAGGTAAGAGATGCAAGGAGAGTATGGGTCATCAAGGCAAACGCAGACAACACATATAGCAACTAAATTAATCATTTTAAATTTATTGGGATGTTAACAAGGGGTAGGGAGCAGCTATGACTAAGCTAAATAGAGCTAACAAGACCATAAACACACATGCCTAAAGATATCTACTAACAATATTTTATAAACAAAATGCAGCATTTAAGTAATAACTGATACTAAATACACAACCAACACATTACGACCGGCAACGTAGAAGCTCTATTTGAAGACACGTGAGCTGAGAGAGAGCTCGGAGGTATCAGGCTACGTTACGGGATACACGGATCACGGCGACTCGTTTGTTCCTCTCCCTGCCTGCACATGCAGGGCAACCCTAAAGTACCCACTATGAAATCACAGAAAGTGTCATAGGGACGGGGGCCCAAACCTGTGTGTGTTCCCTCTTGAATTGCACAAGCAATGTTTACACAAATAGGGACAGTGCCAAAAGGTCTGCTTCGCCGCCAAAAGGTGAGAATGCAGTATTGTGTAGAATGGTCACACATCTGATGACAAAGAAGAGGCCGAGGCAATCCGTATGGCAAGTTGATACAGGAGCAGACAGGAACCCATTCTATACCAAAAGGTATTATACTTTTCAGATACACACTATTTTATCCATACACTGTACTAAGGTTAAAGTGTGTATAATTGTTCAGTTTAAATTCATATCTCCAAACAGTCACTGAATTGGTATGTACTAGTTCACAAAACTGGGGGGGGGGGTGTGGGGAATTCAGGGGGGTGTAGGGAAATCACTGATTACCCAATGCTTATTGATTGTGCTTTGGTGTAGTTTCCACAAAGATTTATTTCACCATTAGCAAGGTTAACTGCTGCAGGGCCGAAGGTCTCAGTCATTATGGCTGCCAGACTCCCAGCCCAATAGAGAGGCAGTCCCTCCCAAGGGCCATGTAGCTTCCTCCACTGGAAAGTCCCAAGGAAACTGTGTTGTAGCTGAGCAGCTTGGCGTGAATGGGTTTGTTCCTTCCAGCTGCCGGGGGGGAAAATAAACACTGAGAGCTAGGCCGTGGGACTAGCATGACACAGGCTGCCAGGGCTGGTGCTTGGCTGGGCAGGGACAGGCACTGTTGTTGGCAGCATGTGCTCCAAAGCAGGCCCTTGCCCCGGTCTCGCTGGATGGCAGCGCCCATTCCTAGTGAGCTTGAGGGTAGCCAGTGTGAACTGGTTTCAGTCCAGCCAAGGGCAGCGTGATGGGGTATGTAAAGACGTGTGTAAGGGAATTCTGACACTGGCCTTCTCCACACACACCTGGCACTGCAGATCTGACAAGTGGTTTAGGCCAGTTTAGTCAAAGCAGGCACGAAGCGCCATGGTGGACGCCCTGCTGCCCTGAGCTGATAGTCAACGAGGATTCGTTAAGTCATGAGAGGGCGGCACAACAAGCTGCACCGGTTGAGCCAGCTAAAACCCCCCATTAGTGGATCCAGGGCAGGATCCAATCCTGATATGAGCCAGCTCATCCCTGGAGTGGAGTGTGTTCCCCTTCCCCCCCCCCCCGCCATCGTGTCTCTTGTTGAGCTCGGCACAATGGCAGCTCTGGTCACCCCTCTCCCGGTCATGCTGCGGGCAGGAGAGCTCCGACAACAATGCTGGGAGGAGCTGGCAGAGCTCGCTCCTGGCAGTGAGGCTCTGGCAGTAGACCCGGGGCAGGCAACGGCAGCAGAGAGAAGAAGCCTGCTGAGATGCCTGCTCCATGGGTGAGCCGCCCCATCCAGGACAGCTTAAAGGCAAAGGATGCTGCTGGGGCAGGGCATGGAGTCTCAGGCAGTGCGGAGCAGCCTGGCCTTTCACAGAGATGATGGCTGCCGGGAACCGCTCTCTGCACAAGGGGACAGCTGGCCTGGCAAGTCTTGGTGTAAAAAGCAGCTCCAGGGGTCAAAGGCTGAGCCAGGGCATTGGGTTTCACTGGCTCACCCACTGCCGTGCACTAATCCCTCGGCTTTCGCAGTATAACCAGGAGCGCACCCGGCCCCTCCCTGTGCAGAGAAAACTTTGCCAGGTCTCTCAGGCCGTAAATAAATCAAAGGAGGTAGCAGACGTGTAAACACTCAGAATGCAAATGCCTTTCTCTGGCTGCTGGAGGGTGGACTGGCGCACGTGAGGCTCTATGTGACCGCAGCTCCGAGCCGTCTGCAGGGTCTCTGCTCTGAGTGGGAAGCACTATCCTCTGGGCAGCGAAGAGTTAAGGGGCTGCACTAACGAAGTGTAGAGAAAACTGCATGTTCATATCACTTGCTCCAGACTGTGCAATTGCCCACTAGCTCACACGCAGATGGGCACGGTTTGCTAAATACTTCCCCTCCGCTTGCTCTGGCGGCCCACGGATGGATTCGGCGTCCCTGCTCTGCTGACAGCCACTCAGCGTAAGTCTGCGGGCGTGGGCAAGCACAGGCAGGTGGGAATGTGGCTTTTGTTCAAAACTCAAACAACAGCGGGCAGAGGTTGTGTGTTATCAAGTCTTGGGGACAGGGATCCCTGGGATTCTGCTAGCAGCCAGGCCTTGTGCGAGGCTCCCTGGCTGGTTTGAGGTGCACTTGGTAGCAATGGTTTTGCGTGTTAAGTGCCTGGCATGTGGAGCAGTGCCCAGGGCAATCATTTGCAGCTCTGACTTACCTGGAATTTCTGGGCTCCCTCGCTCCTCTGCGACCTTGGCTCGCACCATTGCTGGCATGTGTCCTGCAGCTGGGCTGCGGCCCACAGAGCGTGTGGACAGGAGGGCGGCTGCCCCTCTGGTGGGTTTTCCAGATTAGCGCCAGGCTGTCAGTTCGCGCAATCAGTCAGGGCAGGGGCCTGTCAGGAGGCTGCAGGTCAAACCTTGCCCCTACCAAGGCCAGATGGTCCCACTCTGATCACCGAGGCTGACGGCCAGAGAACTGCCCCCCTGTGATTCCCAGAACCGAGCCCTCTGGTGGGATCCAACGTCCCGGAGAGCTGGGCAGTGGCAGGTCTGTGCTCTGGGGCAGAGCAGCTGGAGCTCCCAGGTTGCAAGCAGAGATCCCTCCTTCGCCTGCCCTTCTAGCTGGCTCCCTTCACTCTGGGGGCTGCAGGGCCAGGCGGGACTATGGGCTCGCGATGGAAGGGCTGCAGGCAAGAAGGCTGGCAGGGCTTTCCCTGCCCACCCCACTGGGACAGGGTCCCACAGCACAGAGGGTGCCTCTGTCACCCCCACGGACTGGAATAACGGGGGGCTGCCATTGGGATTGAGGGGCATCAGCAGACCTGTGAGGGGGCAGTCTGCACCATTCCTGGCTCCAGACCCCATTGGTTTAGACCGAGAGAACCAATCGGGGTGCATGAGCTCTTCCCCTAGGGCCCCCCGCCGCGGGCCAGCACCACCACCCAGGCCTGGCTAAAGGCATGTCAGGCTGTGCTGCAGCCTGAGGCTGCACCCCAAAGACAACGTGGTGCTCAGAGGCAGCGATGCCTGGACAAGCAGCCGCAGATATGCCCTACTCTGACAGCAACTCCTGTAGGGACTTGCAGGGCCAGCCCTGGGAGCTTGTCGAGGTGGCATCCTGTGCCCTGCTGCCTTCCTCTGAGCCTGGGGATTCCCTGGGTTTCCCCCCAACCCCTGCTAGCAGCAGCAGATTGGAGTCACATGCAGCTCTCAGCCTGTTGGAGCCTGGGACCCCTCCCACTGCAAAGGCTGCAGCCCCTGGAGGTTTCCGATATTCCCCAGCCAGGGTTCAATTGTCTGAAGTAGTTGGGGTGTTCACAGCAAGGGTCCTCCTGAGGGGCCTGGGCTGAGCTGTGAGCATCTCCATACCCCTCCGGTCCCGTCCCGCCCGCCTGACTCTGACAGCAGGGAAGCTCTCCCTGGAGAGCCTGCTGCACCCATCCCCTCTCCCTGCTTGGCACCACGCAGTCTGCTTCCCTGCTGGGCAGGGGCTGGCAGGGCCAGGGACGCCCTGGAGCCCGGAGCCGGTTGTTCGTGCTTCTCTGGACCAACTGGCCGGTTGGGGACACGCCCTGGGCTGGGTTGTGTGCTGCAGCGCAGGGCCCAGGGAGCTGGTCGCCTTGAGTAGCTGCCTCTCAGATGCTGCAGAAAGCTGGACTTAGTCTGCCCGTCCCCCAGGCACTGGGGCTGCGCTGGGGGAGGGGGATCCAGCCCTGTCTGGTAGAATTTGCACCTGAGCACCTCCTGCACTGGGGCTCTACTGGCCCAGCCTGGCTAGACGCCGCTAGGCCCTGAGGCCAGACCTGCAGGGAGCTGGTTCTGAGATGCACACACCTGGGGGCGGGGGGGTTCCACTGGTTTGCAAAAGCTTAAGTGGGGCTCAGCCAGGTGCACATTCCTGGGGGAGGAATGCTGCCTCCTTCTGCCGTTGGACCCGGAATAACCTCCCCCCACCAGACCCCATAGGAGGAGGGGCAGTAGAAGGGAGCTGGTGCCGTTCCCTATCCCCCCAGCTCAAGGCTGGTTACCCTGAGAGGGAATGAAATAGCACTTCAGTTCTGCGCCTGATGGCCTGGCCTGCTGCCAAGTGCAGCCCATTCCTGGGACAGGCTGGGTCCCAGAGCTGCCTGAGGATTGCTCAGCATCACGGCCCTTAGCAGCTGTTTTCTCATTTTCCCAGGCCTGGAATTTAATCAGCCCCTGGTGTGTGGGGGAGATTTATAGAGCCCTGGGGCCGTGAGAGAGACTCCTGGTCAGCCAGATTTTTATTCCCTCCCTCGGCTGTGTTGCAGGGGAGTGTCTGACTGGTGAAGGGGCCCAAGGCTGCTGAGGTCAGGAGATGCCCCCCTCCAACTCTCCTCCACGCTGCTGGGGGCTGGGGCTGATCAGGCTGGGGGTGATGCCAGCTGCCACAGGGCCCTGGATTGCAATTGGCACTCTTACAAGAGCGAGTCCTTGTCGCCCTGTGTCTTTGTAAGTACAGTGGAGAGACTGTCCCAGGTGCCCCCTCCCACTCGCTGCAGCTGGGCACGAGGCAATCCTAGGACAGCTGGGAGCTGTGGAACAGGGAGTCCCGCTACGTGGGGCCACCAGCAGCCAATGCACATGGCAGGAGGCCGTTTCCCTCTGACTGGCACTGTCCCTGGCACTGCTGCCCAGATGCACGCCGGGCAGCTTGGGTCCCTCTGCATTGTCCATTCTGCTGTGATGGGCGTCCAGACCCTGCGGTGCTGGGGACCAGGCCCCGGCATCCTATGGGGCATGGATCAGCTGGCGCCATCCCGCCAGATGCAGCCGCCACCTGCTCACTCTTTGCTGTTTGATCCCCCACAAATTAACATACAAGAAATGCCCCTAAAAGAGCAGGAGGTGACATCTCCCTGTGATGGAGTAGGGACTGTCTGTGTGGGGGATGGGAGAGCCAGGGATGACTTTAGGTGAGGGACAGGATCTGAGCCTGTAACCTGAGCCAGGTAGGGGGCAGGGGTGTCAGCATCTTTGCCCGGGAAGCTGGACAAAGGAAGGGGCCAGCTGGAGGGAGTTAGTTCAGTTTCAGTTTTGGGCTTGGTGGTTGGAATTCAGGGAATCCCAAGCTGGGATCCAAGCACCCTGAACCCCCAGAAGGACTCGATGGAGGGGTCCTGACTGTGCCTCCAAGCTCTGCAGTAACCTGCGTTCCTGTTGTCCAATAAACCTTCTGTTTTACTGGCTGGCTGAGCGTCACTGTGGGTCCCAGGAAGAGGGGTGCCGGACCGGACTCCCCCATACTCCGTGACACTCCCCCCCTTGGCTCTGCCTGACCCCAGGCATGTGGGGCTCACTGGGGCTTCGTCCCCTTCCACTCCAGTTCTCCGATGTTCGGACCTGAGCAAAACCTTCCCCTCCACCCCCGGCACAGTCTGAAGCCAAAGGCCTGGGGTTGGTGTTACTGGGCCAGCCGGGACTCTGGCCGCGTTGAGGGCATCTCCTTTCAGCAGCTCCCAGAGAGGCCCAGCAAGCCCTGGGCGATGGTTTGCTGCCTGGATGGCGCTGGCCCTGACTAGGGAGGTCGCACGGTTTGGTTGTGCTGAGAGGCCGGGAGCTGCCCTGGCTAGAGGTGCTTTGCCCCTCCCCTGGGGCACTGGCTGCGAGGGATTTATTGATGAGGAGGGTTCAAATTAGGGGGCCAATGGCTGGAGTCATGCTATCAGATGGGGCCCAACAGGGCAGGTATCCTGCAGCGGGGGGTGGTCTACCCCCTCTCCCACAGCACCCATCAGAGCCGCCCCATTGCTCCGGGCTCCAGTGCCTGCAAGTCTGGCTTCCATTTCCCGGGGGTGAATGGGGAGAGCTGTCCCCTGCCAGCCTCTCCAGATCCAGTGAGGGGCGGGTAAGACCCTGAGCTAGAGCTGAGGGTGAGACCTGTCCTATACATGACAAGCCCTGACCCACAGCCCCTCCTTTGGTTGCAGGGGAAGGCCCAGGGCCAGCCGGAGCAGAGGCCAGGATGCGCCGGAGTCGGACAGCCCTGTCCTTTCTGAGCACGGAGGTGAGTGGCTGGAGGCGGCGGGGGTGGGGGCACCCCACTGGGAACCCAGCTGGCCAGGTGGAGTGGATCACTGGTCACACTGCAGCCCAGACGGCACCGAGGGTGGCTTGAGACTATAGCCCAGATGCTGCAGGAAACGGCCAGACTGGGCCCCCGTGCAGAGAGGGGAAAAGGGTCGATGGTGCTAACAAAAGGAGTGGGGGCTGGTGTTGGGAAGGGGAGACCCGGGTGGGTTGTAGGGCCTGTAACCCCTACCCCGGGGCGGGGGGGGCACGGTGCAAGTGTCAGCATCGAACACCCCCGGGCTGGGGAGAGGGGCATCTGGCTGCCATGTCCCTGTGGCCCAGCTGAGACCAGCTCCAGCTCATGTCCCCCACCCAACAGAGGCAGCCCAGCTCCCCGGGGCTGGATGAGCTTTGTGGCATGTGCCAGGACAGAGAGCAAGGGCAGCTAGGAACCTCCTCGGAGCAGCTGCCCCCAGCTACGCCCGGTCCCTTTCTCAGGAAGGAAGGAAGGAAGGAAACTTTCCCCATCTCACGGTCTTTGCTGACACCACCAAGCAAGCGTTTGTCCGCACACTGAGCGCCAGCCCCAGCCGGGACAGACAGCGGCAGCTGCATTGATGAGGAAGCAGCAAAGAATCCCGTGGCACCTTATAGACTAACAGAGGTTTTGGAGCATGAGCTCATGCTCCAAAACCTCTGTTAGTCTATAAGGTGCCACGGGATTCTTTGCTGCTTTTACAGATCCAGACTAACACGGCTACCCCTCTGAAAATTGATGAGGAAGCTCATGACAGCTCCTCCTTTCATGTCCATCCCAGTCTCATAAGCAAACTGTGGCATGTGGGTCAAGATAAAATGACTGAGGTGTATGCGTGACTGACCAAAAGACAGAATTTCAGAGGTTACCCGTGGTTCGCTGTCTAGCTGGGAGGTGCATCTTGTGAGTTCCACAGAGGCCAAGCCTGGCTACTTTTGTTAGTGACATGGATAATGGAGCGGGGAGTCAGCTGGTAAAAGCTGCAGATAACATCAGGCAGGGAGGGGTTGCAAGCACTTGGGAGGACAGGAGACTTGGAGACTTGGACAAACTGGAGAATTGGTCTGAATCCAACAAGATGCAACTCCATAAAGACAAGTGCAAAGTGCGTCACTTAGGAAGGACAAATCAAATGCACAGCTACTAACTGGCAAGGTGGGAGCGCTGCTGAACAGGAGCACAAATTAGATGAGCCAGCGATGTGATGCTGTTGCGGAAAAGGCTAATCTCTTTCTGGGGTGTATTGGCAGGAATGCTGGATATAAGACATGGGAGGTATTTGTCCTGGTTTACTCGGCACTAGCAAGGCCTCAGCCGAGTCCTTTGTCCAGTTCTGGATGCTGCACGTTAGGGAAGATGGGGACAAATGGGAGAGAGTCTGGAGGAGAGCGACAAAACTCACCACAGGTTAGAAATCCTGAGGTTAAAAAACCTGGATATGTTCAGTCTGGAGAAGAGCAGGCAGAGGTGGGACCTCGTGACAGTCTGCAAATCCGTGAAGGGCTGATCTAACCAGGACGTGGCCAACTGATCTGCGTGTCCACTGCAGGTGGGGGCTCAGGCTGCAGCCCGGGAGATTTGGCTTCGAAATGAGGAAACGCTTTCTAAGGCCAGGAGTTGAGCCCTGGAACAGGCTCCCCTGGGAGGTGGTGGAATCCCCTTCTCTGGAGGGTTTTAGGACCAGGTTGGACAAGCCCCTGTCAGGGCAGGTCTGGGTTTACTTGGTCCAGGCTCAGTACAGGGGGCTGGGCTCGCTCTCCAGTCGTTCCCAGCCCACAATTTCTGTGATTCTATGTGATGAGCAAATCCTGGGGCCCAGGAAATGGGGGGTGGAGAAAACCCTGGTGCTGTGGTGGCGGCTGTGGCTTGGTGTGACGCAGGAGGGAGCGGGGTGGATTGACCTGGGAATGTTGTTTAGTTTTACTGAGGCTGTCTGCACAGGGGATGGGAGAGCAGGGGGTGACTTTAGGTGAGGGACGGTACCTGAGCCTGTAACCTGAGCCAGGAGGGGAGTGGGGAGAGTCGACACCTTTGCCGGGGAAATTGGACAAAGGAAGAGAGCCTGCTGGAGGGGGTTTTGGTTTCAGTTTTGGGCTGGCTGGGAAGAGGCAGAGAATCCCAAGACTGGGGTCTAAGATCCTTGCTCCCCAGAGGGACCTGGCTGAGGGGTCCTAGTTGTACCTACAAGCCCTGCTTGGCACTGTGTTCCTGTTGTCTAATAAACCTTCTGTTGTACTGGCTGGCTGAGAGTCACGATAAATCGCAGGAAGTTGGGGGATGCAGGGCCCTGACTCCCCACACTCCGTGACACTTGGGGTAACAGCTTCCTCTCTGCATTAATGGGCCTCTGCCCTCAGGCCCTATGCACTAGTGACTTACGGATGTGTGAGCACAGCCTGCGGGCTGGCTCTGGCCAGCATGTGGTGTCTGGCTTGCTCTGCGGTACCGCACTGCAAGCTAGTGGTTAAGGTGCCTGTGCTACGTGGAGCCTGGCAGGGGCCAGCCCAGTGCTGCGGTTTGGCCTGGCCAGGGTGGGGAGCACGCTCTCACAGCTGCTGCACTCAGCCTGGCTTGCTTAGTGCCTGCTGGGGGCCCAACCAGGTCCAATTGACCACAATTGCCTGCCTGATTAGAGATTTAGCGCCAGCTCCTGCTGCTTCATTAACCTGAGAGGCCTCCTAATGCGAGAGCTGCTGACCCTCAGCCCCGTGCTGCAGCAAACAAGCCCCAGCATGCTCCGGCTGTGCCTCCGTCTCCGCTCCAATGCCTTTCGGCTGGGGGGCATCTGAGCACCTGGACTAAAAGCCACTTTGCTTGTTTGGATCCTGCGGTTCCCTAGTTACGGCTCAAGGAGCCAATACGCAGCAGGCGGGCGCCCTAGCCAGCTCCCTGCCCGCTCGCAGTCTGTAGGGCCCCGGTAGGGGCAGGAAATTCCCCCTGGCTTGGTGTGAGCCCAGTCCTGCAGTGCCAACGGGGCCCCTAGCACACCACTCCCTGCTGGGACCTGGGTTCTCCCCTCTGCCTCGCTGGAGGAAAGGCAGCAGCATCCCTAGCACAGGGAGTCAGCTATCGAGCTCCCTTGACATGAACACAACGGTGAGCATGAGGCACATTTCCCTGAGCTAACCGGGATTAGAGCACTCAGCGGGAGTTAATTATACCCCAATGGGTGGTTAATTATTATCATTCCTGGGATAATTGTACTTTCGGCCCCTAGAGGAGTTTTCCACTGCGCTAGCCACCTCCGAGGCTGGTGCCTTGTGAGCCCGGACCCAGCTCTCACCACCGGGCCCTGCTTTGCCCTGGCATGGGGGGCAGGCGGGGCAGTGGGGAGAGGCTCTCTGAGGCTTGCCAGTGGATCAGGCCTGGTCGTGTGTGGGATGCGCCGTGCTGGCACCGTGCTCGGCCCAAAACATTCCATTTAAAAGCCAAAAATCTTCAAACCCCCGCTGCCCTCAGCCGAGATTTTACCCGAAAAGGTCAGGGTCTCCCTGGAGTCTACAGACTGTGCTATTGCCATTGGTTTTCTGTGGAAGGCGCCCAGATACCCTGGTGATGGTGAGGGATAAACCTCTTGGCTGGAGCGAGGGAGCCCAACCCACTTGTTTCAGGAGCGAGACACCCTCCCACTGCATCATGGAGGGCTCCCTCCCAACCTGCCCCACTACGCCCAGGGCCTGCGCGCGCCAGTCTGCTGCCTTGCTCCGGCCCTGCCTTACTCCACCAAGCTCGTTCCTAAGGTGCCAGGGCGCTGCCCCCCATTATTCCTCCCTGTGCCAGGACCAGGCTCCTTACTCACCGTAGCTCAGCTCGGCTCTGCCAGGAGCTGGCTGCATGATGCCCTGACCCTACCCTGAGCCCTCTTTGCTAATGGGGAATGTCCCTCTGGCCATTAACCACCTTGGTGCAGCAGCTCCTGGCCGGCCGCTGCCAGCAGCAGAGCTCATGGCACAGGGAAAGGACATCTCCTCAGAGTGAAAGGGAGGGGCATGATCCAGTGAGCCGCTGCTAAACGAGACCTCCCTGTGCTAGCTGGCCTGGGCCCAGGAAAGCAGCCCCTGTGCACAGGCTGCGGCCCCAGTGTGGGGGCGGGCAGGGGCTGCGTCATCACACACCACTGTGAAAAGCCGGCTGCGGCGTGTAACTACGTGGCTCAGTGAAAGGGGGCACAGCTTGGCCGAGCGGAGAGCCCTGTAGGGTCAGTACTTGGGTTTGTGTTCTTACTCCCCTAAGCCGGGCCACCCCATCTCCACTGCTGTTTCTAGCTGTACTCGGGGGTACGCAGGTTTGGGCACTGCCCACCTTAAACAGCATGCAGCGTAGACCTAGCTGAGAGCTGTGGTGCAAAGCACGGGTCAGGTACAAGCCTACCATTGCCCTCTGCTGCCGGGCTCAGTCACTCCCCTGCGCTGAGGGGCTGCTCCCAGAGCCTGGAGCCAGGGTCGGCTCTAGCCATTTCGCCGCCTCAAGCACAGCGGCACGCCGCGGGGGGTGCTCTGCTGCTCACCGGTCCCGCGGCTCCGGTGGACCTCCCGCAGGCATCCCTGCGGAGAGTCCGCTGGTCCCACGGCTCCAGTGGAGCATCCGCAGGCGCTGGTCCCGCGGCTCCGGTGGACCTCCCGCAGGCATCCCTGCGGAGAGTCCGCTGGTCCCACGGCTCCAGTGGAGCATCCGCAGGCGCTGGTCCCGCGGCTCCGGTGGACCTCCCGCAGGCATCCCTGCGGAGAGTCCGCTGGTCCCACGGCTCCAGTGGAGCATCCGCAGGCGCTGGTCCCGCGGCTCCGGTGGACCTCCCGCAGGGACGCCTGCAGGAGATCCACCGGAGCCGCCTGCCGCCCTCCCGGCGACCGGGAGAGCGCCCCCCGCAGCATGCCGCTCCAAGCACGCGCTTGGCGCGCTGGGGCCTGGAGCCGGTCCTGCCTGGAGCGGAGGGCCTGGACTTTGGGCCAAAGTCTGCCCCATCTATGCACAGCAGGCTGGGAGGGTCTCTGCCCCCAGCTGACCGTCTCTCTGGAGCTGCCCCTCCCTTTGCTAGCAGGGCCTTCACTTGCTGTCCAGTTACGTCGCTGGCTCCCAGTACCCTGACCCCTGCCTTGTTCCCCGGGTGCCCCCCAACGTGGGGAGGTGTGTTCAGCCCTTTGCACACGCAGCACCCTCAGGAAATGAGCCTTTCCTTGTCATTCGCATTCTTCAGCCTAAAAAGGGAAGAGGCTGAAATGTCCTGGTCTGGAGGCATTTCACGGCTGGGTTAACAGCAAGGCCCTTCTCTGGAGCTGAGGACGGGACAGGAGGCAGCTGGAACAGAGCGTCTCACCCTGCAGCAATGAGTCATTAACGGGACAAACTCAGCAGCGCTAGGCCCCACTGGCCAGGCCCCTGCTGTGGCCCAGGCCTCTCTCACGAATTACGGTTGTCCATCTTCACTGGAACAATGGAGCAGATGTGACCAGTGTCTGCCGGCACCTCTCCTGCAGCCCCCCAGCTCTCTGCTGCTCTGACTGGGGCTCAGACCCCCAAAGCTCCTACAAATTCATGTCTCAGTAGCAATGAAAGACCCCAGCCAGGACAGGGGCCCCACTGTGCTTGGCACTGCACCCCCTTTGCTCGAAGGGCTGCTGACCAGCCGGAGGCAGGGGAATGGCACAGAGAAGGGAAGGGACCCGCAAGGTTAGTGACAGAACTAGGAACAGAACCCAGGTGTCCTGGCTCCCGGCTGGCCCCTAGACCAGGTCCTGGGTTCTTGGGACAGCCCTGGAGCCCCCTGCCACGTGCCCAGCGCTCCAGACTTAGCCCCTGGCGTAGGAGGACGAAAGCTTTGACCCTCTGAGTGCTGGAGGGGTTTCTTGGCAGGGGAAGGGCAGTCTGAGGTGAGACAGTCACTGAAGCTCCTGGGCCTGCCCCCGCGCTGGGGAGATGCAGCCTGGCCTCAGCTGCCCTCGCTGAGCCCTGTGTCAGGCCGCCAGCTGCCGTGCCTGTCTCCAGCCCTGCTCCTGCAGCGAGGCAGAGTCCTAGGAGCTGCAAGCTGGCTGGCCGCAGCTGAGGAGAGCCCTGCCGAGTGGCTAAGCGATAGGCTCAGGGTTCTGAGGCCCCCTGACAGCACCAAGGCCATCGATCAGCAGCGGGTGCTGGGCAGCCCCTTGGCTCTGACAGGCCCTGGCATGTCGGGTAATTCAGATGTTCAGCGCCAGGCCATGAATGCAGCTGAGGGCATCATTAGCGCCGAGCAGCTGCAGCCGCTCCCAGGGGGCCAGGAGCCGTGACTTCTGGGCCAGGGGCCTCATCAGGGCAGCTTGCGCTCACCAGATCCTGCCACTCACATGGGCCCCCCTCCCTCTGCAGTAGGGCAAGGGGGTTGGGCTGCTGTGCACTGAGCCCCTGCCTGCAAACACCTCCACGTGCGACCAACAGGCCCGGCGGCTTGTTTGAGGCCCCAGGCACCGCCACAATAGATGGCAGTGCCTGGCGCACTTGGAATGCTTGAGCTGCTTGGTGTGGGGTCTGCACAGGCCAGTCTTCCTGGAGCCCCTCTGGCTCACCAGCCCCCTGGATTCCCTGGGCAAGCTGTGGGAGAGCTTCCAGCAGCCCCTGGCACCCCTGGCGGCCAGAGTTTTGTGTAGACTCTTTGGTCCATTTGCTGCGGAGGACTGAACGGCCTGGGGCTGCTCTGAAAGAGACGGTGCTTGCGACCCCCTCCCGCAACTGTGCGTGCGCATGACAATCGGGGAGTGAACTGTGCACTGGTCCTGGCCCTGAGCACAAGCAGGGCACAGGGCTACTAGGCGTGGGGGTGAGGGAGCAGCCTGACTCCTTGCCCCTCCACGGCAGGGGGGCGTGGGTGGAGCTCCATTCTGGGCCCAGCAAAACACAGCCAGTCCTGCCCTTCCTTTTGTGGGAGCCCTGCTCTGTGCAGGGGCTAGGAGCTGGGAAGCTGGACCCTGGCAGCAGCAGCCAGTCAGGCTGGGAGCTCATGCCATGGTGGGAGAAGCAGGAATGATGGCTCAGAGGGCAAGTCTCCTCCAGCCTGGATGTAAATGGAACCAGCTCTGGGGCAAATTAACCCATCCCCTGTTGGACCCCCAGGGCGAATGGCTGGCGTCCGTCTGGAGCCTGCGTCTGTCTGGCTGAAAGGAAATGCAGGAATATTTTAAAAACTTGCTTTTAATCAAGAAAAAAACAAGGACGTTTTACGCAAAGGCACAAAATTGCTCTAACACTGTTGCGTGAAATGCCTGTCTGATCATTTGCAAAAGATTTCATTGTTGCTGCTTTCATGACGCCTGACAGACAGCTAGAGAAATAGCTGTAATTGCAGCCTGCCTCTTGTGGGGCTCTGGGCTCCAGCTCTGCACTCCAGCTGCTGGAGGGGAGACAAAGCAGCCATGAAGGCAGCGTCTCCATCACCCACTAGCACACACAATATTTTGGCAGATTCCCTGTCACTCGTCCGCTTCTCTGTTACTGCCTGTCAGGCTGGGTTAGGGAGCCTGGGGGCGGTGTGTGCATGTGCCCCTCCCCTGTGTTGATGAGACAGGCGAGGCAGGGACGCTGGCGCAGCACCCTGGGCACTGCAGAGTCGGGTGTAGCTGTGTCCCTGGCGATGCCAAACCCCAGTGCTGCAGACCCCAGAAGCACATGGAGCTGTTTGCACCACACTGACCCAACAGACATTCTAGGCATCAGCATGACAATCTCGGACTCCTATGACAGGTTCCAGGGCTGTGGAGTGCCTGGGGACCGAGCCGATGTGGGGGCTGGGAGCAGGGCTGATGTGTGTGTGTGGGGTTGCTATGAGGAGTTTGGGGGCAGAGCTGATGTGGGGGCTGGGAGCAGGACTGATGTGGGGGAGTTGCTGTGGGGAGTTCAGGGCAGAGCTGATGTGGGGGCTGGGAGCAGGGCTGATGTGGGGCGGGTGATGAAGTGGAACTGTTCTTAACGTTTCCTCTGAATACTATGTGGGTGCCTCAGTTTCTGTCCGACCCTCTGTCTCCTGGCAACTAATGGCCTGAGTCCTTCCCCCCTGCAAGGGGATGCTAAAGGTGTGGGAGAACAAAGAGCTCAGGTGACCTCCTGGCCTGGGAAAGGAACTCAGCAGAGGAGGAGGGGCTGGAGGGGGTTTCAGTTTGGAGCTGGCTGGGGACGGGAAGTGAGGGCAGACGTGGGTGTCTGGTTCGCTGGGCCCCAGAATGGACCCAGCTGAGGGGTCCAGTTCTCTGTACTTACAAGCTCTGTTTTAGACCGTGTTCCTGTCATCGAATAAACCTCTGTGTTACTGGCTGGATGAGAGTCACGTCTGACTGTGAAGTGGGGGGGCAGGACCCTGTGGCTTCCCCAGGACCCCTCCTGGGCAGGCTCACTGTGGGAAGCGCACAGAGGGGCAGAGGATGCTGAATGCTCCAAGGAGAGACCCAGGAGGTGAAGCCGTGTGAGCTTCTTGCCCTGGAGACAGTCTGCTCTGAGGGAGAGGAGGCTCCCCAAAGTCCTGCCTGGCTTTGTGGGGAGCAGTTCCAGAGCATTGCCCAAGGACTCTGTGATGGGGGGCGGGTTGCTGTGGGGAGTTCGGGGGCAGAGCTGATGTGGGGACTGGGGGGGGTCATAATGAATCGTTGAGCACAGTGGGGTTCCGGTGACCCTTTCCGGCTCCGTCTTGTGGTGGGCGCGAGGCCCTGCCCCTGGGGCTGTTTTCCTTGCTGAGGCAGGCTAGGATCATGGAGTAGATGTGAGCACTATTGTCTCTCTACCCCAGGGCCTCCCCCGGCACCCACACACACCCCCAGCTCTGGTTTTCCGTGCCTGCTTCACTTTCTGTGCTCCTGCTCACGGCCTGGGGCATGTGTCAGGGCAGGTGCTTCTCACACTAGCAGGAGACCTTGGCCTGGAACCTGGGGAAAGGGCCAAGGTGCTGCTCCGATACCACAACACCCCCCCCTCCACCTGCCTGTCACTCGCCTGGAGCTCAGGGAAGGAGCCGGCTGCCCTGCTGAAATGGCATCATGCCACAGGGCTGGCGCTGCTGCTGCTGGCACAGGCTGGTGCGGGTGGTGGCAGCTTCTGAGGCCTGCAGGAGAAAAAACATCTGCTCAGGGCTAGGACTGAGCAGGGAGCGGGAGGGGGGTTCTTCACCCTTTTTAGCCAGCACGCAACATAAATAAACCATCAGCCTCCTCGCACGCTCACACCAACACACCCTTCCCTCACACCCCCACCCTTCCCTCGCACCTCCCTCCCCTCACATCTCACACACACTCCCAGTCCCACCCTTCCCTCGCACCTCACACAAGTTGTGGGGGGTGCTCGCTGCCCACCTCTCCTCCTTCCGCCATTGCCTTCCTCTCTCAGTGGGTCTGCTCAGACCAGCGCTAGGTCTGTTCCTCTGCTAGGATTGGAACGAGCCTTTCTGGGCCATTGACCAGAGACATGAGCTGCACACCCAGCTGTTGCAAAGGGCCTTTTCCTTCCAGCAGCTGCTGCTCTGACTGGGTCTGGGGAAAGGCTGAACAAGGTCCCGGGGCAGGTGACAGCCCTGGGTGGGCTGGAAGTGAAGGGTTTCCTTCAGCAGCTGTTCCCGGGCCATCCGTCATGGCTGCTTTCTAGCCAGAGAGCCCTGTTGCATCAGTCAGGGATTGCTAATTAATGGTTTTATTTCTCCTAATTATGTTTAAAGGCTTCCCAAGCCCACTAACCATGTTAGGGCAGGGTGAGGCCAGCAGCTGGGAATCCTGTCTCTGCTTTTCAGGCTACCACTCTACGTGCAGGCGTCCAGAACAAACGCTTCCAGTATTTGCCCTGCCCTGTGACTGCAAAGGGCGAGGGCAGGTCGTGTTCCTGGCTCCCCGGCCAACCTGTTATTTATAGCCCGGGCCGAGCCATGGGAGGGGGTCCCTGGGATAGTGCAGTGGGAGCAGAAGCTGGGACTGGGGGGGGCAGTCCTGATGCTGGTGTTCAGAACAGAAAGGGGAACAATACCGAATGGCCAGTCTGAGCCAACCCCGACCCCAGCTCAGGACTGGGCATCCTCAGCTTCTGTCGGCTTCCCTGGCCACACAGGACAGTCTGCACCCTGCAGGATTAGGCCTGAGATTGGTACCAGAATCACAGGCACCTCTGGGCTTGGGTGGGGGGAGGACACAGGCACAGCCCCTGCGCATGTTACTAGGTCCTTAACACCTCCCTGCCAGCATCAGGCCAAGGGTTGGCCTGGGCGCGATTCCCCTACGCACTGGGGATTGCAGCGGGGAGGGAATTTGGACTCTGGCTTTTCATGGCCTTGCCTTAAGGACTCACCCAAGGTCACTGGGTGGAGCCAGGGCTGGGCTGCCCCTGCTGGGGAGGCCGTGGGTGACTCAAGCCGACTGCTTGGCCTCAACATGCAGACTGGCATGCGCTGTCCGTGCAGCGAGGTGTGACGAGGCTCAGGGCTGGAAAGATCGCGTGGCACATGCCCAGATGCTGGTGATAGAATTGCTGGACCTGTCGGCCTGAAAGTGGGCTAGTGAGCCTAGAAGCGGCACGTGGCCCAGGGAGGGGAGATGCGGCTGCACCTTTCTGCAGCAGCCTGTGGCATTTCCAGCAGAGTCAGGGCCTGAGCAGAGCCACAACTATGCAGCCAGCCACCCCCACTCCACGGGCACCGCAACTGTCAATTAAATGTGAAACTAGCTGTCTCCATGGAGCAGCACCCGGCGCAGTGTCTGCTTGGTGCGGAACAGCACCAACAACGACTCGGTGCTCAGGCCCCTAGCCTGCCATGGGAGAGCCGCAGGCAGGGCTGTCCTCCGGGGCACAGCCACGTTGCAGCTTTGTCTGGATATTCTCCACACATGGGAGGGGGCTGACCCGCCTTCGTCCAGCTCCTCATCTGTCCATTTGTCCCAGTGCAAAGAGAATTTAAAACACTTTCGAGCAAAGTTCCATCCCAGACCCACCCATCAGCAGTGACCTTATCTCTGTGCACTCCCTGGGGTCACTTCTTAAGGGAAGGGTCCAGGCAGGCAGAGTTAAGGGTGTGCAGCATGGGAAGTGTCCCCAGAACTCCCAAGGGGAGTGGGGGGCTTACGGGTCTAACACCCAGGCCAGTAGAGCTAGCAGGCAGCTGACAGCGCCAGGCTGCCACCCAGCAGCAGTTGTAACCACCTGGTGCTCCACTTCCCAGGAGCTGCTGTGGATACAGCCAGGGAAGTTCTGCCTCCAGGATTTGACAGGGAGCAGCTCCAGGGGCCTGACTGGCTCCCTGCCCTATACGAACTCCTTGGCTTTGCCCAGCCTCAGGTTTGCCCCTGCTCTGACTGGTGGCCCTGACGGCCTTGGGTGGGATCCTGGCAGTGGAAGGGCAGGAGGAGCCCAGGGCAGCGCTGACCCTGCAGCCTGAACGCACATGAAGGAAGGTTTGCGTGCGGTTTGCCCCTGGTGTTGTGAAGGGCCGTGGAAGGGGTTCCCCCTCTGCTCAGGGCTGGCTGCCCTGCTTGGCTGGCAGCTGCTCAAGGCTCCCAGTGGCCTTGGTTCCCTGGCTCAAGAGCAGAGAAGCAGCCTCTGAACTTCATGCTCTAGAAAGCTGCTCCCTTCCAGCCTCACACCTGCTCGCGGCCCTGCGGGAAGCTGTCTCCTGCCATGGTGCGTGCTTTCTGCCTTGCTGCATCTATCACTGCCAGGCTGCCATCAGCTTAATTAGCCACTGAGTTTATTCTTATACTTCTTTTTGTAGTTAAAGGAATAGTCCCCCAGACATCCATCAACGTGGCAGCAGATGCAGCTTGCTGTAAGCTGGCTGCAGGTTTGTTAAACAGAGTGATTTACTGGCACCAGGACAGTGTCATTGCAATTAGCATTGCAAATAAGAGCTAATTAATGTCAACCTCTTACAAGGGTCCTTTGCAACCTGCAATGTGTGCAAGGCTAGTGCTCCCTCCCAACAACCATCCATTGCAGCTGGGACCCTGCACAAGATCAGATACCCCTTCCCACTTCTCAGCACTGCAGGAGTGGTGAGTCGAGCAGGGCAGGAGGACTTTGCTCTGGCCTTTCTCCCAGGAGGAGCTCCCAGCAGTCCTCACTACCGCCAGCCTGGTACTGTACTCAAAGGAGCATTCTGTATTCAGCCTTATCGAGACAGACAAAGAGAAACTGATCACAGAACTCAGCATTAATAGTAACTTAGGACAAGTGACCATGGCTGGATCACATCTATGATACGCAAACAGAATAAAGCCTAGACCAGTGATATTCATACTTGGTGATTTAAAAAGGCCAATTTCACAAAGCTGAAAGCAATTATGAGCCAGGTCAGCTGGGAGGAAGAATTTAACTAGAAGAATGTGAATGATTAATTAGAACTTGTTTAAGCCACACTACTACAATTGAGAAATAAGACATATTGGTTTTAAAAAAAACTGGTTTAGAGGGGAAACAAAGTCAGTTAAGGGGAAATTGATAGTAATGAATATAAATCAAAAACTAGGAAGTGTAGAAAATTGATAAGGGAAGCAAAGGGAAATAAGGAGATGTCTATCGCCAGAAGAGTTAAGGACAATAAGAAGGAGTTTAAGTTTATTAGGAACAAAAAGAATTTTGACAATGGTACTGGTTCAGTGCGAAGTGTAAATGGTAGAATTATCAATAATAATGCAGAAAAGGCCAGAAGTGTTCAATAAATATTTCTGTGTTTGGAAGAAAAAGCAGCTGATGTAGTCGTATCCTACAGTAACACTCTTTCCATTTCACTAGCATTTTAGGAGGATGTTAAACAGCAGCTACCAGACTTTTAAAAATCAGCAGGTCCAGGTAACATCCATTCATGAGTTTGAAAGGAGCTGGCTGAGGAATTCTCTGGACCATTGACAGTGTTTTTCTGTAAGTCTTGGTACACCGGGGACATTCCAGAAGACTGAAAGAAAACTAATGTTGTGCCAATATTTGAAAAGGGCAAACAGGATGACCCAGGTAATTATAGGCCTGTCGGCCTGACATCAATCCTGGGCAAGATAATGGAGCAGCTGATATGGGACGCAGTAAAGAATTAGAGGTGGGTAATCTAATTCATGCAGATCCATGTGGGTTTATGGAAAATGAACGAACTTGCTATCCTTTTGGTTTTTATGAGATTATGAGTTTGGTTGATAAGGGTAATAGTGTTGTGATAGACTTAGACTTCTGACTTGGTAGCACATGACATTTTGATTAAAAAAACTAGAATGATATAAAATTATCATGGCACACGTTAAATGGATTAAAAACTGGCAAACTGCTAGGTCTCAAAATGTAATAGTAAATAAGCAAAAATTGTCCATCAAGTATGGGGTCCCGCAGGAACTGGTTCTTGGCCAGTGCTTTTTGACACTTTTATTAATGACCTGGAAGAAAATGTAAAATAATCACTGATAAGTTTAGCAGATGATCCAAAAACTGGGGGCACAGGTGACTGATTCAGAGTGATCTGGATCACTTGGTGCAGGCAAACAATGTGCATTTTAATATGGCTAAATGGAAATGTCTCCATCTAGGACCAGAGTGCCAGCCATACCGACAGGACAGGTGGCTGTATCCTGGGAAGCAGTGAGCGGGGTGACAGATTTGGGGGCTGTTGTAGAAAGACCTTTGAGCATGAGCTCCCCATGCAACACTTTGGCCAAAAGGGTTCATGCGACCCTGGGAGACCCAAACGGGAATCTTGAGTAGGAGCAGAAAGGTTATGTTAGCTCCGTACTTGGCACTGCTGCGACTGCTGCTGGAATCCTGAGCCCAATTCTATTGCCCACAATTCAGGAAGGATGTTGATAAATCGGAGAGGCTTAGAGAAGAGCCACGAGAATGATTAAAGGATTAGAAAACCTGCCTTAGAGTGATGGACTCAGAGCGCTCAAGCTACGTAGCCTAACAGAGGGCAGGTTATGGGGTGACTGGCTCCGCGTCTATAGGTCTCTGCCCAGGGAATGAACATTTCATGCTGGGCTCTCCACGCTAGCAGAGATGGGTCTAACACGAACCACTGGCTGGAAGTGGAAGTGAGACGGGTTCAGACTGGAAATAAGATGTGACTTGTGTCACGGAGTGTGGGGGAGTCCGGCCTGGCACCCCTCTTCCTGGGACTCAAAGAGACTCTCAGCCAGCCAGTAAAACAGAAGGTTTATTGGACAACAGGAACACAGGTTACCGCAGAGCTTGGAGGCACAACCAGGACCCCTCAATCAAGTCCTTCTGGGGGTTCAGGAAGCTTAGTCCCCAGCTTGGGATTCCCTGAACTGCAACCACCCAGCCCAAAACTGAAACTGAACTAACTCCCTCCAGCCGGCCCCTTCCTTTTGTCCGGGTTGCCCCGTCCCCCCCCGGCTCAGGTTACAGGCTTAGGTCCTGTCCCTCACCTAAAGACATCCCCGGCTCTCCCATCCCCCACACAGACAGTCCCTACTGCATCACAACTTGTTACCGGTGAGAGTAATTAAGCACCGGAACAACGTACCGCATGTGGCAGCGGATACTCACTCCAGCACTGACAGTCGAGCTAGGCTGTTTCTCCCAAACCTGCCCTAGGAATCACAGGGGGCTGGTCTCTGGGGAACGTGCATCAGGAACCCAGGGCACCCTGCAGAGGTGGAGGCCCAGGGGATACCCAAGCTGACAGAGAACCACCGTGACCAGCAGATGTCACCAGTGCCCTGCACTGCCTGCACCCACGGGCTCAGTCGGGCACTAGAGTGGGGGTGCGATTCCCAGAGTCTGGCTGAGTCAAAGCTGGGGGGTGGTTAAACTCCAACCCATGCCCAGGAGAGGGCTCCGCCTGCTGCTGCTCCCTAAGGTTGGGGGGGTTAAGCCAGCAGGACCCCCCCATGGCTCTTTCCTGCTCCCTGGGGCCCACTTTCCAGCTTCAAAGCAGCACTGAGGATAGCCCCTACCCTCACCCCGGGAGCTCCACATGGGGCAGCAACTGCCTGGCCATGTGGTGTTTTCCCCAGCATCTGCTGCCCAGGGACAGCAGTACCTGGAAAACGCTGCTCGGCCCCTCCCCAGCAGGCACTCCTCATATGCATGGGAGAGCCCTGGCTGCCAGGCCAGCTGTGCCACCTTCTCCTGAAACACCCTCACTGCCCCTTGGTGGACCAGAGGCCTTGATGTATTGATTTGGGGATATGTGTTTGCCCAGGAGTGAAAACAGGCTCTGGTTAGAGCTACCCCCGCTTTCCCAGCCCCTGCCCCTGCCCCACTCCCCTCCCTGGGCTCACGCCAGAGCTGACCCACGCACCCCAGCTCCAGTCGCTGGGCCCTGCTGGTGTGCGCTGACAGTCCATGATCAATCCACAGAGCCTTGTCTGCATTCATCGGCAATGCAATTTATTTTGAGAGGACTTTTTAATTAGTTGAAGTGATGAGAGAATCTCAAAGAAAGATACTTAATTATCAGCTGCCCAAACCAATCAGCAGGCATCAATGGGCCTGCGGAGAAGCGGCATCAAGTGCAGCTGACCAGCTGCTTCACCCCTGCAAGCCAGTGAGCCCCCATCTTCTGGGGGTGGGGGGCTGGAGCCTAAGGTATACAAGTGCTGAGGGCCAGGCTCGGGTGTGCATGTGTGTGTGCTGTGCACACGCATGTGGGGGGATTGTGTGCACACGCGTTTGGGGGGTTGTGCGCATACTGTACTTTGCAGTGGTGGTGTAGCCATGTCGGTCCCAGGATATTAGACACATAAGGTGGGGGAGGAAATATTTTTTATTGGACCAATGTCTGTGGGTCAGAGAATCTTTCACACCCCACAGAGCTCTTCTCTGGGGCTGGAGACCTGGCGCTTGTCTCGCTCACCCCAGAAGTGAGTCCCAGACAGTATATTCCCTAATGCCCCTTGTTGCTCTCTGTGAACTGAACTGCCACTCACTGCAGACAACAGCGCTGAGCTAATCAATGCCCTGGCAGCAGCATCTCCTGCCCTGCCTCTCCCCTCAGCTGTGCGGGATGGGTCCGGGGCCACCACGCCTGCTGTCCTGCCCCAGGAGCCATGCACTGCTATGATGCACCTGGGCATGCCTGGAGCCTGAGACTCAGCTGCCCCACCTCAGCCTGCACTCCTGGGACTGTGCCAGGACTTGGGGTGAGGCCCATCCAGAGCATGGGAGTCCAGCCCAGCAGAGGGTTGGGGAATCCAGCCCAGGAGCCGTGGTGCACTGTGCCATCTGTCACGGAGTCCCCGGGCGATGCTCTGGAACTGCTCCCCACAAAGCCAGGCAGGACTTTGGGGAGCCTCTTCTCCTTCAGAGCAGACTGTCTCCAGGGCAAGAAGCTCACACGGCTTCACCTCCTGAGTCTCTCCTTGGAGCATTCAGCATCCTCTGTCCCTCCGTGCGGTTCCCACAGCTGACCCACCCAGGAGGGTCGTGGGGAAGCAGAGGTCCTGCACCCCCTTGTGCAGTAGATGTGACTCTCAGCCAGCCAGTAACAAGAGATTTATTCGATGACAGGAAACAGGGTCAAACAGAGCTTGTAGTACAGCGAACAGACCCCTCGGGCCGGGTCATTCTGGCCGGGGCAGTGAGCCAGACCCCACCCAGCCAGCTCCAGACTAAACCCCTCCAGCCCCTCTCTGCTCAGCCCTTTCCCGGGCCAGGAGGTCACCTGATCTCTTTGTCTCCAACACCTTCAGTTGACACCTTTGCAGAGGAGGGGCCCAGGCCATCAGTTTCTAGGAGACAGAGTGCCAGGCATTTAGGTGCACTGGCCCCTTCCTCTGCAGCAATCACACACCGTGATCCCACCACCTAGATACTTAAGAACTGCACAGGGGACACTGAGGCACCAACACAGTATTCAGAGAAAACATTAAGAACATTCCCAGTTTGCCACACCGTTAGGGCTGGCTCCTGATGCCGGAGCGCAGCCCAAGAGCTCCTGTCACTCGCTGCAAAGCTAACAAGCCTCATTCTCTCCCCAGCGATCCAGAGACTCCCCGGACCTCGGCAGCTGCAGTGCAGCACCCCATATGAATGCCATCAAGCGGCGTTTCTCGGGGACCCCGCTGCTGCCACCTCTGGCTTGCCGCCATGTGGTGCTCAGCGAGGCTGGCAGGCCACCAGAGCCAGAGGGCCCCAGAGTCGTGTTCACCATCGAGGAGAGCAGGCCGAGCAGCGGCCAGGAGCCTGGCTTCTTACGGTAAGGCAGGCGCTTGGTGGGCCCCGTGCACCTCGAGGTCTCCCGTCAGGGCTGGGGAGAGCCTGGCCTTCCCTCCTGATGGGATGAGCTGGGGAGCTCTCTGCACTGACTGGGAGGCTCCTGGTGGGGGGCTCCATGCTGTGCAGCAGAACCTGGTTCCCGCTGCCAGCCCTACCTGCTGAAAGGCCCAGGGAGGTGGAGAGGCCCATCAGGGCTCCAGCTCCCCCACTGCCATCTGCTCCATGAGGGGTCTTGGGGCTTATGGGAGGCATAGAGCCAGCAGGATTTAGGCCTGGACCCCAGTACCCAGCACGGTTAGTGACGCTGCTTCAGGGAACGTGGTGAATGTACCTGGAGCTCTGCAGACACCCGAGATGGAACGTGTCCAGAGGAGGGGTGGGGCAGGGCAGGGGGTGTCAGCTCCTGGGGAGGCTGGGGTGTGTGCAGCAGGGAACCTTATGAACTGGGGTTTCTGCCGGAGAGAGCCACAGGGAGGGGAAATGGCTGCAAAACGCGGAGGGACCTCAAGGCTTCCTGCAGTTTGTGTGGGCAGCTGCTGCAGAGGCGCGTGTGGGGAACAGCAGGCTGGGCTGGTTCTCATAGTTTTCATTCAGTGCCATTGTTCAGGAAACAGAGTTCTGGTGGCCCAGCTGCTTCCCTCTGTCTCAGGAATGTAGAGTTCCTGACAGCACCTGAAGTAAATCCAGAGCCAGCCTGTGGATTTTACAGCACGTTAAAATATTGCTGTTAACCCAGAAATCTTGGTCTTGAGCCTAAACTTCCCCAAGGAGCCCTTGCAGGATGCTAGGAACTTACCCAACTGGACGTACTGAGCAAACTGCCTGCCAGGGCAGAGCTGCCACTCCCAGAGCAGCTCATGGTGATGCCCGCAGCCTGCCCCCGGCCCCCCGTTATGGTGACATCACCATGCCTGGGGGCCCTAATGCTTCAACGGAACCCTGCTCCTGCCCTCGGGCCAGCATCCCCTCCATCTTCTGCTGCTCGTTAGCAGCCTGGCACCCATCCCAGGCAGCGCTCCCGGCTCCAGTGACTGGCTAACCTACTTGATATTCATTCCCCACAGATGTGTTCCCAAAAATCTATTGCCTTGCTTTGATTCAGCTCTTGCTGATAGCCCGGCACATATTTCATGCTTAGTTTTCAAACTTGGCCAGGAAACAGAGCAGATGCACCGGGGAGTGGGGTGGGAGGGGATCCTGCACTTGAAGCACTCTTCCCCTGCTGCCCGTGGTCCCCCTGGCATAGCTCCCTGCCCAACACTGCCTCCCCCAATGCCAAATTCTTAATTTCCTTGCCAGGAATATTGATTGCGATTGGTCCACCACAGCAGATTGTCTCTGGCTGCTTCTCTGTGCTGGAGCCCGGCGCCTCGCCTGCCTCATACAAGTTTCGGGGTGGTGGTGTTGGGTTTTAATTTCTTTTTGTGGCCAGAAAAACAAGTGGCAGCAGCCCCGCATCGCCTTCCCTGCCCCGCAGCATGGCCTTGGTGCTGAGATCGGATTGGTGCTGCTTTTCATGGGGCTGATGGGAAACGACTGGGCCCCCAGGGATGCTTTTCACAGAACAGAGCTTGGGGCCATGTTATGCTGCTGGTGACCTGCTCTCCCCGGACGGGGATCCAGCTGGGAAAGAGGGGGTTTGGGGCAGTTCTGCCCCTCTTGGTCAAGGCTGCTTTGTTTGTGGTTTATGGCTTCACTCCCCTGTTTTGCACCAAGGCCTTACGGCACCATCTCCTGCCCCTCCGCTGGCAAACCGCAAGTGCCACTTGACTGGGCCAGGGAGATGAATATGGGACAAAATCCTGGCTCCGCTGAAGTTGGTGACAGAACCCCCATCAACTGCAGGGAGGCCAGGCTCCCACCGTCGCTGCATAAAGCAAATGCGTTCAGTGCCCATGTGGCTGCGCACCCTGCACCCCCTCCCCCGCTGCTGAAGGACCAGGTGGCTGCTTTGTTTCAGATGGAGCAGGTGCCCGCGCTGCCCGCGGAGGCCTTCACCATGCATGATTGAGTTCCTCTTGGCAGAGGGCTTCACCTCCTGGTCCAGACAGCGGTTGCTGTCACATGAAAGTCCAGTGTGAGGGCGGGTGGATACTTGGCACCGTGCGCTCCTCTCTGTCTGTTCTCTGCATGGCCCCACTCTGCTTTGTGCTCTGCCAGGCACGTTCCCGTGCCTAGGACAAACAACGAGCAATAACCTCAGCCGCTCAGAGAGCCTGGTGCCTGTGCCTTTGCTGGCTGGCAGTGAACTGGGTCTGGCCACTTTGCTTATGTTTTAATGGGAGCCCAGAGCTCTAGGATGTGTCCGGCGTCTCTGCGTTTGGCCTGGCACCAGCCCGTGCATGGTACTGAGGCCTGGCTCCCAACAGGGCTAGGTACAAATTGCTTTGGGGGAACACGTAAGAATCTGGTGCTGGCCCATCAGAGGCATGTGGCTGTTCAGATGCAGTGCGGGAACCCCTGTAGGGCCCAATCCTGAGCCCTGCCCATTGGCCACACTTGGCTTCTGCTCAGGGTCCTGCCATTGTTCCATGTGCTGCTCCATTGGAGAGGAGAGATATCCCGGAGTCCTGCAGCCGTTTGGCCCCCAGCATGAGCTCAGCCTGCTCCTCCAGGCAGCACAGCACCGCACGTT
The DNA here is from genome assembly GCF_003597395.2 of Chelonoidis abingdonii. Taxonomy (NCBI): domain Eukaryota; kingdom Metazoa; phylum Chordata; order Testudines; family Testudinidae; genus Chelonoidis; species Chelonoidis abingdonii. The sequence goes on from NC_133779.1 coordinate 42,285,335, forward strand.
GGTCCGGGAGGAACAATGATCAGGACACAGACACAGGCAGAGGCACTCCCGTGATAGAAAATCATTTCCTTTCCAAATCACTCCTTGGTTATAACAGCAGTTTCCCAAGAGAGGTTTTAGAACGGGGCTGTGGGGAAAGGCTCCCAAAGCCACCACTAATGCTGGTGTGCGTCTGGCGGCTGCTGAGGATGGTGAATAAACAAACAGGATAATTAAGAGGACTAAGCCAGAGCCAGCTGAGCCCCAGAAGGGGGATCTCTGCTATTCACAATGGTGCTAAACATGGGCACGGATGGGGAAAGCTTTCCACTCGCTCGCTGTCTGACGTTACCGGGCCTGCCATCTGCCAGCCTGTGGGATGCTCGCGGAGTGGGGGGGTGTTGATAAGGGGCATGGCAGAGACTGCTTGAAGCCCAGTGGCATGATCGTGGTGCCGGCCCCACACAGGTGTTTGCCGCTGTGCTGGATGTTGTGAATGAAATCCCACAGACCGTGCATCGCAGCTGCTTGGGCTGAGACAAGCTATGTGTCGCTGTGTGTCCTTGGTAATGCCCTGCTCTCAACTGGGGTTGGGGTTTCCACCAGGTGGTAACATGCTAGTTGTGTGTATCCCACAGCACCAACCATGCTTGCAATCACCACAGCAGGTTGGTCCTAGAGACTGGGGGGGAGGGGTGACTTTAGGCAGGGAGAGGGGTTAATTTTGGAATAACTTGTCCAATAGGGATGTCTCCCCCCCTCATCCAATCCCTTAATGGCTGCTTCCATCCCAAAGCAGAAGAGTTCACACCCACCAATGTGTGTTTGTCCTGTCTCATCTAAATACGGGTGTTCTTCGTCATATGAGCATCTAAACCTTTGCTACCTGAAGCATCAAGTAGTGACTGCTGCCATGTGCAGAGTACTGGTACTGCAGGATGCTGAGTGCAGAGTATTGATACTGCGGGTTGGAGAGTATTGGTGATGAACGGTGCTGCTGCATACAGAGTACTGGTATTGTGGGGCACAGAGTACTGGTACTGTGGGGTGCTTCTGGGTGCAGAGTACTGGTACTGTGGGGTGCAGAGTACTGGGGTGCAGGGTGTTGCTGGATGCAGAGTACTGGTACTGCGGGGTGCAGGGTGTCGCTGGGTGCAGAGTACTCATACTGCAGGCTGCAGGGTGTTGCTGGGTGCAGAGTACTGGTACTGTGGGGTGCAGAGTGTTGCTGGATGCAGAGTACTGGTACTGTGGGGTGCAGGGTGTTGCTGGGTGCAGAGTATTGGTACAGTGGGGTACAGGGTGTTGCTGGATGCAGAGTACTGGTACAGCGGGGTGCAGAGTGTTGCTGAATGCAGAGTACTGGTATTGTAGGGTGCAGGGTGTTGCTGGATGCAGAGTACTGGTATTGTAGGGTGCAGGGTGTTGCTGGGTGCAGAGTACTGGTACAGCGGGGTGCAGGGTGTTGCTGGGTGCAGGGTACTGGTACAGCGGGGTGCAGGGTGTTGCTGGGTGCAGAGTACTGGTACAGCGGGGTGCAGGGTGTTGCTGGGTGCAGAGTACTGGTACAGCGGGGTGCAGGGTGTTGCTGGGTGCAGAGTACTGGTACAGCGGGGTGCAGGGTGTTGCTGGGTGCAGAGTACTGGTACAGCGGGGTGCAGGGTGTTGCTGGGTGCAGAGTACTGGTACAGCGGGGTGCAGGGTGTTGCTGGGTGCAGAGTACTGGTACAGCGGGGTGCAGGGTGTTGCTGGGTGCAGAGTACTGGTATTGCGGGATGCAGGGTGTTGCTGGGTGCAGAGTACTGGTACAATGGGGTGCAGGGTGTTGCTGGGTGCAGAGTACTGGTACTGTAGGGTGCAGGGTGTTGCTGGATGCAGAGTACTGGTACTGCAGGGTGCTGTGGAGTCCAGAGTACTGGTACAAGTGGGACTGATGGGAGATTTGAGATAATGAGCAGACAAAGGTAAAGCCTTAATCTTTGCAGGGCTCTTTAGTCTATCGGGCTTTCATTGGCCCACTGCATTCGAAAGCCCTGGGCATGTATTTATAGAGCCCTGGAAATAACACCTCAGTACAATCCTTGCCAATCACTTGTTAGTTTGTAGGGGGATTGCAGTGCTGAGCAGAGTCCCCCGAAGCTGCTGGGCTTTGCTGTGGCCTGTCCTTGTGGGAAGTCTCATGCCAAAAGGGGTGATGGTGCATTCATGCCTTCCCAGCCCTGGTAACCAGAGGGAGCCTGGACCTGGCGGGCCCCAGATGAGCCGTGTGGAGCTCAGCATGTGATTCCTGCTGAAGGCAACAGGCCAAGCACCTTTGTCACTTGAAACACCCACAGCCCAGCATGGCTCTGCCTGGCTCCCTGAGGGGAGGCCGCTGCAGAGATGCTGCAGCTCAGCACGGGCACAGTCACATCTCAGCTTGTCCTGAGTGTCTGCAGCTGCAGGGCTCACTGAAGAGCAAAGGACAAGGCTTTTGCTCAGGTCTGGGGCTGGGGGCCTGCCCCCTCCCTGAAGCCTTAACCCATCACCTCAGCCTGTGAGCGTCAACGGGCCTAACAGGCACATGCAGAGCGCCAGGCTGGCTGAGGAACCCAGGGGCGGCAGGGCCTGGGCACTGGCCAAGGGACAGCGAAGGGCGTGCGATGCCTGAGCCTGGCTCTGCTGCTGGCTCTCCAGAGCATGTCCCTGATTCCTTCATGGGAGCCGGAGGGTCTCCTGAATTGAGCCCAGTGCCAGCAGGCCCAGCATGGCTGACGGAGCAGGAGCATGGGCAGTGTAGCCCTGCACCGCCCTGTCCCTCCTGCCCATGGGACCAGGCAGAGCACAGGACACGGGGCACAGCAGCAGGATCTGCTCCTGAGGCCCTGTGATGGAGCAGGAAGCAGGGTGGATTTGACCTGGGAATGTTGCAGGAGAGTTACACTGGGGATGGGGGACTTCCCTTGAAGGAAGCTACCTGAGCTGTAACCTGAGCCAGGAGGGGGGTTGGGAGAAGTGACACCTTCTGCCCAGGAGAGTGAACAAAGGAGAGGAGGAGCTGGGGGGAGGGGGAGAGAGCTGCTGGAGGAGGTTTTGTTTTCAGTCTTGGGCTGGGGGGTGCAATGCAGGGAACCCCAAGCTGGGGTTTAAGCTCCCTGAACTCCCCCGAAGGACTTGATTGAGGGGTTCTGGTTGTACCTACACGCTCTGCTTGGGGCTGTGTTCCTGTCATCTAATAAACCTTCTGTGTTACTGGCTGGCTGAGAGTCCCGGGGAATCTCAGGAAGAGGGGTGCAGGGCCCTGACTCCCTCACACTCCCTGACAGGCCCCTCTGCCCAGGCCTGGCCTCTGGCCATGGAAGTTACAGACCCCAGTGGTAGGAATAAATAGTCAGTTTTCAGAATGGAGAGAGGTAAATAGTTGTGTCCCCCAGGGCTGTGACCAGTCCTATTCCACATAGTCATAAATGATCTGGAAAAGGGAGTAAACAGTGAGGTGGCAAAATTTGCAGATGATACAAAACTGCTCAAGATAGTTAAGACCCAGGCAGACTGCGAAGAGCTACAAAAGGATCTCTCAAAACTGGGTGACTGGGCAACAAAATAGCAGATGAAATTCAATGTTGGTAAATGCACATTGGTGAACATAATCCTAACTATACATATACAATGATGGGGTCTAAATTAGCTGTTACCACTCAAGAGAGAGATCTTGGAGTCATTGTGGATAAGTTCTCTGAAAACATCCATTCAATGTGCAGCGGCGGTCGAAAAAGCAAACAGAGTGTTGGGAATCACCAAGAAAGGAAGAGATAATAAGACAAAATATCATGTTGCCTCTATATAAATCCATGGTACACTCACATCTTGAATACTGTGTGCAGATGGGGTCACCCCATCTCAAAAAAGATATATTGGAACGGGAAAAGGCTCAGAAAAGGGCAACAAAAATGATTAGGGGTATGGAACAGCTTCTGTATGAGGAGAGATTAATAAGACTGGGACTTGTCAGCTTGGAAAAGAGGTGACTAAAGGGGGATATGATTGAGGTCTATAAAATCATGAGTGGCATGGAGAAAGTAAATAAGTAAATGTTATTTACTCCTTCTCATAACACAAGAACCAGAGGCCACCAAATGAAATTAATAGGCATCAGGTTTAAAACAAACACAAGGAAGTATTTTTTCACACAACGCACTGTCAACCTCTGGAACTCCCTGCCAGAGGGTGTGGCGAAGGCCAATACTGTAACGGGTTCAAAAGGGAGCTAGAAAAATTCATGGAGGACAGGTCCATCAATGGCTATTAGCCAGGATGGGCAGGGATGGTGTCCCTAGCCTCTGTTTGCAAGAAGCTGGGAATGGGCAACAGGGGATGGATCATTTGATGATTCCCTGTTCTGTTCATCCCCTCTGGGGCACCTGGCATTGGCCACTTTCACGAGACAGGATACTGGGCTTGATGGACCTTTGGTCTGACCCAGTCTGGCCGTTCTTATGTTCACTGCACTCTGACCTGGCCAGCCTCCCCCTGCCTGGGTGTGAGAGCAATTGGGCTGCCTCCCCTACCCCAGCCCGCTGGGCCCTGCATCTCCCCTCCACCCATCCCGTCCTGCTGGGCCCTGCAGCTCAGCTCCCCTCCCCCCAACCCGTCTCGTCCCGCTGGGCCCTGCCCCCCCATCTGCAGCAGGGGGGTGGGGCAGAGGGAAGAAAGCCACCTGGAGCACCCAGCAGCAGTGTCTGCCCAGCTCCTGGCTGCTGGGCCCATGGGGGGCGGGGATCTGGCAGAGGGGTCCGGACTGGGGTTTGGCCCAATGACAAGTGTCACTGTCCCTTCACCGCGGGCGGTGCCTGGCAGTGATGGGGGGGGGGGGGGACCAAGCCCAGCTGCCCAGGAGCAGCCCCGCCCTTCCCAAGCCCCTCCTGGGGCCCGGGCCATGCCCGGCCTGCCCCCAGGCGCTTCCAGTGCGCCCGAGGCCCCGGGACGGCCGCGCCCACGCCTCGGACGCTGCGGCAGGGGGCGGGGTTAGCGCTCCCCCCGCACCTGCGCCGAGCTCCGCTCCGCTCCGCTCCGCTATATAAGCGCCTGGCGGAGCGAGCTGCAGCAGCTGCGGAGCCCGGCGGCCGGGAACCAGGCGAAGGCGCCGGGGCGCAGCCGGGAAAGTTTCCGGCCGGGGGCTCCCAGGAACTTGCGGTGCCGGGGGCGGCTCGGAGCCGCTTCAGCAGCCGGTGGGCGGACAGCGCCCCGGGCCGGGCAGGGCCATGGAGCTGAGCCGGGAGGGGGCCGGCACCGCCAAGCCCCCCAAGCACCTGTGGCGCCAGCCCCGCACCCACATCCGCATCCAGCAGCGCTTCCACTCCGACACCGAGCGGTACCTGCTCCGCCGCGCCCCGGACTGCGCGCCCCGGCCCGGCCTCAGGCAGCCCAGGATGTCCTGGCCCTGCTCCCTGCAGCGCCGGTAAGAGCCGCGCCCCGCCCCGCCCCACGCGGGGGTCCGGGGGGGGTCAGGAGCCCCAGGTACTACGGGGTGAAGTGTCTCTGTGTCCGGGGCTCGGCCGCCTTCCCGCTCCCTCCCCGGCTCCGGTACCGCGCCCCAGAGCTGGTCCGGCCTAAGACACGTGTAACGCCCGGGCCGGGCTGCCCGCGGGCGTTACGGGCTGAGCCGAGCCTGCGCAGAGCCGAGCAAAGCTCTCAATAATGGGGGTGGAAGGGTTGTACCCGCAGCCTCGAAGAGCCCCTGGCCAGCTCAGAGCCCCAAAGCCCTGGCCGGAAATCAGTGCGAGCCTGCAGCTCTGTTCTTATCCCCGCTGCACGCTGAGCCGGTACAATCTGCCCCCTCCTGGGTCCCTGGGAAGGTCCCGAGCGAGCTGCGTCGCTGGGAAGGGGCCGGGGCCCGGGTCCGTGCCGGGCAGGGGGAATTCTCCCCCCATTGCACGGTCAGGGAGTGACTAAGGACGGGGCGGGTTAGGAGGGAACCCGTGTCAGACCGAACAAGTGAGGGGCCCTGTAGGTATTAATTCCTCGGCCGCCGCTTTCCAATATTTATTTTGTTTCTGCTGCATGAGTAAGAGCGATGGTGGCTCAGCTGGGGTGGAAATCAAATCCTTCAACTCTGGGGCTGCAGGGCTGGTAAACAGCAGCAGGTGGGTTTGGGTTTGTTTGTTCTGTTTTACAATCTGTGTATCCAGCAACACAGACACGAGTCTTGTGGTAAATCAGCTAATCCGACTGATCAGCCTCCTGTGAAGGAGCAAAGGGTGTCATTTTTGTCTGTTAGCAACTCCCCCCCCCCCCCGTCCCCTGCATCTGTACATTGCAGGGGCATCTGCCAAGAAATCCTTTTCCCCAGGGGCTGGTTTCAGGCTGCTGAAGGCTTGGCTAAGGTTGTCTCTCCGTTAGCTGCAGTGCCTGTCCTGGGCTGATGGTCTGCAGGATGAAGTCCTGGACGCACTGAGGCCCATGAGAGTTTTCTGCTGGGCATCACCCAGCATGCACACTTCTGGCATTGCTAGATAGGCACTCACTCACTCACCGTATTTATACTCTTTTCTGAGAACCAGTGTCAGGGGGCTGGGTTTCACCCACACGGTGCTCCAGGGAAGTGGCAGGACTGTAGCATGGGGATTACATTGGCTGCAGACATGCAGCCTGGATGCTGGGGTATTTCCTAGTCTGAGAGCCAAGCCTGGCACCAGTACTGTGCCCTTTCTCCCTCAGACCAGGGCTGTGGTGGCCTCTCCCCCACTTGGTGCGGGTGCCATGTTTACAAAGGAGTGACAGTCCTAGAGGAAGTGGCCCAGGTTGACTAGAAGCCCTTCTCCTGCGTCCCACTGTGTGCGGAGCCCAGCAGATGGCCGGAGAAGTGCAGCCCTGCTAGGCAGCGCTGGAAGAACAAGTAAAGCCAGCATAGTGCTGGCTGAGCAGAGCTTTTTCTGAAGCAGCCGGAGTCCTGCCATCTGACTCAGCCCATCCTGGTGATCCCTGTTTGGGTCTGGCCAACGCAGGGGCAGGTTTTCTCCAGGGCCTGGGGGGAAGCAGTGGCCACGGCAAAGCATGAGCTGGGGTTTAGCACAGCCCTGGTGCTGGGTGGTGTGTTTTCCAGCTGCATTTGAACCGGAGGCTGGCTTCCATTTTCTGAGGGTTGATTGGCCAGTCTTGGGATAAACAGGCCAAGGAACGCTGGCCCAGGGGGTTGTGGGATAGTGTTGGTGGGGACCTGGCCTGAGCTGTGTCCACACTGCAAAATGATGAAGTTGGGACTCAAGTCCCAGTGGGACTCTGGCTTGGACTCACCCCCTCTGCCAGGTCTTGAGGGCTTCCTGGCCCAAGTCAGACAGATTGGTGTGGGTATGGGCTCAAGCCAGAGTCTGAGCTTGGGCTCATATTGCAGTGTAGACGCACATTCCTCTGCACAGGCCGTTAGGTGAAATGGGGTGGAAGTGACTAGCCCGGAAGGGCTCCAGGCTGTGGGATGGTCTCCAAAGGCAGGGGCAGCTCTGTCACTTAGGACTTTACAATGTAACTGGACCAAGCAGGTCTACCCTGAGCTGGCTGTGTGTTGGCAGGGGTGGGGGTGGGGGACATGATCCTCTCACGCTCCTTTCTGGGCTAGGGTTTCTGGTTTTATTGATCTCTGCAAGCCCAGCTGATCTTTCCTGGCCTGCTGGCAGCCTCTGTGCGCAATCTCCCACCAATGTTCCTTTGCCTTTTGACAGGGATTCACTTGGCCCGCGCTTCTGGCTGGTCATAGGCACATGAGAGTGGAGCAGGTGTCATGGCAGGAATCCTGACTCTGAAGTGGCTATTGAAAAATGAGTGAGATTTGTGTTTGCCCTCCAGAGAGTTGCCCTGGAAGTTAGATTCTCCAAGTGCTGCTTGGATAGTCAGGAAGGACCAAAATAAAGCCACTGAGGGTCCAATCACACCCCAGTCCCAGCTCAGACCCCAGACACCTGGTAACTGCACCCAGCTGCTCAGGTATCCAGAACTAGCTGCATAGATTGTTCTCAGCTGAATTTCAAATAACAAGTCTGTGAAAAATGTCACCCGTCAGACTTTGATCTTTAGCTGCAGCTGCTCAGAATCTGCTGTGGTGAGATCACAGCAGGTTCCTTATTCTAAACGAACGGCCTTGGTACCAAGAGGCCAGGAGCCCACGGGGTGGGGGGACGCTGGTGCTCGGGGGTTTGTGCTGAAGCCAAGTTTGACATTTCGGTTTTAAAAATAATGAGGTTCATTTCCCACATGGTGTGATGGTGACCAGCGCTCCTCTGCCTCCGTGGGCTCTGCCAGTGGCATGGGGATGCGTGTGGCCATAAGAACGGCCGTACTAGGTCAGACCAAAGGTCCATTTAGCCCAGTATCCTGTCTGCCGACAGTGGCCAATGCCAGGTGCCCCAGAGGGAATGAACAGAACAGGTAATCATCAAGTGATCCATTCCCTGTTGCCCATTCCCAGCTTCTGGCAAACAGAGGCTGGGGACACCATCCCCGTGCAACCTGGCTAATAGCCATTGATGGACCCATCCTCCATGAACTTACCTAGTTCCTTTTTTTTAACCCTGTTATAGTCTTGGCCTTCACCACGTCGTCTGGCAAAGAGTTCCATAGGCTGACTGTGTGGTGTGTGAAGAAATACTTCCTTTTGTTTGTGTTAAACTTGCTGCCCATTAATTTAATTGGGTGATCCCTAGCTCTTGTGTTATGAGAAGGAGTAAATAGCACTTCCTTACACAGGAACCAAGTTTCTAATCTGCAAGGGGGTGCTCCGCCCAGGCCCTTCCCCCACTTCACCTCTTCTCCCCACCGCAGGCCCCACCCCAGCCCTCTTTCCTGCCCTGTCTCTTCCCTGTCCAGTTCTGCTCCCCTCCCCCAAGCACGCTGCACCCTCACTCCTCCCCCTCCCCCCAGCGCCTCCCGATGCCTCGAAACAGCTGATCTGTGGTAGGTGATGGGAGGGAGGGGGAGGTGCTGATCTGTTGGGTCTGCCGGTGGGCAGGAGGCACTAGGGGAAGGGGAGGTTCTGGTAGGGGGGTTGCCATTGGGTGCAGAGCTCCCACCATTTTTTCCCCCATGGGTGCACCAGCCCGGGTGCACCAGCCCTGGAGCACCCACGGAGTCGGTGCCTATGCTTCCTTATTGACTTTCTCCTCATCAGTCATGATTTTGTAGCCCTCTGTCATATCCCCCCTAAGTCGTCTCTTCTCCAAGCTGAGGAGTTCTGCCCTTGTTAATCTCTCCTCGCATGGAACCTGTTCCATCCTTTCATCATTTGTGTTGCCCTTTTCTGAACCTTTTCCAATTCCACTATAGATTTGCAACAGCTAAACTTCCTGTCTGGGGCTATCCCAGAGGGATTCTTCCTTTCAGAGCCAAACCCACTAACTCGCCAGGGGGCTGGTGACAGAGGGGGCAAGTCCTTTGGAGACCCTGCTTGAGAGCTTGGCGTCTTTTTAGCCATTACAAGAATACGGTTTTCCCGAGGAGCTAATTTCCAATATTTGTGCTGCCTGTGACTCAGGCCCAGGTAATTCTGCTGACAGACACATCTCAGTGACTCAGCTGAGCGGGGAAGAGGGTTGGCTCATGTAGAAACAGCCTTGAGTTAAAATGGCTCAGAAGTTAACTCGGCTGTGTTTCTTTTCGAGCTCCCTGACTCACTGGTTTGTAAACTCCAAAGTTCCCTGTATTTAAATAGCTTCTGTGTATGGCATGGAAAGGGGGAGGGAGTTCTTTCTTGTTCTCTTCTGTTCCATAAACAATTGAAGTGAAGAGCCTTGAGGTGGCCCCAGGCAGGTGCTCTGAAGCCAGCAGATGCACCTGCAACCTTAGCTCTGCCCCATGCGTTTCTGCAGCATCCCCGCCCAGCCCAGTGCCAGGGCATAGCCTATGGGGTAGCAGCATTCTCCGATGGCTTTGCGGGTTGAGCGGGGGGTGCCCTGCCCTGCATAGATAGGGGTGGATGCAGGCCGGGGGGAGGGACTTCTGGACTGGGGCAGATGAGCCGTGAATCCGGGAGTTCCATTCTCCCTCCCCACCCCTCAAGGCAGTGTTCTGCAGCTGCTGTTCATAGTCCGGGTGTATTGGCATGTGCGGACAGTGGTTGTGAATCACACCCGGGACCTGCTGGGGTGGGGGTGGTGCTGTAGGGTAGACAAGAGCCTGTAATCCGTGCACGAGCGATACGGAGAAGTGATTGCAGGCACTGAGCAGGACACTGGAGAGGCTGCAGGGAGGTGGTTTGCTATAAATATGGCTGTGATTTCCTCCCCCTCCGAACTGTGACCCCCTTCTCCCCTCTTTCCCCCACCCCCCAGCCTCTACTTCCCTCAGCATGGGGAATGTGTTCCAGTAGCCCAGGTGATGAACTTCCTTCCCATGGGATGCCCCCTAAGGGTGATTTCCCTTCCCCACCAGGTTACTGAATGCAGGTTTCCATGCTGCTCACTGAGCAAGAAGCCAGAGTGTCTCTGGTGCAGAGAGCAGGTGCGAGCGCCTCTTTCCTGGACATGGCTGCAAGACCAAAGCCTGTGGCTCCGTGCCAGGTGGTGCTTCCAAGTTCTTGACATGGTGGGCTGTTAACGCAGTGCCACTGGCTCAGACAGGCTCCCCTTCCACTGTCCGAGGCCTCCACTGGCCGGCCCTGAAATCATGGAAGCTAGAGATGAGCAAAGCCACGTAGGCCCCTCTGTCCAGTTCCTGGCAGTGCCGACCAATACCCGTGTGTGCATTCACTGGAGCGCTCAGCATGCCAAGCCACGGGGCTCCCACCCCTTCCTGGGGTGAGGGATAATTCCCAGCACTCTGTCTCTTGGGAGGCTTTCCTCACATTCTACTTGACTCTTCCCCTCTTAATTTGATCCCGTTGCCCACTCCTTCCTGGGGGTTCAAACCCTTCCCCTGTTTCTAAGCTGTCCAAGTCCCCCCCCGCCCCACCCCTTGGCATAGCCCCTTCTAACTAACCCCATCTACCCCAGCCCTGAGAGCCCTGGGTCGAGCTGGTCGCCTTTCTCGGCACTGCCTCCAATTCATCAGCTGTGGCACTGAGGTGCTGGGGGGGAGAGGGGGACATCAGAGCTGTACTGGGGGGGCTTCCCCCTCCCTGCATTGTGGCCCGGTGCCATGCATGCTGCTTGGGCAGGGGCACTGCAGGAGGTAAAGGGCGTCCTAGGATGGCACAGTCTCTGCCCCAGAGAATTATCCAGGATTGGGCATCTCTTCCTGAAAGTGCCACTCTTGCTTGGACAGAAGTTCTGGGCTGGAGATGGATTGTTGGGGGATTCTCTGGCCTGTGTAGTAAAGGGGGGCAGCCTGGAAGTTACTTCTGTGAGGCTGTTAATCTAGGTGAGGGAGCTGGGGTACAGTCAGGGGCCCTTGGGCAGTGAGTGCACACACACGCACCAGTGGTTCCAAGGCTCAGTTATTTAATGCCATTGTTTATTTACTCATTAAGCTGATTAAAACAAGGGCAGGTGCCAATTTCCTCATCACTGGCACTAGCAAAGCCACTGCCGGCAGCTATTTCTACACTCTGTTCTGCGTGCTGTCTAACCAGCATCGCATTTCCTTGTTGTGAAAACCGACTCAAACCAAGGGGAACTTGCACAAGCAGCGTCTGCTCCCAGGCCATCGCCGTAAGCTAGCCAGGCTCTGCAGCCTCAGACCCCTGCTTTGCTGCCTCCGCCACAGAGATGGCGGACAGAGGCCCAGGTGCGTGTGCGTGCGTGTGCAATGGATGTGGCTCCTGTAGCTCAATTTAGATTCGAGAAGTTTGCACTAACCCCCTGCTCCGTGATGAGTAATCAAAGACTTTATAGAAACACCCACAGAATCAGTCAGGAACCTGTCCCCTGCTGGAGTGGGACGCTGCCTGTCTTCACAGCCTCGCAACCTGTCTCTGCATAATCAGATGCAAATGCCACCAGCGCTCGGCATTGTCTGCACGTTCCGGTTGAAAGCCAGGAATCAGGGCTGAGCCATGTCCCTGGGCAGGTACAATTTAGCACCGAAAGGTGCAGCGGCTGGGGAGCGATGTGATCTGGGGCGAGCATCCCTGAGCCAATCACTGGGGCAGCCAAATTGTTGTTTCTCAACAGAAAATGGATTTTGTGCCTGACTCTGGAAGAAAATGATCCTTAAGCGTCTGTCTCAGGAGGGGATAAATGATGGCGAAATTAAAGAGGCGCTTCCTGGGAAGGGCTGTTGTGCGTGAAGCCCTTGGGCTGTTTTTCACTAGCAGGGGACACAGTGAACGTGGAAAGGCTGTCATCCCCCCACCCCTAAGTTTTGTTTAAATCAAGGGAGTGGCTGGTGCAGATGCAGCTGCCTGGAAATTACTCTTCAAATGAAAAGACACAATCCCAGCCTCTTTCCTCTGCCTAGTCATCTTAATTCCCAGTTGTGAGGCTCTGACGCGGGATCTCTGGGTCTTGGTGATTACAGCCCCCAGCGAAGGATGCTGAACAAGACCTTTGCCCCCAGCTCTGCGTAGGAGACGCTTGCAGAAAAGGCCCTAAAGTTGCTCCCTGCAGGGCCCCATGGAAATGGCGGTGGGGTGCTGGGCGGAGTGCTGGCTCCCAGGTGCTCTGCCAAGAGCCATGCATGCTGCCCCCCAGAAGGACAGAGATGGCGCTTGGAAGGGATCATGCAGGAACAGCCACTTGTGTCACCTGTGGGTTAGAAAATAAAATGGCTGCATAGTGCAGCTCCTGGCGCAGGCCCAGAGAGCCAAGGGGGAATGAGGCTTGAGCCTGATCTCTGTTAGGTGTGTGCTCCCATGTCCAGCAGTGCCAGCCGTGCCCTCGGTGCCAGTGCCTGTTAGCTGGGTCTCAAGCAGCTGCAGCAGCAGTTTTGTCTGTCTGCAGGGGGGGCAAAGCTCTGCCTTGGGATTCAGGCGCTGGCCAGCAGCCTCCTGCGGGTGCATGAGCAGGGGGACAGACTGCAGAACCTGACTTCCCGGGGGGGCCTCTGGGGAGCCCACCTCTTCAGGTGCCCCTGATCCCACAGCTGTGACAGCCAGGAGGTAACGAAGAGGTCACCCTTTGGACTGTGACTGCTCTGGCCTGAATCCTCTCCCAGCACCTTTCCTCTGGGAACTGTGGAGCGCCCGCAGCTCTTCCAGCACCAGGCACGTGGATGGCGGAGCTGGGCTAGAACCCAGGAGTCCTGAACTCCAGCCTCTCCCACAACTGCTGGGTGAGACTATTGCCCTGTTCTGTCCTGCGAGTTGGAGGCCTGAAAGAAGACTAACCCCGAGTGACTCCGTGTTCTGGCTGGGGTCCCGAGAGCGCAGGGGCCTCTGTGGAATAGGTCCACTCAGGACCAGCGCTAGGGGTTTGAGCGCCCTAGGCGCACGGCCATTTTGTCGCCCCACGCGCTGGTCCCCCGGCTCTGCAGTCCTGCCTGCGGACGGTCGGCTGCTCCCACGGCTCTGGTGGAGCTGCTCTGGTGGAGCTGCCGCAGGCCTGCCTGCGGGAGGTCCACCGCAGCCGCGTGAGCAGCCGACCCTCTGCAGGCAGGACTGTGGCAGCTCCACCGGAGCGGTGGACCAGTGGACCCTCTGCAGGCACCACTGCGGCAGCTCCACCGGAGCCGCCTGCTGCCCCCTCCGGCAAAATGCCGCCCCCTAATAATGCTGGCGCCCTAGGCGATTGCCTAAGCCGCCTAAATGCAAGCGCTGGCCCTGGGTCCAGTGGATGATGGACCCCTCTCTTTCCCAGGGCCAGGGAAGGACTTCTCGGAGCCAGTGCAGCTCCTCAGACCTCAGCCTGCCAGAGTGTCACTGCCTGGGCTCAGCTCTGCCCCATGGCTGGGAGCTGCAGTCTGAGGCCTGGCTCAGAGCCAGTGGAGGTTCTGCTCCCCCACTGCTCAGCTCTTGCTGGCCAGGCGCTCACGAGCTGAGTCCGTGCCCTGGTGTAACCGAATGTCCCATTGACTGATGGGGGGCAGGTTCCACTCCCATGCTGGAGGAGCACAGAAGGAGACACTGTCCTGGCCCAGGAGGCTCTGTGCATCGGGAGGGGTGAGCACCATGAGAAACCCAGGGCTGGACGAGCCATTTCCTGCTGAAATGGACACACAGGGGTCAGTCTGGTCCACAGTCTCATAGGTCAGAAGGGACCAATATGATCATCTAGTCTGACCTCCTGCACAAGGCAGGCCACAGAACCGTACCCATCCACTTTTATAACAACCCCTAACCCATGACTGAGTTATTGAAGTCCTCAAAATTGTGGTTTGAAGACCTCAAGCTGCAGAGAATCCACCAGCAAGGACCCACGCCCCACGCTGCAGAGGAAGGCGAAAAACCTCCAGGGCCTCTGCCAATCCGCCCTGGAGGAAAATTCCTTCCCAACCCCAAATATGGCGATCAGCTAAACCCTGAGCATGTGGGCAAGACTCACCAGCCAGCACCCAAGAAAGAATTCTCTGCAGTAACTCAGTTCCCATCCCATCCAACATCCCCTCACAGACCATTGAGCAGACTTATCTGCTGATAATCCAAGATCAATTGCCCAAATTAAACTATCCAATCATAACATCCCCTCCATATACTTATCAAGCTTAGTCTTAAAGCCAGATAAGTCTTTTGCCCCCACTACTTCCCTCGGAAGGCTGTTCCAGAACTTCACTCCCCTAATGGTTAGAAACCTTCGTCTAATTTCAAGTCTAAACTTCCTAATATCCAGTTTGTACCCATTCGTCCTTGTGCCTACATTAGTACTAAACTTAAATAATTCCTCTCCCTCCCTAACGTTAATCCCCCTGATATATTTATATAGAGCAAGCATATCCCCCCGGAGCCTTCTTTTGGCCAGGCTAAACAAGCCAAGCTCTTTGAGTCTCCTTTCATAAGGCAGATTTTCCATTCCTCGGATCATCCTAGTAGCCCGTCTCTGAACCTGTTCCAGTTTGAATTCATCCTTCTTAAACATGGGACACCAGAACTGCACACAATATTCCAGGTGGGGTCTCACCAGCGCCGTATATAACGGCACTAACACCTCCTTCTCCTTGCTGGAAATACCTCGCCTGATGCATCCTAAAACCGCATTTGCTTTTTTAACAGCCATATCACATTGGCGGCTCATAGTCATCCTGCTATCAACCAATACCCCAAGGTCCTTCTCCTCCTCCGTCGTTTCCAACTGATGCGTCCCCAACGTATATCTAAAATTCTTATTATTAATCCCTAAGTGCATGACCTTGCACTTTTCACTATATTTCATCCTATTACTCCAGTTTACAAGGTCCAGTGCCTTGGCCTTGTGTGAGGAAGTGGGGATGTTCTTGCTGTGTTATGTGAATGGTGACCTGGGAAGGTTGCAGGGGAGTTTTGCTGGGATTGGCTGCATTGGGGAAGGGAGGATAACTGAGCATGTAACCTGAGAACCCAGGAGGGGGGTTGAAGGCCAGGTGACACCTCTGCCCAGGACACTGGAAAAAGGCTGGGGGAGGAGCTGGGGGGAGGCTGAGTGAGATGATGGAGGGAGTTTCAGTTTGGAGCTGGCTGGGAAATGGGGAGAGGAGCACCCTGATGGGGCTTGGGCTTCCCAACAAGGCTGTGGCCTCCCTGGGGCCCCCAGGTGGCCCTAACTAAAGGGAGTCCTGTGTCGGCAAGACCTGTTTTGGACTGTGTTCCTGTCGTCCAAATAAACCTTCTGTTTTACTGGCTGGTGGAGAGTTATGATGGATCCCAGGAAGCTGGAGGTGCAGGGCCTTGTCTCCCCTCACACTCCGTGACACCTTGGTGCCCATCTCTGGGGCTGCAGGGCCTCAGGCCTCCTGAAAAGGCTTCTCGCCATGAGGTCTGCATGGAGCAGGCTGGTTTGCCCTGCTCCCAGCCGTCAGACACACACCAGCCACACACTGAGCTGCTGCTTCCGCTCGCTTCCCCACAGTCCAGTGGGCAAGGGGAGACACCCCCCGTGTAGATACAGGTCACCTGATGCCAGTCTGAACCTGCTGGACCGGAGTGTGCTCTGGGAGGAAGAGCTGTTAGGGCTGGTGTTCAGTAATTAGGAGGAAGCAGGACATGGGTGGGAGTCTTGACAGGGTTTTAACACCGGGGCACAGATCTGGGGTGCACAGCTGGCCGGAGGGGCGTGGGAGCCGGGGTGTGGAGCCACCCAGAGGGGGCAGGAGCTAGGTGTGATGGAGTAGGGACTGTCTGTGTGGGGAACGGGAAAGCAGGGGATGTCTGTAGGTGAGGGACAGGTAGTCAGGTTGTAATGTGAGCCAGCAGGGGGGAGGGGGAGCTGCTGGGCGGAGGAGAAGGAAACAAAGGGTTTTTTTTTTTCGGCCGGAGGAGGAGAGGCAGGACAGTTTGGGTTTGGGCTATGGGGAGGAATTCAGGGGATCCTAGCTGGGATCCAAGCACCCTGAACCCCCAGAAGGACTCAGTGGAGGGGTCCGGACTGTGCCTGCAAGCTCTGCTGTAACCTGTGTTCCTGCTGTCCAATAAACCTTCTGTTTTACTGGCTGGATAAAAGTCACTGTGGGTCCCAGGAAGAGGGGTGCAGGGCCAGACTCCGTGACACTAGGGTGCAGAGCCGGCTGGAGAGGGGTGTGGAGCTGGGGTGCACAGCTGGCTGGAGGAGGGTGGGAGCCAGGGTGTGGAACCAGCTGGAGCGGGGTGCGGAGCTGGGGTATGGAGCTGGCTGGAGGAGGGTGCGGAGCTGGAGCCATTTATAAAAAAGGCTGGAAAATGAAATGTGGCCCAAAGCACAGAGGCCTGGAAGATGACCTGAAGCAGAGACCTGTGCTGGGGCTGCCCCATCTTGCCAGGGAACAGGACGTGCCAAGTCAGGGGGCTCAAGCAGAGCTGGAAGAGAGGTAATAAGTGACTGTCCTTCTGCGTAGAAGGTTCTCGTGTCTCACACCAAAGCCCTGCTGCACCTGGTGGCCCCTTCCAGGCAAAAATCCCAGGCCAGACCAAGCCTCTCCTGGAGCAGGGCCCAGTGTCCTGGCAGGGAGTGGAGGGCTGGGGGAAGAGCTCTGGGCCTGGGGAGGCTTCTCCTTGCGTGTTGTGATTTGCTGCAGTTGGACCCAGTTGGGTCTGGCCTCACGGGCAGGGGCCGGGCCCAGCTCCCCTCTCCCAGGGAGGAAGCCGTTCCCTGGCCTTAGGGAAGGTTATAAATCGCTGGACTTACTGGGCAGAGCTCACACTGTGAACCAGGAGGGCTGGAACCTGGAGGCTTGAGTCTAGGCCGTGACTGGGCTGTGGGGACTACCCTGAAGGAAGAGTGGGACCCCCTTGGGGGTCTGGCACACAGAACGGGTTCCTCCAGAGCTGGGCTGTGGCAGAGCCCGTGTGGAGTGGCATGACGGGGGTGTGCAGCAGATGGGTCTGGACTTCTGGGATTCTCCTCCCTGCCCATATCGCTTGTCTTCGAGGGTGGCTTCCCCTGGAGCAGCCTGGGGCAGGGACCTTCCTCCAGAAATCCACATCCTTTTCTGCTCTTTCTTGCTGATTCTGCAGCGGGTTCAGGGCATGGACATAGCTTGGACTCTGGCTCAGAGGCTGTGATCTGCATATGCTCTGAGGAAATATACCTGAGCTCAGGCCTGCAGGTTTCTGCCTCAGGCAGAAGAGGACACTGTGCCCTCTAGCACCAGGCCGGGAATCCCCGCTGAGCCCTTGGCTACTCAGCACAGCCCAGGCTGCTCTTGCGCCAAGTGGTGCCGTGGCAGCTGGCTCTCCGGCAGCTCTCCCAGGGCTCCACGTGCTCTTAGCCTCCTGATCTTGTTTTTGTGCCTTCCCAGCCAGGCTGAGCAGCCAGAAATAAATCAGTGACTCAGGCCGAGTAAACATGGTCTCTGAGCAGGTGTTTTCCCAGGGTGCTGCTCTCTCCGTGCGGGAAGGTGACCTGCCCTGTCCGCTGGGCCAGGCTCTTGGCCTCGCTCCCTCCAGGCACCCTTCTGGGGAAAGAATCCAGCCCAGAACCAACCATTCAAGGGGAATGGGGAGCCCCTTTCTCACGGCAGAAAGCAAGACCCTTCTCAAAGCCTTGCAGAAAGCAGTGTGATCCTACCTGCTGGCCGGTGAGCATTACTGGCCCAAACCTCCCACAGCAATGGGGTGAGGCCTGGTAGCCCTACAAACGTCCTCTCTGTGCTGCGTGGTGACTGAGACCCTGTGCCAGGCCCTGCTCCCCTCAGAACCTCTCCAAGCACAGCCATGTCATGGAGTGTGGGGGAGTCAGGGCCCTGCACCCTCACTTCCTACAATTCACGTGCCCTGCTCCCTAGTGCGTCACAAGCTGCTTGTGGGCTCCCTGGGGCAGGAGCTGGCTCTCGCTGAGTCTGGGCCAGGCCTGGCACCATCGTGTCCCCAGCTGGGGTAGGTGCTGCTCTGGGAGGTTCTGCTCCCTGTGGCCCGGTGCAGGAGGGAGGTGATTACTTCCCCTCCAGGCAGGGATGGGCGTCCAGAGGGGAGAGGGCGCTTGCCCAGGTTGAGAGGGCTGGGAGGTAGAGCTGGTGCTAGAACCCCACTCCCCTGAGCTATGGAGAACAGACTCCCTGAGGAGGTGGGGGGAATCCTGTGCTGTCACTGCTGTCGGGCTCTGGGGCTGCCCCTGCAGCACCTCACCGGAGCTCAGGGTCTCTGCATCCCCTTGTTGTGACACTGGGACAGTGAGAACAGCTCCGCCATGCTTGGGCCATTGGCACTCCCCCATTGGCAGTTCAGACCCCAATGCTCTGCTGGGTAGGGCCCCTGGGCGCTGGTGCCAGATGCTGCAGAGTGAGGGGTCTCGGAGCCCCTGCCCAAGGGGAGTGTAATGCACAGAGAGGGGGATGGGCAATGCCATGCTCAGCTGGTGCTGCAGATTGTGTTTGCGGGTGGGACTGTGCTCTCTGCTCTGAGTTAATCCCAGGGGGATGGCACTGCCCACCCCTTCTCCCTGCCCTCTCAGCACTGTGGCTGTTGGGATTCTTTGTGGTCCCTGGATCCAGCCTGTCCCCTGCCCTGCCCTGCACTCTCCTGGCTGCTGCATCATCCAAGGCTCAGCTGAGCATGCAGAGTTTTGCTGCCAGGGCTGCAGGGAATAAGCTGTGGGCCCTTCTGCTCTGCATGGGCCCCATGCATCCCTCTCCCCCTCAGGGAATGGGCCAGGGGCAGCCACCCGAAGAGGCAGCAGGCGTTTCCTGTGTAGCTTGCAACATGTGGAACCTCATGGCCCAGGCGGCTGCCCAGAGTGCTCAGGGGCAGCTGGGGGCGTGGCTGGTTGTTGCTCATCCATCAGGAGCGAATGAAGAAGCATGAGGCCGGGGCAGTTAGTGGTAAGCGGCCCCGGGGGGCCCCGCAGCCAGAGGGTTATTTAATTGCACTCGCCTGCTGTCCCTGCAATGCATGGCTGAGCTGCCAGTAGGGGACAGTGCCCATATATAACGAGCCCTTAGGAAGGGGCTGTGGGGCCTGCTGCTGCTCCCTGAAAAATGGCCTCGCTCACTGGCGTGCAAATTAAACAAGTCTGTCACTGTCCCTGCACCTCTCCCACTTCCTGGCACAGCCCCCGCTCACCCCCACTCAGGCCCGGGGACTCTCACAGCGGCCTGCTCCCTCCAACTCAGTGACTCCCTGCGCGTGGTGGGTGAGAGCCCCCAGCGTCTCTGTGCATCATGTGGGCTGAGCCTCACAGCACCCGCAGCGTTTCCCCAGCTTCCATTAGCCTCCCTCTTTCGCTGTCCAGTCCCTCCCGTGTCAGGGAGCCAGACACTGCCCTGTGCCAACTCTCTCCTTGCTGCATGGTGCAGCCCTGCCTTTCTCGCCCTCTGCGAGCTGGAGAGACGGGACTTGGGAGGCTGAAACCCTGGCCTGCTTCTGTCCCCCTCTGCCCAGTCTGTGCAGTGTCTGAGCTGCCAGCCCATTGCCGTGGGATCCATCACAGAGCCAGCACTGCGCTATCCCCGGGTCAGCATGCCTGCCCTCCATCCCCAGCCCCGTCAGCTGGTGTCAGCATTATGGCTGAGAGGTGTATTGCCAAGAACACAGGAATTCCGTTCCAGCCACTGGGCAAACGGCCTGTGCAGCAAAGGGAAAGCTTCAGCCAGCATTGTGCTGCCTGAGGAAGGCTGAAAGTGCTGGGTTCCCTGCCTTGCTCTGCCAACCCCTCCTGCCCTGGCTGACCCACTGTGTTTACATTGGGTCTGCGTTAATCCATGCTTGGCTGCTCAGGGTGCTGAGAGTCCAGCCTCGGGGAGGGACCGGTCTGCTCCCTGGGCATTGAGATTGGCATTGAATTATCCCCCCAATTTCACCAGCGCTAGCCAGGGAGCCATGCACTTGCACAGGAGGGGCATCTCTGCAGTGCCGGGTCTGGCTGGCCCCTCGCTCCCCCAGTGCCGGGGGTGGGCGAGGCTGCCAGGCATGCATGGCTGCATGAGATGCTGAGCAGGGAGAACTGGCACCACTCTGGGAGTCAGACCCTGGTGGGGGTGGGATTTGAGGGCAGGGGCAGGAGGGGGGTCAAGGGACATGGATCTAGCTGGTGAGGCTGCTGCCATGGAGGGGCCCACGCGTCAGCCTAGCAACCCCTGTCATCTACACGCAGCGAGGGCCTGAGTTTGAGTCCTGCCATCCTAGAGTTGCAGCCAGGGCTCTGGGCAGGCTGTGAGCGGCAGGTGGAAGCAAGTCAGCTCTGTACTGCCTTCTAGTGGCATTCACTGGAGCATCAAAACCCTCAGCTCTTTCCGTTGGCCACCCCTGTTTATGGTTCGCTTTGGGGTAGGCCCTCCTAGGGTCTCAATCACGGGCCCTGGGTCCCTGGCGCTAGGCGCTGTACAAATCCAGGCACACAGCCAGTCGCCGGCTGCAGAGCTGGCAGTTGGAGTAGCTTTAGTTAGTACAAACTCTTTGTGGCTGTTCTGCCTGGGGGCTGTGGCAGGCGCCTACTGGGGACGAGGACATGGAGTTAGAAATGACCAAGTTCGAGGCAGAAGTCAAACTCAAACAGCTTCATGGGAG
This sequence comes from Chelonoidis abingdonii, assembly GCF_003597395.2. Classification (NCBI taxonomy): domain Eukaryota; kingdom Metazoa; phylum Chordata; order Testudines; family Testudinidae; genus Chelonoidis; species Chelonoidis abingdonii. The sequence goes on from NC_133779.1 coordinate 42,306,258, forward strand.
CAAATCGAGGGGCTCAGAAAATTTCCATCCAAGAATTTTCATGGAACTGGCCCGTGAAATTGCAAGGCCAATAGCCAGGGTTTCTAATGAATCAGTAAACTCAGGCTTGTGCCCTATGACTGAAGAATTGATTTAAGTTAAGGGACAATGCTGGCACATGAACAAATGGATATAAATGGGCCAAGACACCAGACAAACGTTTCTAACCATCAGAGGAGTGAAGCTTTGGAGCAGTGGGAGCAAAAAACTGAACTGGCTTCAAGACTGAGCTTGATGAATTTATGGAGGAGACGGTTTGATGAGCAAGAGAAACGTTCTAGAGCCCAGAACCATCCTCCAGGAGCTTAGCTGCCCTCCCAGGGCCTTGCCTGAGTCAAGGGGGGGATGTGTCTGAAGCACAAGGAGTGGAGCAGGGGGTTACCACACACACTGGAGACCCCCCTGTAGTCGGTCAGTGTCCTGGGGCCTGTATTGCTCTCATCGGTGTGAATATCACCAGCCAAACCCCAGAGAATTTGCTTCCTGAATCCTTGTTCTGTTTTGCGACTCGGACAAAGATCCTAACCTCCCCCGGCTGGGGGGCAGGAGGGTGGACCCTAATCATGGAATCATAGAATTTCAGGGTTGGAAGGGACCTCAGGAGGTCATCTAGTCCAACCCCCTGCTCAAAGCAGGACCAACCCCAACTAAATCATTCCAGCCAGGGCTTTATCAAGTTGGGCCTTAAAAACCTCTAAGGAAGGAGATTCCACCACCTCCCTAGGTAACCCATTCCAGTGCTTCACCACTCTCCTAATAAAAATGTTTTTCCTGATATCCAACCTAAACCTCCCCCACTGCAACTTGAGACCATCACTCCTTGTTCTGTCATCTGTACCACTGAAACAGTCTAGATCCACCTCTCTTCGAACCCCTTCAGGTGTTGAAAGTACTATCAAATCCTCCCATTCTTCTCTCTGCAGACTAAACAACCCAGTTCCCTCAGCCTCTCCTCAACAAGTCATGTTGCTCACCCTAATTCATTTTGTTGCCACCTCACTGGACTCTCCATATTTCCACATCTATTCTTGTAGTGGAGAGCCCAAAACTGGACACATACTCCAGAATGAGGCCTCACCAATGCCAAATACAGGGGAATGATCAACATCCCTCTATGCTGGGCAATGCCCCTTCTATACAGCCCAATATGCCGTTGTCTCTCTGGCAACAAGGGCACATCTTGACTCAGATCACACTTCTCGTCCACTGTAACCCTTAGGTCCTTTTTGCAGATGCTGCTAGCCATCAGTCCCCAGCCTTAGCAGCATCGATCTTCATCGCTAAGTGCAGGACTTCGCACTTGTCCATGCTGAACCTGCATGACATGATTCTTTTGGTCCAATCCTCTAATTTCTAGGGCCCTCTGATCTCTATCCCTACCCCAGCGTATCACCACTCCTCCCAGTTTAGTGTCATCTGCAACGTGCTGAGTGCAGTCTCCCACGCTTCCTCAGTAATCTATTAACTGAAAGTATATTGAAAACAAAGACCTCCCCAGAACGACACCCTTGGCATTCTCACTTGAAACATCGGCTGCCAGCTAGAATGTACCATTGAATTACTACTCGTGAGCCTGACTCATTCTCGCCAGCTTCTGTCCCCTTACAGTCCATCATTCAGCACATACTCTTACTTGCTGACAAGAATACGTGGGAGGACTGTATCAAAAAGCTTTGCATAAGTCAAGGAATAAACACGTCCACTTTTGCTCCCTCATGCACAAGCACATACCTCCTCAGAGAAGGCAATTAGGTTAGTCAGGCATGACTTGCCCTTGGTGAATCCATGCTGACTGTTCCTGATCACTTTCCTCTCCTCTAGGTGCTTCAGAATGGATTCCTTGAGGACCTGCTCCATGATTTTTCCAGGGGCTGTATTTCCCCAGATCCTCCTCCTTCCCTTTTTTATAGATGGGCACTACCTTAGCCTTTTTCCAGTCATGGCATCGCAGGGAGGCAGGGAGAACAGAGGAGCTCAGCAGAGCTGGGCTGTCTCCTGCCGAGTGCATGTAAAAAGCAGTGTACAAGGGTGAGTCACGGGAGGGTGCCATGGTCCAGCTCCAAGCACTGCTAGTGCAGGCAGCAGAGTTTGCAAACTCTCCAGGGCAAAGCCTTCTCTCAGTCCTTGCTCCCAGCAGCACCAGGCAAGCGCATGGCACTAGAGCAGTGCGTTGTGATGGTGATCGTGGGTCAGATCCTTGTGTGACGGAGCAGGTGGATTTGACCTGGGAATGTTGCAGGAGAGTTACACTGGGGATGGGGGACTTCCCTTGAAGGAAGCTACCTGAGCTGTAACCTGAGCCAGGAGGGGGGTTGGGAGAAGTGACACCTTCTGCCCAGGAGAGTGAACAAAGGAGAGGGGGAGCTGGGGGGAGGGGGAGAGAGCTGCTGGAGGAGGTTTTGTTTTCAGTCTTGGGCTGGGGGGTGCAATGCAGGGAACCCCAAGCTGGGGTTTAAGCTCCCTGAACCCCCCCGAAGGACTTGATTGAGGGGTTCTGGTTGTACCTACATGCTCTGCTTGGGGCTGTGTTCCTGTCGTCTAATAAACCTTCTGTGTTACTGGCTGGCTGAGAGTCTCGGGGAATCGCAGGAAGAGGGGTGCAGGGCCCTGACTCCCCCACACGCTGTGACACCTTGCAGCTGGCCACTCGTGTGCTGGGAGCTGCCTGAATCAGGGTTTCCGGGTTTGGCTGTGGGATACCCCAGACCTGCCCAGAGGGAGTAGCGGACCAGAGCCCTCCAAACCAGACTGCTGATGTCTCCCGGGCAGGCAGTGCCAGGCTGGCTGCCCAAAACCAGTTGGAAGGTTTGGGTCATTGTGTATTTGCGTCCCCCAAGAGGGAATGCCCTAATGTGGGGTCTCTTGCTGCCCTGCTCCCAGGCCCCAAACACCTCTGAGTTACAGCAGCGTTCAGTGCCCAGCGTTGCCTTGTGGGCCTGGCCCAGCCGCCTGCCAGCAGACAGTGACACTGCAGCTCCCCCTGAGTCCTCAGGACAGCGGCAGGCTGAGCTCTCTCCATGTGGCAGGCTCCCTCTCGAGCGCTGGGACTGCATCCCCCGCTGCTGCATCTGCCAGGCATGGCCCCAGTGCCAGTAAATCATGCCAACCAGGTCTCCTTTACCTGCTGCTCAAAGAACTTGATGGGGTTGGTGCAGGACTGCCCGTGGCTGGTTAGATCCTGCCGTGCTGCTTCCTCAAGGGGCTGTGTCCTCGAGGGGCTGCTGCACTGAAAAGCAAGGCAGCTCCCCTGTGTGTGGAGGCGCAGGGTGATACAGAGAACGGCATGAGCTGGATGTTCCTGTGACTCATTGTTAGACATGGCAGCCGTGGGGAGCTCAGTCCTCATGGCCCAGTCAGCCCGTGGCCTCCCTGCTGAGTCGGACTCCCAGGGAGCCACATGATGCCAGCTGGGAGGGCCATTTCCAGGTCCCATTGCATACTGGAGGACCCTCCTGTGATGGGTCTGCAGGACAGGAGGTGTAGGGGGTGTGACAGCCAGCTGGGCCTTCTCTGCCTTCAGGGAGCTGGCGAGGAGTTAACGAAGCGTCATCTGAGCTGCAGTGAGACGTTCAGTGGAGACACAGGGCTTCGGAACATGCTTCCTGAAACGAGGGCCCCATGGCTGGATTGTGCTGGGGCCTGGGACTTGGGAAGGGTCATGAGGTAGGAACCCAGGTCCCCAGTCCAGTTCCAAGGCTGAGTGCCTGCAATGCTCTCCACCACCACCTGGTGCCCCTTGCACTGCAGGGTAGCAGGACTCAGACACTGGGGCACCGTGGAGGGTGTGTGTGAGAGAGAGCTCTGGGGATGGAGGGGTTGCTGGCTTCACATGCTATGGAGGGCAGCCAGGGGCTCCTTGCCTCAGGCCAGCAGCCATCTCTTCATGCCCTCCTGTGTTAACTGCTCCCGGCTCGGTGGCGCCAAGCGTGTCTGGTTCGTTTGTCTGTCTTGACCCGTGGCCCAGATCTCACCCACTCTCCAGTACGAACTAAGGGAGAGTGGGACCCGTGCGGCTGGCCGCAGCGCGAGGTCCTTGTAAATGCTTCTGCTGCCTAAGAGGGTTTGCAGGGACAAGACCTTGGCCTGCAGGCTCCTGGGCAGCAGCCAGGCAGGAGCCCAGCTGGGCTCTGCTGTGGTGTCTGGGCTGTGGCTGCCCATCTCTGAGCCGGTGCAGACAGCCAGAGGTGGTGCGTTTCCCAGTGGTGCTGGGAGCAGAGGGGTGCCTGGCTGTGCCAGGCAGTGGCTGTGCCGGCTTGGGGGCTTGGAGATTGCTCAGCCCAGCCAGCCACATGCGCTCCTGGCTGCCCAGCTGTGCCACTGGGACTCCGCCCTCAGCCACTTTGCACATCTCCCTGCGCGGGAGCGACGCTGAGCCACTGCTGCCTGCCCCCTCCCCAGTGACTCTCCACCCGGAAACCCTGTCACCTGGCCCCACTGCTCAGGTGTTCTCGCTGCCCTGGGGCCTGGTGCTGGTGGGGGAGGCTGGAGCGGGGTGGGACCCAGAGCTCCTGAATAGGGCCTGGGCCAGCAGCATGGCTGGAGGCTTTGTGGGCCCGTCCCCGTGCAGCGGTGCCATGTGGGGAGGTTCTGAGCAGGGCTGGGGACTGTCCTGGGCTGGGGGCTCCCACTCTGCTTAGTGGGGCTGTGCCTGGCTGCAGCTGGCGGGGCTGTTTGGAAGTGTCCCTCTTCCAGCACAGCTGTGTGGGCTGGTGAAGTGGCATATGAAGCTTGCACCAGCAGCAGTGTAGCGCTCCCAGCTGGGCTGCCCATTGCCTGTGCTCCAGGGAGGGGCTCTGCCCCACTGCTCTCCTTGCCAGACCTCTCTGGGGGTCCCTGGGGAACAGGAGAGGAGCACGGCGGGAACCCCTCTGGGTTTGTGGCACTCTTGGGTTGGGAGAATGAAGGGGGCTGGAGGGGGAGAGCAGGACAGGGCTCTAGGCTGGTGCCCCTGTGGTTGGCAGAGCTAGGGGGCACCTTGAGCTGAGCCTCCCCCAGGCAAGCTGGTGCCAGGGGAAGCCAGTGGGCTAGCTCCCTAGAGGGTGTAAGCCGGCATAGCTGCACTGAAGTCTTTGGATTTACACCAGCTGAGGATCCAGCCCCTGTGGTTTACGATGCTGAGCACGGAAAGTCTCCCCGGTCCTGCCCCAGATTCCAGTGCAGTTTAACGTCTCAGCAGTTGAGGCAGCTGGTGCTGTGGAGGGGGAAAGGGCTGAGTGCCCAGTGGGGGAGCAGCAAGGCTGGGGGGCACTGCGCTGCTTCTCCCTGCCATGGAAGCCCCAGCAAGCCCCGGCTCATCCATGCAGCCGGCGAGAGAGCGAGCTTCCCTGTGCCGGACCAGCCTGGCCCAGCCCGAGCAACGAGGGGGGCTTGCTTCATATTTCAGTATCTGCTGAGCCAGACAGTTGTTTAATTTCTCAGGCAGGGACGGGAGGGGAATGGAAAGTTTCCCTGGGAGCGAGAGCACTGTGTTTGCAATGCGCTTCCTGCTTTGTACCAAACGGACAGTTTGTCTTCTCTGAATGAGACCCGGGGAGCCAGCGCTGCGAGACCCTCAGGAAATGGAGCCCGCGTAGCAACGTCCCGCCGGCCCCCCAGTCACGCTCGTTCACCTTCAGCCAGAGCACAGCACGGAGCCGGAGCGAGAGAGGAGCAGCAGCCTCCACGGAGCCTCTGCGCACAATCAAACTGATGGCCTGAAAGTGACTGCAGCTGCCCCTGTGCCCCCTCTCTGCCAGCCTGGACCCCGCTCTGGGCAGGGGAGCCCTCAGAGTGATTTTCCCGGGGGAGATTTTTGAAAGGGGGGGAAGGCCTGGCTGAGCCTCTTGTGCATGTGGGCCCCCCCACACACTAATTTGTGGCTCCGAAATGCTGAACCCGAAGCATGGCTCCCCGGGGGCCTCCCCCAGTGCCTCCCCCTGCAGCTCCCCCCACAACTCGCCTATCCTCTTCAGGAAGCTCATGATGAACCAGAGCATCCGCATGCAGCGGCGTTTTACCGTGGCTCACCCCCTCTGGTAAAGGCTGGGGCTGCCCACTGCGGGGCAGGGCTGGGCAGGGCGGAGCTAGGCTGGGCTGGGCAGGTGGGGGCTGCACCGCCGGGCAGGGCAGGGTGGAGCCGGGCTGGGCAGGTACGGGAGCTGCACCGCCGGGCAGGGCAGGGCTGGGCAGGGTGGAGCTGGGCTGGGCTGGCCAGGTAGAGGGGCTGCCCACCACTGGGCAGGGCAGGGTGGTCAGTGCAGGGTGGAGCTGGGCTGGGCAGGTAAGGGGGCTGCACCGCCGGGCAGGGCAAGGTGGCCAGTGCAGGGTGGTGTGCAGAGGCTGCTGCTGGGCTGGTTCCAGGGTTGGCAGCTCACAGGGTGCTGAGACCTGAACTCACTGGGAGACTTTGAGAGGTGCCTGCAGATGAGCTGGGCAGTTAGGCCTGTCTCTGTGGCCTGGGGCACTTCCCTTCCCCGCCTCCCTGACCGCAGCCCAGCTCTGCACGTTATGTGGGTGACACAAGGTACCAGCCATGGGTGGGTGCTGACAAGAGCAGAGAACTTGGGGTGTTTGTGGCTGATGCCAGGATGTGCCCAGAGCTGGTTCCCCAAACAAGCACTGTCTTTAGCGGGTGCTTGGTATGTGCCTTCAGGCCAGGTGTGTGGGGCTGCTCCCCACTGCTGGTCCTTCTCCCTGGCTGCACCGTGGGAGGCTCATGCAGAGCTGGCATCAACCCTGCTCGGATCCTGCGGCCCTGAGCAAAAGCAGCTCTGAGGCCAGGAACCCTGGCACGGGGCTGGAGGGTTCCCCCTGCCCAGCCGGCAGCAGGCCAGATGCATAGGGGACGCGGGGCTGAGCCGTGGAGCCAGGAGGAGCTGAGTGGGGAAAGCTGGCTCAGGCCAGGCCAGGCAGCTCTGGCTCTGGGGGATCAAGCCCTCTACCCACTTTTGCGAACCGGTGAAGGTCCCAGTCCAGCCTTCTGCTGGCTGAAGGGCCTGTATTTGCCTGGCTGGCCAATTATTTCCTGCCACTTCCATACTCCGCCTGGCAGAGGCCTGGGGCCAGGGCAGCCCCTGTCTGGCCAGCGGGCTGCTGGGCCGCATGGATGGAGGGTGCTGGGGATTCGGGAGGACCTGGGCTGTCTGGGAGCTGGGCTGCAGCTGCGCAGCAGTTGTGGGAATGTAAATAGAAAGGGTGTTTGTCAAGACAGATAGAGGAAAACAAGCAGCAGATACATCCTGTGCCCCCTTCCCCCTGGTCATGCCACAGGCACCAGCTGCTGGGTCCTGCCAACAGGAGCCAATCTGTACCTCTCCTTACGCACCTGCAGGGAACCCTGGGACTCCACCCACTTCCCCATCATCTCCCCTGCCCCCAGCATGCCCAGCCCCACCCCAGCTAGCACTGCAGGAACCAGCAGCCCTGGATGCAGCAAGCCTGGGGGTTCATTGATGCCCCAGCTCTGCTTTCGCTCAGCTCCCACCTGCACCTGCCAAGAGCCCCAGGCCCGAGCAGAGCTGTGCTGCCCAGGCTGGAGGGCGCGAGCTGCAAATGCCCCAGCTTTGCACACTGGCCTGGGCACTTGGTCACCCTGCCCAGGGGCTTGGTGCTGCTAAGTGTGTGGACAGGCTGCCCACCAGCTGGGCCCTCCGTGTGCTGCCTGCATGTCAGTACAGGGGACGTTTGGGCCTTTGACCCTGGCCACTCCCCTGCTTGGGCTGCCCACTGGCATGTCCCACACAGAGTCTGGAGGGGCAGGTGGCAAGCGCTGTAGGAGGGGCATTGGTACATGGTGGATGCCAGGCAGCAGTGGGCATTGTTCTCCCAAGGCCACTGCACCCACCCAGCGGGGGCCCAGCTATGGGCAGGGAGGGGCCAGCTGCATCTGCCCATATGAGGCAGGGGTTGGCCTGGTGAGTGAACATGGAACAAGCTGTGTGGCGGGCTGCACTCCTGGGCCACTGCTCTGCAGATGCTGCCTAGCGCCAGCCCACAGTCCCGGTGCCATTTCCAGACAGGCTGCGTAAGACAGCGTGAGATGCTGGCAGCACCATTCCATTCCTGGGATTTCTCTTCCCCCACAACTCCCTGAGCTGGGGGGTGGGGTGCACGCAGCCCCTCCTGCAGGAATGACGGCCCCAGAGCTGGCCCAGTAGGTCGTCTTGCACGGGGTCACAGGGCTGCCCTGCCTCCGGTGCAGGACGTGAGCAGCTGAGCCCTTTGCAATGGCAACAAGAGCTATTTATAGAGGAAACAAACCTCCCAGGCCGGCGGGCCGGCCCAGGGTGCAGACTGGCCAGTGAGCATCAAAGGAGCTCGCGTGGGACAGAAAATCTGTTTGAATTCAGTCACTAGTCTCCTGAGAAAGGCACGGTGCTGAGAGCCGAGTGTGCTGGGCCCCAGCATGGCCCTGGCACCTCTGCGGCACGGCCCTTGGGCTCCCCAAGCTGTGCCAGCGTCTCCATTGGCCTGTCTGTGCTGACACCTAGTGGCTCCGGTCTGCACCACAGTCTTTGGGGTGGCACTGGTTTCCCGCTAACCTTACCTGGGTTTTTGAAAGAATAACTGAACCCCCTTGGCCCAGCCGTGTGTCAGCCCCCTTTGCTCCCATTTTACACTGGGGGTCTGCCCCTGCTGCTGGCACGCAGCATGTCAGTAGCAGAATTGGGAACAGAACCCAGGAGTTCTGACAGACACCCAAACTGGTGTCCAGGTCATGGCACGGCCAGGCAGGCTCTTCAGCACACGGGGCATCTTGCAGACGTTGGTGCTGAACCTGCCCTGAAGTGAGGGCCCTCCTTGTTGGGTGGCACTTGCTGTTTCAGGGGCTCGGGGCTCCTAGGGGCAGCAGGGCACATGGCAAAGCCTCCACCACAACTGGCCCTGCTCTCCCCCAGCACCCTCCCCGGGAGCAAGGTCCCTGCCAGGGTCCCAGCAGCAAGTCCTGATTACGGTGAATCCCCACTGGCACCTGACCATGGCCTCTCTGCTGGCAGCTGGGAACTGGCTGGCAGCAGCCTGAGTGCCACCAGCCCAGCCCTGGCTAAACAGATGCCAGGCAACCCACTCCACGCCACACCTGCCCCATCCTCCCTCTGCTCTCCGCCCACAGCAGAGGCCCTGGCTATTCACAGTGGAAATGGCTACCAGTCCCCAGCTCTGGATGCTGGTGCTGACAGCTCCTGTGTGGCTACGGTGAGTGGAGGTCCCTACTCTTTTAGCAGCCTCTCCCCACTCAGGGCTCGGCCCACACAAGGACACGGCAGGACTTGGCTCAGACTCTTTGCAGGTCTGGGCCCTGTGGCTTTTTTTCAGCTGAGGTGCTCATGCATCTGGTGCACGGTCTCTCTCGTTAGGCACTTCATTTGGAGAGGAGGGCCCAGGCCCTTGGAATTAATGAAGATTTGGGGATCTTGTGGGAATGCCGTTGCTGCACTGCTTTGAAGCGAAGCCAGCCAGAGACCCAGCACTAAAATCTGAGGAGGCTCCCCTGTGCAGGCCCAGCCCTGCCCCACGCGTGGTGCCAGGGGTCACAGTGAAGTTGCAGCCTATTCCCTGGGGCTTCTGGTCTGTGGTGCATTCCTGCACCCAAACAGCCAGGGCTCTAGCCTGCATTGCTGGGCCATGCACTGTCCCAACGCAGCACAGCTGTTCCTGCTGGGCCCTCAGCATCACTCTCCTAGGACCAAGTCTTCCAAGAAATTCTTGCTCTCGGGGACAAGGGGCTTCTCCGTGGCTCTGAGTGGGAGCTGCTGGATGCTGCCCCTTGGGTCTGACTCCACTGGTGCTGAGCTACCTGCAGCCCGTTGGTCTTCCCTGGGGGCAGTGGGTGCTCCGGTCCTGCACACCAGGCCCTGGGTGGGGAAAGCTGGGAACCCCAGGCCAGGGGGCACTTTACCAGCCTGGTGGGGAGCAGCCTCTTGGATGGACAGGCTGACGGACAAACTCCTGCTGAGAGAGGAACTCACCCCACAGGAAGTGCAATGGGAGATCCCAAGCCCCACATTGCTCTGGACAGGAGGTGCCCAATGGTTCCTGGGCAGCTCCAACCGTGGCATCCAGTGGTCGTTCTCTGGACCAGCTCTGCCCTGGGCAGCTCCCAGTGCCCCAGATGCCTTGCGGGGCCTGGCTCAGGTGGCTCTTGGACCGGGTAGGGGCCTTGCTGCTGGAGCTCGCAGGCCGTGTAGATGGGAAGCAAGAACTCTGTTGGCAGCACCGCTGAGCTCCCTCCGTGACATGATGGCAGGAGGTAAGGGGCACTGAGACCTTTGCTTTTTAAAGTACCTGCCTGTCAGTAAAGCAAAGCCATGACGAAATAACACCAGGGCTGTGGCCAGTTCCAGCTGGAGGTCAGGGATGTGGAGTCCTGGCTGGGCACCCACAGCATGAATGGTGGCTGCATTCAGCCCTGCTCCAGGGAGCTCAGCAGAGCTTGAAACAGTCCCGCAGGTGGGGAAGGCTGAGTCCTCCAGGATCAGGTCAGATCCAGTGAGAGAATGGTGCAGACGAGGTAACAGTGCCACTTCGGCCTCTCCGCTGTCTCGCCCGATTCCTTGCTGTGTTGTGCTGGCTGGGAGCCCACGGCGCAGCCTGGCAGCAGGAGGAGAGAATGGGGTCTGGACACTCCACCCCACAGATCACGAGTCTGGCCCCAGAGCATTGGACAGATCAGTCTTCACCTGTCTCTGAGCGTCTGCGTCGCCCCCGGGCCACAACTTCAAACTTTGCTCGACAACCAGGAGGAGGAGAAATTTCTTGTTCCTTCTTCAGTGAGAGACTCCCCCACCCCAATCCCCTGACTCCAGCAGTGGGGGCAGCCATGGAGGCACCAAATATCACGAGCCTGACAAGGAAATCTGAGCTCCCATTGACATACACAGGGAACCTCTCCTTCCACAGGGAACAAGTGGGCTGCTGCAAGCCTGTCTCCAGAAGGGTCCATGCACGTGGGGCCATTCTGCCAAGCCAGGGGCACTGGTGCAGGGGATGTGGCAGCATTTTCATCTGGCTGGAGAATAGCTTTGCCAGCTGGGGGTTTGCAGGCACAAGAGCCTTGGGCATGCAGTGACTTCCTTTGCCAGGGCTCTGGGCACAGCCCCAGCTGCCCACACTCACTGATCTCCCTGCCAAGCCTGGGCTATTGGGTCAATTTCCTGTGTTGCTTTGGGCTCCGACACACTGTGAATCGCACGAGCTGTTCGCCTGCCCATGGCCCAAACGCGCTTCCCCTTCCAGCGCGTTTCACAAGGGGTTCTGTGTGCTGGGGCTGCATCTGTGAGCTGGAAGTAGGGGAGGGCACTGGGGGGCATCGGAGGAGCATGTTCATTAGGTGCTTCTGATGTGGCCCCAGCACATTCCTTTTGCACATCTACAGCCTCAAGGATCAACACCTGCCTGGCCTTACCCCGGCGCGGGGCCTGAACGCCCACCTGCCGCAATCATGTGGCCTGGCTTCTCTTTCCCCTCAGTCTCTCCCCTCGCAGTCCGGACATCTGCTCGGGAGCTTGGCTGTGTCAAGGACCTGCCCTGGAGGGGCTGTGAAGCCTCAGTCCCCCAGGGACCTGGGGATCCTGCTGGAGAGGGGACAGGGTTCGTGGGCATCGTCCCGATGCTGGGCCGGGATGCTGAGGAAGGAATGGGGAGGGGGCTGCTAAAGGGTGAGCTATGCCTCTCAGCAGGGGCTGCCCAGCATGGCCTGGCTCGGTTTTCTTGCCCGGGGCTGTGAGGCAGCCTGGCAGATGCGGCCAAGAGCTGCCCCTGCCTGATGGAGACCAGTGGCGCCTGCCCTGCTCGCCCTTGGGAGCCAGAATTTCCTATTTAGGAACGAATGCAGCAGTTTCTCTTGGCCCGGAACCAGGCTGCAAACTATGAGGCACTTCTTGTTCCGCCGTCATGGCGAGTGGCCGTGTTGAGAGGACACACAAAATGTTACGGAGCCGTTTCATCCAGAAGTAGGGTGACCAGATGTCCCGATTTTATAAGGATAGTCCCGATTTTTGGGGCTTTTTCTTATATAGGCTCCTACTACCCCCCACCCCCTGTCCCGATTTTTCACATTTTCTGTCTGGTCACCCTGTCTGTGAGCCTGCAACAAACCCGGGACCACCTGCTGGCTGATGCTGGGGCAAGGCAAACACCTTCTCCCATCCTCCCAGGGCTTCACAGGCATGTCGGAAAGGGCCCCCAGAACCCTCACTCTTCCCTGCCTCAGGCTTGCTGTCCTGGGTCCCTCTGGAGGGGGTGTGGCTCATCTTTCTGGGCTTGGGGCCACTTGGCTCAGGGGTGGCTGAAGTTACTAGAGCTGCCGGCACCTGCATCTGGCTCCCAGGAGGATGCTGCCAGACGGCTGCCCCCCCTGTCCACAGGCACTCCTGCATGGGGTACATACGGGAGGGAAAGGGGGGTCAAGGGATGGTTCCCATGGGGTGATGGGGGAGACTGGGGGGTGACGTTCAGGGTCCCTGTCCTCCCGGCCCATCTGTGTGCAGGAGGCCCAGGGCCCTGGGACGGAGCAGGGGTGAGCCAAATCAGCTACTATGGAGCCACAGCTGCAGCATCTCTGGGGCTCTCTGCAACACACTCTGGCACCTGTGGAAATCGGTCTTCTAGTAACACCCCCAGCACCTCTCTCCCACCGCATCACCCGCACACTGCAAAGCCCAATGGGACGCCCCCACCCCGCACCCAGGCTGCTCGAGCAAGCAGTCCAGACTCCCAGGTTCCCAGCTCTGCTGCAGATCTTAACCGCTCTGCTTCACTCACGAGAGCTGCTGCCACATGCAGAGAGATGCTGAATGAACAAATGAAGCACTGGGGATGCTGGGCTGCAGGCCTGTGTCTACATAAGTGCAAAGTCTCGATGTTCTGAAATGAGACAGTTCAGTGGACCAGGAGAGCACGGGGGTTGGTGGTTTGCTCCGAGCTCTCATGTATTTAGGGGAGGAAAAACCTTCCTGTGCTGCCCAGCAAGGCACCTGCTGGCTTCACACTGCTGGGCCAGGACAGCCCTATCCCAGGACGAGTGGGATAGACCCAGGGTGTAGGGAGAGGAACTGGAGTGACAAGTACCAAGGAAGACGCCCTGCCAGCAGGATGTATGAGCCAGGGGAATCATCTCCCCAGAAAAGGGCTCGGAGCCCCCATCCTGGAGACATCTTGTAAGGATCCATTGGCCCCAGGGGGAGAGATGGGCACTATGAGACCCAAGAGCCACCTCCATCGGGTACTGGCTGGGACTGTTTGGAGAACAGAGCGTGAGGGCCCATTCGCCAGGGAGAGCTCTCCCGCTTGGCCTGCTGCCCCCATGGGCTTCCTGCGAGGGGCAGGGGCCACCTGGGCCCTGGCTCTAATTGCCTTCAGAACAAGGCAGATGAAAGCTGCATGGAGCCTCTTCAGCACCCCCCACCCCTGGCTGCATGTCTGGGGCCGGCTGGCTAATGGAGGTCACTGAAGGTCGCATCTCGGCACAGCCGGGTGGATCGATGCTTGAATTGATTTGGGAGTCACTGCAGTGACGCACGTCCGCCCATCACCAGGGCAGCTGTGATCCGGCCTGCAGCTGGGATGGGCAGTGCGGGGAGCCCGCATTACCCCCCAGCCACCGTGGCTACCCTCTGTGTGAGGCTGGGCAGCACGGGCAGGGGATGTCGCTCTGGCAGTGAGAACCGGGCCAGGTCTGGCCTGGGGTGAGCTCCAGATGAGAAGCTGCCTGCGAGGTGAGCTCAGCTCTGGGTCCAGGATGCTGCTGCAAGCCCAAGGGCTGCAGTCTTTACCCTTGGCACCATGGTTCTCCATCAGCCTTGTGGCACGGGGGGGGACATGGGCATGCAGGAAAGTGACTTGCCAGACTAGCCGTCCCAGGGCCAGTGTGAGGACCCGCCACTGCCCCTGGGGTTCCCCCGGCCGGGAGGCTTTCCTCCTTACTCTGCTCCCTCGGCCATGTCCTGGGGCCACACACTTTCTCACAACACCATGGAAATGGAAGCCAGGCCAGGATCTGGCAGGAAGCAGATGGGAAAGTGAGAGCCGCAGGGGTGCTGGGCTAAGCCAGGAAACCTGACGTTTTCTCTGAGCACCGTTCTGAGCGGCCCCGTTTCTGTCACAGCGGTGGCTTGGAAACCAGCTGGAGAAGGGGCAGGCAGGGAGAGGCGCCTGACGGGACCTGTGCAAGCTCTGGTGGAGCACATGCCATGGGGATGACTTCCCCGTCACACAAGGCCAGGCTGTGGGTCCTTAGCTCGCCTTTCATGCTGGTGGAAGGTGCTTGGCATGATTCTGGGCCCCGAGTCTCTTCCACCGCTGGAGAAAGGAGAGCGAGCTCAGAACTAACCCCCCTGCATACCCCCTCCCCCCCGCTGAGTGCGTGGCTGTGGGGCAGCCCTGGGGACGCACTGAGTGGGGGTGCAGTTAGGTACCACGAGGAGCAGCCTGGCTTGGGGGGCTCTAGCAGGAGCACAGTCTGCAATGTCCACACTGCAAATAAAAGTCATGTTTGTAACCCCATGAGCTACGCTGCAATTTGACGTGTGTCAGCCCCTGGAGCTGCTCTGATTAACTCCAGCTGCTCACCTAAGGGGACAGCTGAGGTGCCGTGTTTTCCCTGCTGTTCTAACCTGAGTTAGCTCATGTGGGTTACGAACACCCCTTTTATTTGCAGTGTGAATCCAGACAGCCCTCGGTCTATTTCTCAGAGCGCCTGCAGCTCCCTTTCCTGGGCGGGAAGACTGTCTGTGCCCAGTGTTCATTGGTAAACATGCCGCTCCAGTCAAACCCATGCTGGTCCAGGGGCTCGTGCCAGCTCCATTCCTCGACGGAGGCGCACGCCATCCTGCGTTGCCAGCACTGCGTGTTCTGCTGAGAGCATCAGGCACGCAGGAGTCTGCCTGGCATTCCAGAAACGTCTGCAGAAAGGCTGTCAGGAGGGGTCTTCTGGGACCAGGAGCTGCTCCCAGAGTCTGGATGGGCACAGGACAGGGGATGCCCCCTCCTCCTTGCCAGACCATTCACACTGGATGTGGAAATGGTAGCAGTGTCAAAGGCAGCTGTGCATAGATTAAATACTCTCTGTGCTGAACTAGAGCGGGAGTAACACCCCGCCAGGGAGGCCTGGCAGGTGGGGGTTGGTTTTTGCACCTACACATGGTTTGGGAGGTTAGAAGTATTCAAACCAAATACTGTCCCACCCTGCTGCCCCAGCGCTGGCTTCTGGCCTGTGGGAGGGACCCAGCCACTTGGAGCAAATATTACAGGGCTGGATTTTGCTCAGAGCCTAGGCTCTGCCCTGGCTTCTTGGCTGGAAACATCCCAGGCAGCGTCCATGCCAGGAGCTGTGTGTCTATGACGGGGGAGCAGAATGGGCCATGGGCAAAGGCACAAGCTGTGAGCTGGAGAGGGAATCTCAGGCCCCTCTGCTCTGGTGGTCCCTTGGGGTTTGCCTGCACCTGTCTGCATTTGGTTTTCCTTATGATACTTTGTTTTGTCGACGGACATAAGGGAATTCAGAGACATGCAGGAAAAGCTAAACAAACCCGTTAGCTGACAGCCCTGCAGCTCTGCTGGCTTGTGCCTGGGCCGATCAGAGCTCACTAGCTGAGCAGCCACTAGCCAGGCCAAGGGGAGGAGACTCCCCGGGAGCACCCAGGTTCTGCAGAAAGTGGTGTTGATGCATCAGCTGGGGACACTGTTTTCTTTGACCCAGGGCCCCAGTCTGGTGTGAATGTGATGCTGCACTGCTGGAGATGCAGCCTGTCCTGTGAGTCGTGAAACTGATGGCCCAGCAGCACGACCATTAAAAAACCCAGTTCAGCTCATTAAATTCCACACCATTTCTGTCTGCTCGTTTGACCCGCTGGAGTGACAGATGGCTCCTAGGGCGACTGGAAAGGGGAGTTAAGGGGAAGTCTTTATGGGCCGGCCAGCCCTGCTCATTGACCCGACCCCGCTGAGTTCTGGGAAGGGCTGAGGATGCTCAGTCCCTCAGACCTGAGGAGCTGGGCTCCTACAGGGAAAGCCTGAGAGCCAAGCCCAGGGTGGGCAGAGGAGCTGCTTTCTTTGGGTGGTTTTGCCTAAAGAATTGCTTTGTGCCCCGTGGCCTGGCTCCAGGTCTGTGCGCCTGGGCTAGCTGGCCGGCCACTTGCCCTGGGGGAGGATGCGGACAGGTGATCAGCCCCAGGCACCACGAGCAACCTGAGGCCAGACTGGGGGGTGCTGCTGCTACAGTCTCACGGTCTTCCCTGTGTTTATCCTTCCAGCCCCTGGGGAGGCAGGGCCAGGCTGTTACCCCCTGGGCAGACGGGAACTGAACCACAGTGGCCAGGGTCCCAGGCAGAGCAGGGACTTGGACCCAGGTCATCAGATGCTAGGCTGGGGTCCACCCACTCGCCCATGCTGAAGGACCGTTGGAAACATCAGCAGAAGCCAGACTTGTGTCTGTGTGAAATGCCAGAGAAAGGCCATGGGGCTTGGAAGCACCATTCTGCACTGTGCCAAGGGTGCTGTCTGACCACGGCCCCAGGACACTGCTCAGTGTCAGACCCCCCCAGCTCAGCATCACCCCGTCACTTCGTGGGAACAGTCCCCCCACCCTAAGCAGCGTTAGCCCGCTTCCGCTGCTGTGCTGGGGTAAAGGAGCAGCCCTTTGGGTCTGCAAAGCAGTGAGCCCAGCAGGGCAGAGGGGTGTGAGGCCGGCTGGCCGGTCCGTAGGCCCCTGCGTGGGGCTCAATAGAGTGGGCGCAGGGCCCTTCTCTGTGAGCGTGGGCCAGCTGCTGATTCTGTCTGTGCTTCAGTTCCCCATTTGCCTCCTGGAGCTCCTAGCCCTGCCTCGGCTGGGGAGTGATGGGAAATGTGTCCCATGCGGCGAGGGTCTCGGATGTGATGGTTATGGGGGCTGGAGAGTGGGGCTGAGCGTCACTTCCCATTCCTGGACAGGCTCAGCTGTGGCTCTGGGGAAGGGAGTGGGGGAATCTGGGGCTTTGAGCGAAGGGCTGGGGTAGTGTTGTCTCACCCCGGGTGGGGGTGTGAAATCCTGCCTGTAGTCCCCTGGAGCCCCACATCCATGTCCGGACACGGACCATGGGCACACGCCTGGGGGAGATGGATTTGCCTGTCACGGTCACCGGGGCAAGAAGGCTGCCATGCCTGGAACCACTATGTCATGACCTGCTGCCTGGTGGTATCCAGCTCCCATGTCCCCAGCACGCCCCGCTACCCTGCTTCACCAGGGGGCCACCCTAGGTCCTGTGTTCACTCCTCGCCTGCTGGTTCCAAGAATGGGTCTGCCCAGCTGCCAGCTCTGCTGCCTGCACCCCGGCACACTGGTTCCTGGGGCACGAGGCAGCCTGTGCCAGCCGTGCCCCGGGGGCATGCCAGGGAGAGGCCGTGGGCAGGAGCCAACAGGGCGCGTGCTGGGCTGGAAGGAGTTAAAGGGAAATATTTGCAGAGAGCTGAACGTGCCAGCTGGCCCCTCCTCCTCCCCCCAGTGACATCACGGTGGAACTGGCGAGCTGGGCTCGCAGAGGGTCCTGTGCCGGTTGCCGGCAGGGGGAGGGAACTTCTGGGGCAGAGCAAGGCAAAGCCAAGCCGCCACCGGAGGGAGAAGGGGGGATGCATCTGAGCCTGCAGCCGGCCTGGGGGAGCCGGCACCCTGGCCAGGAGCAGGCAGCGTGGAGAGGGGACATTCAGAGAGAGCCAGCCATGGCTGTGTGGAGCCGCTTCGTTGGAGCAGAGAGGCAGAGGAAAGCTGGGCGCAGCATGGCGAGGTGCCCATGCCAAGCCCACCCCGGGCTGCATCTCCACAGAGCCCCCTAGACCTCGGGGTGCAGTGGACGGCGCTGTGGGGAGCTGGCCACGGACGCAGTGATAGCGGTGCCGCAGGGCGGCCCATGGGAGTCTCGGGCCAGGCCCCCATGCTGAGCTCGCTGGAGGAGAAGACTCGCCCTCCCTGCAGGTGTGGAGGGGCCTGGGCCTGTTGGCATGAGAGCAGCTGGAGGGCACAGGACAGGATGAGCCTGCCCACAAGCTGTGGCTCAGTGGCCCTGGCAGATTGTGCTCTTATGGTCTGCAATGGCTACCTGGTCGGCTCGCCCCGCACCATCAACCGGCCCATCGACATCGTGCAGAAGCACAGACGGTAAGTGCGCCGCTTGCTGTGGGGCCACTGCTCCCTGGTGGAAGGGGTCAAATCCCAGGGCCAGCTCAGCTCGGGTGCTGGCTGCCGACACTGCCGCCCACAGACCTTAGTGCAGCCTCCAGCGATGGGCTGGGTGTGAAAGAACCAGCCTGGGGACCCCACTGCTTGTTGGCTTTGGGGCTGGAGCCTGCTGCCTCAGCGCACCCTGTAATGCCAGGGGGTCCACCCCTGTGGCTCCTTCAGGCTCTGCTGGGGACAAGCCCTCGCTCCAGCCCCTCCTGGGACTGGTGGGGCCAGGAAGCAGAGTGGCGGCTGGCTGTCCTTTAGCGGGCTCAGGGCGCGTTCGGAGGGGAGAAGGCGCAGGGGGTAACGTGTGTCGAGGACTCTGCACCCAGCTCCCCCAGCCAGGTGTGACCTGGGGTGGGGGGGGGGCGAGGTAGGGAGACATACTGCTGCAGAGAGGAGGAAGGTTCCTTTGTGGGGGGTGGAGGGGCAGGGCAGTGGTTGCTGGGTGGAGCGAGAGCAGGGCGTCTGGGCACATTTATAGCCCTGGAAAGCAACCAGCGGGCACGTCAGGACATGGCCTCCCTAGCCTTTCCCACCCGAGCTGCAGCAAAGCCCATCCCCTGACGCTGCTTGCTCAGCCCCACATCCTGCGACTGGTTGCTGGGACATGCTGGCTGCCTTTCCACATGCCCCTGGCTAGTGCCGTGGGAACGCTGCAGGCTGAAGGGAGCCGGGGCGGGGCGGGGAGCGGGGCCTGGATGGAGGCCCCATTAGTGGCGGAGGATTCCCAGGAGTGATCAGTGTGCTGGACAGGGGCACGCTGGGCCTGTGCCATGGAGTCCTGCATTGCACACCTCTGAGGAGGCAGGGACTGAAGGTCCAGCCGGTGTCTCTGAGCCATGGGAAGCCAGGTTGCTGGGGAGGGCAGGTGGGGTTATGCCTTCACTGAGGGGCATGCTCCTATCAGGCGAATGTCTCCATGGGGGACAGAGCCCAGATTTCCCCCTGTGCTATCTGTAGGACCGGAATAAAGTGAAATGGCGCCTCCAATCTCCCCTATGGGTCAGCGCCATGGGCAGGGGAGGGCAGCCCATGCGGTGGCTTTCTCCTGCCAGTGGCTCTCTGACACGTGCTGGCACCTGTGGGGCTTGTCACCCGAGGGGATATGTGCACTCTGGGAGAGGAGAGTCTCATTAGCGCTACTGTCATTTCTGTATGTGCTGCGAGCGGCAGGAGCCCCCCACAGACACACGCCCAGCTCCCACCCCAGCCCGCCCAGTGCAGCTCGGCTGGCATGGGGCGCCGGCTGGGACCACAAGTCCTGCACCTGTCCCTTCATAGCATCATAGCAACCTCGGGCTGGGAGCAACTCGAGAGATCACTGAGCCCAGCCCCCTGTACTGAGCCTGGACCAAGTAAACGCAGACCCGCCCTGACAGGGGCTTGTCCAGCCTGGTCCTAAAACCCTCCGGAGAAGGGGATCCCACCACCTCCCTGGGGAGCCTGTTCCAGGGCTCAGCTCCCAGCCTTAGAAAGCGTTTCCTCATTTCTAAGCTAAATCTCCCAGGCTGCAGCCTGAGCCCCCATCTGCAGTGGACACACAGATCAATTGGCCACGTCCTGGTTAGATCAGCCCTTCAGGGATTTGCAGACTGTCACGAGGTCCCACCTCTGCCTGCTCTTCTCCAGACCAAACCTGCCCCGTTTTGTAACCTTTCCTCACCGGTCAGGTTTTCTGAACTTCAGCAGTTTGGTTGTTCTTCTCTGGACTCTCTCTAGTTTGTCCACATCTTTCCTAAAGCGCAGCACCCAGAACTGGATACAAGACTCAGCTGAGACCTTGCCAGAGCCCAGCACAGCAGGACAGTGACCTCTCGTCTCGCCTGTTAATACACCCCAGAAGATCAGCCTTTTTTGCAGCTGCATTACATTGTTGACTCTTATTCATTTGTGGTCTGCTGTAACTCCAGGATCCTTTTCAGTTGCGCTCCCACCTAACCAGATATGCCCCAGTTGTAGCTGTGCGTTTGATTTGTCCTTCCTAACTGACACACTTGGCACTTGTCTTCACTGAATTTCATCTTGTTGAATTCAGACCAAATCTTCAGTTTCTCCAAGTTGTTTTGAATTGTAACCCTGTCCTCCCAAGTGCTTGCAACCCCTCCCAGCTGGGGCTCAGCTGCAAATCTTATCAGCACACTCCCCGAGCTGCTATTGCTTTGTGGAAGCGATGGAGTCAAGGGCTTTTTCCATTGACAAATCAGTAAATTCTGTATCGCCGGCAGAGCAGGAGCTGGGCCTTCTCTTCTGCTGCTCCCTGACCCCCCCCCTCTCCTCAGCAATTCTCAGCCCATCCTGGGGCCCCCTCCATCTCCCACTCCACGCTGCCGTGCTGTTTCCACCTCCCAGCATCCACTTGGAGGGGGCAGGCGTCCTGCAAGGAGCACAAGCAGCTGGCCAAAAGCAAGCCAAAGCAAATAACTCCATTGTTAGGGTCCAGGAAATGGCCGTGTTGCTGAAAAGCAGCCTCGGGCCTTGGCATTGCACCTTCGAGGGGGTGGGTGGGGATGGTTCCCGGCTCAGCTCCCCAGTGGGGGCTGCATTTCCATATGCAGCTGGAGCCATAAACAAGGGTGGGTTCCACCCGAGCATGAGAACTGGAGTGGGGCTTGCCTGGGGGATGTGTTGGAAGTAACGGGGTGATGGTAAGGAAGGTGGGGACGTGCTTTCCAGCACTGAGATGTTAGTGAGTGGGACTGAGTGAGAGCTCGCGGACTTGGCACAGCTGAAAAAACCTGCGAATGCCAGAAACTGCAGCAGACTAACCTGTCCCACAGCTCTTGGGCCCAGGGAGCAGTAGCGGGAGAGAGGCCCAGCTGGACGATTCGGCCCCTCTTGGTCACCAAGCTCCATGGAGGGGCCATGCTGTGCAGGGGGTGGGTGCCAGGAAGGCTGCCAGCCTGTTTCAGGATCTCTCTGTAGTTCTACAAAGGTGTACCAGGCGCTGTACAGTGCTGGGGAGGGAGCCAGACCAGAGATGGCTGTTAATATCTATGGGAGCGTTGAAGGGCTGTTTTCATTGCTGGGTGAATCTGAGCTGGGCAGGCTGCAAGCAGGGATGCTTCAGACAGGCTAGAACCCAGTACCCTGGCCTCAGGGCTGAGCCAAACCAAACCCAGCCAAAACTCGCCAGCTCCCTGGAGAGTTTGTCCCACATTACCAAGGGGGAACTGCTGCCCTGCTCCTGCCTCTCCTTGGACAGCCAGTGTGGGGTGTGCAACAGACACACAGGTTCCTACAAATCCCAGTGAACCAGCCCTCTGGATGGTCCATGGTTCAGCCAAGCCCATTGCTCCCTTCCCCGCCCCGGCTGTGACCTTCCTGCAGGGAGGGAGACAAGTGCCCTGATTAGCTGCTCTGGGATGGGAACGGGGGCTCCTGTTTCCATCCCAAAGTGGGGGCAGCAGCTGCTGCTGGAAAATCCTATTGAGCAGCTGTTAGAGCAGCATTCGGCTGCGCTGACCTCTTCTTCCCAAGGTCGACTCAGCTGCTGCAGGTGGCTCCAGCACTGGGGGATGTGTTGGTCCAGTGGTGTGGCTTGGGCAGCACTACCAGGGCCACTGCCTTTGATCGGGCGGGGCAGAGCCGGAGCTAGCAGCACTGAGCCCCTAATTCGTGGTGACCTGTGGATCAGGTCCCTGCACCTTCCACAGAGCCTGGCTCTTGGCAGCTGTCCCTAGTGGGGAGCGTAGGGGCCTAGTGCCCAGCCTGCAGGGCTGCCGGGAGTGTCTCCATGGAGCGGGGTTTGGACCAGGCCCTTGGAGAGCTGCCTTCTGGAGGGGGCTTGTTCATGAGTGGTGGGTGAATATCACTACCTCTGTTACACCAACAGGGAAACTGAGGCAGAAGGCGGCCTAGCGAGTCAGTGGTAGAGCTTGCAATAGGACCCAGGAGTCCTGGCTTCCAGGCCCCTGCTCTGTGCACTTGACTGCATTTCATTCCCTCTTGCTACATGTGGACTAGAAGAAAGCTATGTCTAGCTCTATGGAGCCCTTCCTGGCCTCCCCACCAGTCTGAGCTGCCTCAGCACGGCTCATAGCCCTGCGCTAGAGGGTGGCAGCTGTGCTGTCTGCTGGCCAAATGCAGGAATCCGTGTAGATGAGGCTCAGGCAGGGGGGAGCAGCACGTAGCAGGCCCAGGGGCCAGCCCTGTAAGAACATGCCCATTCAGCAAGGCACAGCCCTTGGCACCGTCCCCCAGCATCACTGCATGGTCCAGATCTGCTCCCACCCCACTGCTGCTCCCACAGCCAGAAACCCATTCCTCTTGGATGAGAATAATCCATTTCCTCTGCCAGAGCGGATCCCACCGTGTGAGATGGCAGGATACCTGCCCTGCCCTAGAGGGCCCAGAGATGGGCCAGTGGCAGTAGGGCTGGGGGGTTGCAGTGCTATGGAGGGTAGGGGGTAGATGGGGCACTGCAGGGGGCTGGGCCTGGAGCTCTTAGCCCCACGTGTCTGGGCCTTATGCTGCAGTGCTGTGGGTGCTAGGAGGCAGGTGTGGGGCTGGGTGTGCTGGGGTGGAGTAGAGGTGTGACAAACCGGGGTGCTCTGCAATTGTAGGGTTACACTCGAGAGCTATGGCTGGCCACAGCAGGGCTGGCTTTAGGCCGATCCCCCCGATTCCCTGGAATTGGACCCCATACCTAAGAGGGCCCTGTGCCAGGGCCCCACACCTTCGGCACCTTTTTAATCTTTTTTTACTCACCTGGTGGTGGGGGGTCCGCTCCAGGTGTCTTCGGTGGCATTTCGGTGGCGGAGGGTCCACTCCAGGGGTCTTCAGCAGCATTTTGGCAGCGGGGCGTCTGCTCTGGGGTCTTCGGTAGCATTTCGGCGGTGGAGGGTTTGCTCCAGGTGTCTTCGGTGGCATTTCGGTGGCGGAGGGTCCGCTCCAGGGGTCTTCGGCGGCATTTCGGTTGCAGGGGGTCCGCTCCAGGTGTCTTTGGCGGCGGAGGGTCCTTCAGTGCTGCCGAAGCCCCGGACCGCCTCTGGGTATTCGAATTGGGCCCCGCAGTTCATAAAGCCGGTCCTGGCCCACAGCATCTCATTGCCATGGGGGTCGCCCACCATGGGGGTATCACCCAAAGAGCCAGAAGCAAGCAGGCGTTGTGACAATCACCCCAGCATCCCTGGCTGCCTGTGGGGCAAGGCTGGGTCTGCCCCACAGCCCTGTCCCCTGATTGCAGAGTGACATTGGAGTCTGGGCTGTAGCTGTTCAGAAACCCCTTTCCCTGCCCCTTATCAGGCCTTTCATTGGCCTTCGCAGCACAGCCTATGCCCGCGTTCTCTCCCCTTCCTCTGGTTCCTGGCCTGGCCCCGTGTGCATTGAGCGGGGTTCAGAGCTGGGAGAAATTAGCCAGGAGCGTCCCAGAGCAGTCCGCACGGGGCAAGGCAGTGTGGGCCCACGGCAGGCTCTGGCGCTCTGCCTCCCCTCTCCTGAGCATTTCCTCCTTCCCTCTCTCTGCAGCTTTGACATTGAAAATGGCCTTTCATCGGGGAGGAGCCCACTGGACCCCCAAGCCAGCCCCGGCTCCGGGCTGGTCCTGCAGGGGAACGTGTCTCACAGCCAGCGGCGGGAGTCCTTCCTCTACCGCTCCGACAGCGACTATGATCTGTCTCCCAAAGCCATGTCCCGGAACTCCTCCATCGCCAGCGACCTGTAAGCACCAGCCCTGCCTCGGCCCCATGCAGCCCTTCTGGGACAGTCCCTCGCTGCAGGGAATTTGCCCTGGGCTGGCAGGCCAAGACACCCAGCCAACGGCCAAAGAGGGACTGGAGCAGGCCCTAGCCCTTGTGTGGGCCCTGTGCCCACAGGGAATCAGTCTGTCTGTCTTTAGTCCAGACAGACAGAGTTGAAATCTTCAGGTCTGGTGCCCTCGTGCTCTGGAGATGGGAGGGGAGCTCAGCAGTGTGGGCCAGGTGCTGAAGGGAGCAGAGGCCTTGGGGCACCAGGCTGTAGCTGTGGAACAGGGCTAGGGAACAGCAGGAGCTGGAATTACATTGCTCGGGTGCTTTGTGCCAAGGAGTACCAGCGTAACTCAGGGGCCAGGCTCAGCAGCCAGGCCAGCCCCAGCTGGGCACCCCAGACTCGCAGCTCGCATGGCTGGTCTCCCTTGATTAGAGTGGAACCTGTCCTGGGCAGAGGGTGGTTCCATGCCAGCGCCTCACTTACCCCCTAATTTGTGGTGGCCCCTGGGCAAGCCCTGTGCATGGGGTGCCCGCCCAGCCCCTCCCTCACTGCCCACTTGGGGCCTCATGTGCCGTTTTTCCCTTGCAGGCATGGAGAAGACATGATCGTCACACCCTTCGCGCAGGTAGGGGTATCTTCTGCCCTGGCTCGCCCGGCCTGGCCTGAAGCTGGGGCAGTTGGGAATCGCTCTGGAGTTGGATCTAAGCCAAGTGCAAACCCCATGCTCCCCACAGACAGGCCCATCTCCATTCAGCACCCACCACGTCTTACCGCCACCGTACTGGCCCCCTACGCTCCCACAGACACGTGTGCCTGGAGGCCAGGCAGCTTGGGGCACCGGTGTGCCAGATACTGCACAAACACACAGCAAACGTTCGTTCCTGTGTTGAACAGCTCCCGCTAGGGAAAACTGCCTCCTGCATAATGGATCCCAGCCACTGAGTCCAGCACTCTGGGAAGGGAGTATCCAGACAGACAGGACAGAATGACGGGCACAGCACAGAGCATACACCCGCCCCATCCAAACACCAGCTTCTCCTCCACCCCCCATCCTGGCACATGCTTCCAGAGCTCAGAAAGTCCATTGGGACATCCCCTGTCCTCTCCGCCTCCACCCACCTCCCAGGCCAGGGGCAGATCCTGCCTGTGAGCTCTGGCACTGCACCCCCCACTTCCCTCATAAGGGGCTACTGCTCCTGCCTTGGTGTGGGGCGGATTGTGAATTCTAGTCTGAGCTCTGACTCCGGGGTAAGTCTCCGATTCCAGGCTCCCAGCCATGGGGCTTTTGGGTGTAGCTCCCCCAGAGTACTGCTGAGCTGTCTGGCCCCAGGCCCGCACCCAGGATCTTTCTTGTGCTGCATGCGCTCAGCAGCTGTATTCCTCTCCCACAGGTCCTGGCCAGCCTGCGCACTGTTAGGAGCAACTTTGCCATGCTGACGCACCTGCAGGACCGCGTAGCTAGCAAGTGAGTGGGGAGCAGCCAGCAGCAGAGGGCTTCGAACATGCATGCTGGGGGGCCCATCCCAAGAGGTGAGGTCCCAAGGGCAAGTGGGGAGGATCCTCCAGATCCAAGAGCGCAGAGCAAACAATCCTAGGGACAATGGGCTGGGAAGGGGAGATAGGGGAGAATCTGATTCCCCTATACACAGCAGAAGCTGCTTCCCAGTGTATGCGGCGGTGGGGGGCTGGCCTTGGGGAAGGGACTGTGTGTTTGAGTTAGGTGCACCCCAGCAGTACCACGCTCAGCCGCTGCCTGTCCCACGTGTCTTGCAGGAGAACTTCTAGCAGCAACCTGCCATCTGTGTTCAAGACCAGCCTGTCGGGTAAGTTCCCTGCGGGGCCAGGCTCACTGCAGTGACAGACCCAACTGCAGGGTGCAGGCGGCTCACATGGAGGCAGCCGGCAAGAGCTGGTTGGAGCTGACAGGGGAGGGTGAGATGGACCCTCCCTAAGATTCTCTCTCCCGACTGGCCTCCCACCAGGATCCCTCTCTCCCAGCCCCGTCAGAGCCAAGGCCCTGGGTTCCCCAGCAGAATGGACGTGACTCTCCGGCCTCAGCCATCACCCACCTGCCCTGCTGAGCCTGAGGCTGGGATGTCAGAGCAGCTGCCTGCTGTCCAGTGCCAGGGCTGCAGCTTGCCTTGGTACTGGGACGTCAGCCTGGTGAGAACAGTGGACACGAGCATGTCATCTGCTCAGGCGCCCAAAGCAACTCCACTTGCTCCCAGCTTGCAGGCCTGGGTCTCCGCAAATAGCCCAACCGAGCTCCAGGGCCATGTACAACCTGTCTCTGAACTACGCAGCAGGGGCACTGTCCCGTGCTGTGGGCACTGTCAGGCCTGGCCCCCCTTACAGTGTGTCACAGAGTCTGGCCCTGCACCCCTCTTCCTGGGACCCACAGTGACTTTTATCCAGCCAGTAAAACAGAAGGTTTATTGGACAGCAGGAACACAGGTTACAGCAGAGCTTGCAGGCACAGTCCGGACCCCTCCACTGAGTCCTTCTGGGGGTTCAGGGTGCTTGGATCCCAGCTAGGATCCCCTGAATTCCTCCCCATAGCCCAAACCCAAACTGTCCTGCCTCTCCTCCTCCGGCCGACAAAAAAAAACCCTTTTGTTTCCTTCTCCTCCGCCCAGCAGCTCCCCCTCCCCCCTGCCGGCTCACATTACAACCTGACTACCTGTCCCTCACCTACAGACATCCCCTGCTTTCCCGTTCCCCACACAGACAGTCCCTACTCCATCACACGGTGTCACTGGCACCATCCCCGTCATGGGCCCCGGGAGCCACGCCCCATAAGGCGCTGCAATGGCAGCTTCCAGGAGATGGGGCCTCCCGTGGCCAGAGGCCTGTGGGAATGAAGCTCCCCTTGCCCTTCCCACCCCGGTCCCCAAGGGGTGAGCGCCCCGGCGCTCTGGCATGGCCCCTCCTGATCCATGTCGGGTTTTCGCCTGCTCCCTCCTGCCTGGCTCCTCTTCATGCTGCAGCAAGGATGGAAAGTCTCCTATTGACGTCAGATGTTCCATTAATAAAACTCTCTGCTCGTGTCTCCAGGCCTGAGTTCCAGCCCCGGCGGGAGGCCTGCCGCCTCCAGCTGGGCTGCTGGGTGGGCCCTGCCCCTGCTTCCTCTGACCCCAGCCAACCCGCAACACACAAACAAACCCGACTGCAGCTGGCTTCAGCCTGGGGTGTGAGCGTGGGGGGTGCTCATGCCATGCGGGGGCCAGAGGGGCACCCCTCAGCCAGCCATTGGGGAACCTGGGCGCCTTTGGGTAGAAGCAGGGCATAAATGCCCTTATCCCAGAGCCTGGCAGCCCCGCAGAAGTCTGTGCCCCATTGAAAGGCCAAGCACTTCTCGAGGCTGGCCTGGCCTTACTGGGTAGGGCCGGGGGCCTGGGCATCACCCTCCCTGGTGGCAGGATGGGAGGGTGTCCCAGGACATCTCTGCTATAAGGTGGGGCTGCTGTCTGGGGCAGGGTCATAAGGCCCAGTATAGGGCCCGACCCTGGCAGGGGGGCCTGTGCCTGTTGGCTTCCTGCCTGGACTTGGGGCCCAGCCCCATGCGCCTTGGGCATCAACCTTAGGGCAGCCTTGCACACCCGAGCTGGCCTGGGGACTGTGATGGCACAAGTCTCTCAAGATCCAGTGGTGGAAGTTGCAGCTAGCTCAGTTCAGACTGGGAATAAGGTGCAATGAGCGGAATTAGCCATGGGCTGTGCTGGGGTCCTTCTCAAGAGGGATGGCTTTTCTGAAAGCTAGAGCCTGGCTCCAACTGGCCTTAATTCAGGGCAGGTGGTCAGACAATCACATCCCCTCTGCCCTCAGAACCTAGCTAGCAGGGCGGGCCAGGGACATTCACCCCAGGGCCCAGGCCTGCGATACCTGCTGCGCAGAGGAAGCGGCAGCTTGGCCAAGCCACACCATTCCCCTTGACTCCTGGGGTATGCAGTGTGGCCAGTGCTTGGAAAAACCAGCCCGTGGGCCTAGAAAACCCTGTTGTTTCATGACAGAAAGTGCAGCAATTCCCCCTGCCAGGCTGGGGTTCAGCTCCCCCTCAGCTCCATGCCACCAGGCCCAGCAGTGGTGCCTGGGTCAGCTTCTTGGACAGGCTCACAGCAGTGTCTGGGTCTTGGCACCGCCCCACTGGGGCTTGAGGCAGTCCCAGCTCCACAGGGCCGCCCAGAGGATTCAGGGGGCCTGGGGCAAAGCAATTTCGGGGTCCCCTTCCATAAGTTGCAATATTATAGAATACTATATTCTCATGGGGCCCCTGTGGGGTCCGAGGCTTGGCCCACTTGGCCCCCCCTCTGGGCACCCTGCAGCCCCAGGGCAGTTCTAGGGACGATGCCTCTCATAAGCTCTGGTGTTTGAGTCCAGATGATTGTCTGGGCCCTGGGCAGGAATCACCTGGTAGCCAGTGCCTGCTGCAGCCCGGGGAGCAGAGCTACCTTCTCGAGCCTCTATGGACATCATTATGATGTTTGACCCCAAATCGCCCCACAGCCCCGGTCCTGCTCCTTCCCTTGGCACTGAACCCATCAGGCTCAACCTCCTGCTGTCGCCATGGCAACACAACAAATGGCTGCAACTTCCACCTGATATTTGCTATTTGTGCTTTATGTAACGAGCTGGCCCTGCGGGCACCCCCGGCTCGGCTTCCCCTCCAGTCACACGCGGCCGGCAGGCAGGCTGAGCGCAGCACAGC
This sequence comes from Chelonoidis abingdonii, assembly GCF_003597395.2. Lineage (NCBI taxonomy): Eukaryota > Metazoa > Chordata > Testudines > Testudinidae > Chelonoidis > Chelonoidis abingdonii. Next base: position 42,334,862 of record NC_133779.1, read on the forward strand.
TCTGGCTGGACAGGGCAGAGCAGGCCAGGCAGTGGGAGAGAGAACTTCGGGGCTTCAGGCTGCTACACTCTCCAGGCACCAGCCTGTGAAGCAAAGGCACCTCAGTGCCCAAGCTTTAAACGCTGGGAGCAGAGCGGCTGCAGTGCACGGCCCAGGGGGCACGGACGTGATGCTGAGCCCCTGGGGCCTGCTGACATGGCCTCCGGCCAGCCAGCCAGCAAGCATCCTCCCCAATGCCACCTGCTTCTCTGTCCACAGAGGATGCCTGTCAGAAGCTGGCAATCGAGACCCTGGAAGAACTGGACTGGTGCTTGGACCAGCTGGAGACCCTGCAGACCAGGCATTCTGTCAGTGAGATGGCCTCCAACAAGGTAAGAGACGTAGCAGCTCCTCGTGGGAGCCTGCAATCCCTGTCAGACCCTGACAGGCAACAGAGATGCTGCTCCTGTCTATAAACCCCTACCCAGCCATCCTCTGGGCCACAGCTGTGCAGAGAGAGCCGGTGGACAGTCCCAAGGACCCAGGGCCAAGCCTCATCCTGCAGAGCCTGGACGCAGGGGGTTGCACTCCTCTGCCCCCCCTAGGAATGCAACCGGCTCTGAGCTGGAGTGTGGCAGGTGTTTGACACACATCGATGGCACACAGCAGGTCAGGACAGGAGGTGGAGAACACTCTAGCCAGCTGACATGGGAAGTTTTAGGAACTGGTCCCCAGACCAGAATGGTGGGGCTGGCACCTGCCGCTGGGCGCTTGGCAGATTATGGCCAACACTGTCAGCAGAAGCTGCTGGTTTAGGTACCTCTGGGTTTGGTAGCTGAGTTCCAGCAGAGTCCAAGGCAGCTACAGGTGAGTAGCCCTCTGGAAACCTGGCTCCAGGCAATTCTGCGGGCGGGGCCCGACTCAGCATAGGTGCCTGCTGCTGCTCTGTGTGTCACAGTAGTGCCCAGGTGCCCCAGTTGTTGGCCAGAACCCATTGCGCTGGGCGCTGCACAACCCCAGAGCAGAGAGACACTGCCCCACGTGACAGTGACGCTACCGGGTGCACCCCACCGCTGTTCTCGGCCTCATTGCCTCCTGTGCGTGGGCCTCCACTGTACGGATAGGGGGCATGTGGGTAACATTCCACCACCAGACACCGTGTGTGGCCAGGGGTGCACTCCCTCTGGGGCGGAGGGCAGGGGGCTCCTGGCTGCTTCCCAGCCCTAGACCAGAGAGGCAAGCAGCAGGCTCAGCAACTTGCCCAGCTCTGGGATTCCCATCGCACCCTGAGCTCAGGAATTACGTTCCCCATTCCAGGGCTCTTCTCTGACAGAGGCAAGTCAGGTTCTGCGCTAACACATTCTTTGCTTCCGGATCAGATTTCCCTTTGGGGGGCAATGACTAATGGGGTCCTTCTGTGACAGTGAGCCCCACTCGGAGGGTTGGGCATTGCTGCTCCACTCGCTGGCTGCAGGCCCAGGCGGGCTGAGGGAGGCGTTAGGGTGGTTCTTACTTTGACTGTGTGGGCTCTGGTGCCCTTCTCATCGGGTTCAACACACAAGGCCTGCCCATACCCCCAGCCCCGCCCCAACCCACTCGCGCTGCAGCAGCCAGCGAGAATCTGGGCTGTGCAGTGGGCCAGGAAGGTTAAACCTGGGCTCTGGCAAACCAAACGGGGAGTGATTGCCAAACCCAAGCGAATGTGCTGCCCAAAGTTCCTGGCCCTTTCTGGCAAGGGGTCTCAGCTGTAGGCCTGCTAGTCTGAGCTGTGGCGTCCTAGCACAGGGAGAGTGTGTCTCAGGGAATTAGGTCCCGAGCCATCGAGCGAGGGCTCAGAGCTTAACACCAACCCATTGGGAGCCAGCCCAGCCCCTAGAGTGCTGGTCTAATGCCTCCGCCTCAGCACAGACTGCAGCCTTCGGCACTAGCTTCAGCCTGCAGCTTCAGCTAGGCCTTCACACTCAGTCACCAGGGTGTGCCGAGCAGCCCAGGAAGAGCCAAAGGGCTGCGCCTGCTTTGTGGAGAGAGGGGAGCACCAGAGCTGTGCTGGTGTGTAGTCACTAGGGCCTTGTCAGCACTGGAATTCACCAGAGCGGCAATGGAGGAAGTGTGGCTGCGTGGCTAAGGGACTGCTGTGGGAGCCAAGGGAGCTAGGCTCAGTTCCCAGCTATCGCTCTGACTCCCTGGGTGACTTTGGGCAACTTTCTGGATCTCTCCGTGCCTGAGTTCACCACCTGTGAATGGGAACAATGATGCTGCCCTGCCTCCAGTGAGGCCGGGAAGATAGGCCCATGGACACTTCGGAGGTGCTCAAATTCTTCTGACGTGCGTAGCCAGGCTTAGGTGCTCTGCAAGCTGTCTAGTCCTGCCCGGAGAGGGTTGAATGTTGTCTCCACTGTCGTCCTGGAACTCATGAGGCGGAAAATCCTGCTCTCCTCCGGAGGGACCTGCCTGGCCAATTGCTCTTGCAGAAGCCAAGCCCACGAGCGATTTGGTTCCTGGTCGTTCCGCTCTGACAAATGTTTGGAGCGCAATAGAAGGCAGCGGAGATGCTCATGTGTATTCAGCGCCAAGTTCTCGGCTCATGTCACCCGCTCCTTCCTTCCTGTTGTTGTGCAGATGTTGCTGCGGCAGCATGTGCTTCACAGCTCAATCTGCGCCTCAGTTTCTTCTCCAGCTCGTTTCTGTTTTCAGGAGCTTGACTTGCCAAGTGGCTCAGAACTGTGGGCTGGGCCTTCCTTAGAATAGTTCTGATCTGTGGGGGGAGCCCCGATACACACATGCACTGCACAGAAATGGAACGGGGTGCCAGGGTGTAACCGGGAATAGACTGCGCTCCAAGCTGCGTTCTACACACACGTCTCTCTTGCCAAGAGCCGAGGGCCTGGTAAAAGGAATTCCTTCGCCCAGTGAGTCGCTCCAGTACTCGCAGTCCAGCAGCCCTCTGCTCAGGGCACTGGAACAGTTTGTACATTGGGGAGTGCTGAGAGCCATTGACCCACTAAAAACAACAAGGAGTCCTTGTGACACCTGAGAGACTAACACATTTATTTGGCCATAAACTTCCGTGGGCTAGAACCCACTTCATCAGCCCAAATAAATGTGTTAGTCTCTAAGGTACCACAAGGCTCCTTGTTGTTTTTGCTGATACAGACTAACAGGGCTGCCCCTCTGAAACCTGTCACCATTGCCCTAGCTGTAAACCCTGCATATAACAGAAACCATTTCAAGCCAGGGGGTGCACCCCCAGCCCCCCATGTCTCTGAACCCACCTTGCCGTCCTGAGCTGCACCCACCTCTAGAACTGGGCCCCATTTCCTGCACCCAGGGGACAGAGGCGAGAGCTGCCGCCGTGACAGCGCGGGACACCCCCCCCGCCTGTCCTGCCCGCTGCACCGAGCTAGGCTCCGTCCCCTGGCCCAGCTCTGAGGCGGGAGCTGCCATACAGCACAGGAAGGGTTAAAGCAGCTGGGGCTCAAGCAGCCAATGACAGCGCAGGGCTGGGGCCTACCCCTGCCGCGGAGCTCGCTCATTGGGCAGCAGCGTGCTGGGGTGGGGCTACCTGCCACAGTGGGAGCAGCCCTGGGGTGCTCGGGGCATGAGCAAAGAGCCTGGACCCCAGCAGCGATGCAGCCAGGAGTGGAGCTGCCAGGCCCCCGTGGCCTGCACTGCATCCCGCCCATCAGCATCCTGCTCCGATTCGTAGGGCATCAGGTGTTCGGCTAATCTCCCACCCCCCCGGCCCCCCGGTTCCCAAGGAGCATCCCTGGCTCAGCCCAAGGCTCCCAGCCGCATCGTGCCAGCCTTGCTGGGGTGGAGCTGAGATGCCTGACGCCAGCCCTTGGTCCTCCATATCCTGGAGCTTTATCAAGGTAAGTGGGCGAGCTGGCCCCAGCCCCAGGGCTTGTCACCCCAGCAAGCTCCCCTGAGTTCCCTCCACAGAGCAGCCTGGCCCGGGCCCACCATCTGGCTCTCACACCACAAGCTGGGTGCAGCCTGCTCTTGCTGGGGTCAGGCTGCATCCCCAGGCATCCTTGTGCCAGAGAGCCTGTGTCTAGTGTATCCCCTATGGCAGTGGTTTGGGGGAAGGGGCGTTGGAGCCCTCCTGCAGCTCAGTCCTTACCTTGCCAACTCCCCTGCAGCAGGGAGGGAGGCAGGTGTTTCCAGCCAAAGAGTCCCAAACTGCAGCCCTTGTGCCCCTGGCTATGCACTGAGGCGCAGGCGCCCACCTGGGAATGCAGGGCCGGCTGTATTTTTCATTGGATGTCCTATGCGGAGCCCTGTTCTGCTCTGAGCGATTGCCTCCAGCCCTGGCCCTTGCTGATGGCTTTAGCTGCCCCAGTCATGTTTTGTCTCCTGCACCAGAACCAACGTCACCCCCAGGAAATTCTCCTGGTGAGCTCGGCCAGTGGCCTTCGCATGGTCCTTGCCGGGCACCCTCTCCAGGGTGGCATTGAGCCTGTGCCCATGGCTCCTGCACTCTCTGTTCCTTTCACATCCACGTGGTGCTGTGCAGTGGGACTGATCCAGTGTGTTGTGATTGTGCCACGTGCAATGTGTGTCACATATGATGCTGTGAATGCAGGGTCCAGCCAACTCACGGGGAAGGAAATCGGTCTGAAAGCAGCCTGTCAAGGTTCCTTCCCCACTCTGAACTTTAGGGTACAGATGTGGGGACCTGCATAAACACTTCTAAGCTTAACTACCAGCTTAGATCTGGGTTCGCTGCCACTATCCAGATTCCTCAGTGTCTGGAACACCCCCTTTTTCCCAAAAACCTTCCCCGCCCTGGGTAAACTTGAGAGGCTTTTTCACCAAGTTCCTGGTGAACACCGATTCAACCCCTTGGATCTTAACACAAGGAGAATTTAACCATCCCCCCTCCTTTCCCCCACTAGTTCCTGGTGAGTCCAAATCCAGTCCCCTTGGATCTTAAAACAAGGAAAAATCAATCAGATTCTTAAAAAGAAAGCTTTTAATTAAAGAAAGAAAAGTAAAAATCATCTCTGTAAAATCAGGATGGAAAATACTCTACAGGGTAATCAGATTCATATAGCCCAGAGGAACCCCCTCTAGCCTTAGGTTCAAAGTTACAGCAAACAGAGGTAAAATCCTCTCAGCAAAAAAGAACATTTACAAGTTGAGAAAACAAAAATAAGACTAACACGCCTTGCCTGGCTGTAACTTACAAGTCTGAAACATGAGAGACTGATTCAGAAAGATTTGGAGAGCCTGGATTGACGTCTGCTCCCTCTTAGTCCCAAGAGCGAACAACCCCCAAAACAAAGAGCACAAACAAAAGACTTCCCTCCACCAAGATTTGAAAGTATCTTGTCCCCTTATTGGTCCTTTGGGTCAGGTGTCAGCCAGGTTTCCTGAGCTTCTTAACCCTTTACAGGTAAAAGGATTTTGGTGCCTCTGGCCAGGAGGGATTTTATAGTATTGTGTACAGGAGGGCTGTTCCCTTCCCTTTACAGTTATGACACAGCCTGTGATCAGAGCAGTTTGCTTCAGTTGCACCTGCTGGGATATTCTCCAAGAATGAGCATGGAAAGGGGCAACAACCCAGATGTAGCGGTTCATGTAACAGCCCATGGTCACGTCTGTGCAGCTCGCACCTGTGTGGGCTGCGTCTCTGTGTTTACGTGCTGGTGCCGTGCCGCGGCACACGGTCTGGTGTAGTATGCATTGGAGGGCCCAGGTCATTACAAGCACATTATTATAAAACCCATGAGAGCCTCCCAGGGCAGAGTGATGCACCCCCAAGGGAAATGAATTCCTGTTGCCATCCCCAAAGCCCACTTGGTGCTTCCACTCCACCCCCTTCCCATCCCACTGGGCAGGGCCATGGAAGCTGGGGCAGCGATTCCTCCTGCTCAGGTCTCCTGGCCGGGTTGCTAATGGGCACCATTGCTTGTCTTTGCAGTTTAAAAGGATGCTGAACAGGGAACTGACGCACCTATCCGAAACCAGCCGCTCTGGCAACCAGGTGTCCGAGTACATCTCCAGCACCTTCCTGGGTGAGTAGCAGGGCTGGAGGATGCCGTGCTGCCCCGTCCATACACAGTGGCACTTTCCTTTAGAGAATGTGATGTCTGGAGTTGGAGGACCAGTGAGAAGCCAGGGGTGCGGCTGGAGCCAGAGATTTTCGCCTGTGCTGCACTGTGTCCCAGCAGCTCCCCATCGTGTGCTAAGCAACGAGACTAGCCCCAGCCATGTGTGGAAGCCCCATTGTCTCTAAGGCTTTCCTAGACTGAGCAAAATCCGGGGAGAAAACATGGAGGGGTATTGATGGTGCATGCGGTGGAACAGCCCTGCCTGTTGCATTTTGTTTCTGAGTGGATTCTGTGTAATCTCTTTGGGGCAGGGTGTGTTTGCAAAGCACCAGGCACAAAGGGGCTGGAGTGAGCTGGGTGTGGCTGTAGTCACTGGGATAATAATTGTTGTGGGGGCAGAATCATAGAATATCAGGGTTGGAAGGGACCTCAGGGGGTATCTAGTCTAACCCCTGCTTGAAGCAGGACCAATCCCCAGACAGATTTTGCCCCAGATCCCAAAATGGCCCCCTCAAGGATGGAGCTCACAGCCCTGGGTTTATGAGGCTAATGCTCAAAGCACTGAGCTCTCCCTCCTGCCATGCTCTGCACTGTTCCCACACCAGGAGTAGCTAGGGGAAGATGCTGCACCCAGCAATGGCATGTCAGCCTGCTAGGGAAGTCGTGTGACATCACTAAAAAGACAGGGGAGCCACAGCCTCCTTCTGAGGCCTGCGCTATGCCCTGGCTAAGTACGTCAGCCACTTCTTCCCAGTGACGGGGCCGTGGGAACGGCTGCCCGCAAGGCCTCCCCTTTCTCTCCCTGTTCCCCCGCAGAGAAAGGAGAAATGGAGCAGCTCGTCAATGCTCAGCGAGAAGAATTAGCTGACTCCCAGCATTTGCTTAGGTGTCACAGCCACCCTGGGATGGGACAGGCCGGGATCCCTGGCACTCACTGTTGGCATGGAGCTTGGGGAAAGCTCAGCACCCATATGGAAATCGGGGTCCTGCTGGTTTCTGCACAGAGCAGCAGAGGCTGCCAGGGCCTCAGAGATCTTGTGTAGCCCTTGTGCATTCCTGGCGCTGTGCAGACGTGAGGCTAATTAGAGACCCTGCCCTTCCCAGAGACCTGATTGCTGCCCAGGCTAATGAAATCACATGGGAAATACTGACTGGCCTGCCAGGTTGTGTGACCATGTGTCTCCAGCCATACCCAGCGCAGGGCTCTGTCCCCTGTGTCCCTTTGTAACTGCAATCCAGACATGACCTGGAGGCGAGATGCTTCCTCTGCATCTCTTCCTTTCCCAGGAGAGCCAAGGGTGAAGCAGGAGCTCAGCAGGATCCCTGGTGCTGGGTCCTGGGTCCTGGGTCCTCTCTCCAGCAGGATTCCAGCTGTAGTCAGCTGGCAGGGGGCTCATCTCTGGGCACCTGGCGCTTGAACTGGAGCACCGTGTCCAGGCAGAGCTGGGCAGCATGTGCTGGGTGCAGCTGACGTCCAAGTCCTTTGGGGTTCTCTTGCACAGCCCAGCTCTGCATGGGGCCGTGCACAGACCCTGCATTCCCGGGGCTGAGGGCTCAGAGCAGCCCGGTGAGCCAGCACTCGTCCCTCAGGTTCAACCCTGTCCCACACACGGACTTGGCTTTGCTTTCATTTTCCACGGGTCCCCTCCCACCCGCCTTAGCAGCTGCCTGTCTGAGGAATGCAAACGCCCTGGGGCTCCCTGCAATGTCTCAGGCCCTTTGCTGAGATAGTGGGGCTGTAACAAAGGGAGTGTTCCTTTGGATACCTACCTGGCCCTGGGAACAGGAGAGGCCTCCACAGATAAAATCTGCCCCACCCCTGCCCCCAGGGGCACTTTTCCAGTCAGAATGAATGCAGCTTCCCAGCCCTGCCTCTGGGCTGCGTCAGCAGCTCCGTTTTACAGATGGGGAAACTGAGGCACGGAGCAGGTCGGGGGTTCTTCTGGGAGCCTCTGGCAGAACTCTGAACAGCACCCTGATCGCGATGGAGCAGAGTTGCTGTGAAGAACCCCAGTGCTGGACAGGGGGGTTACACAGGTGATCCATGCCTGTGCGTGTGCACTGGGGGAGAGGGGAGGAATTGGTCTTTGGAACATCAGTTTAGCTGGGAAGCACCAACATTCCTCAACACATTGTCTCCCGTTGCCATGGCAGTGATAATATTATTAGACTCAACTTACGTCAATTCCGGGTCTGAGTCGTATTGGCGGGCGGGCGGGTCAGGCCTGAGCGGCGTGAAGCCGTGAGGCTCAGGCAGAAAACACACAGGGGTTGTTCCAGAATTTTAACTCCAGGAAACTGACAGCACAAGTGCCCGCAGGCCAGGGCACAAAGCCGGCTGCTCTCAGGTGCTGAGTGCTGGCGCTGGGCCGCAGTGCGGGGCTTTGACAGGCACTTGGCAAGGGTAATGCAGTGTTCTGCAGGGGAAGGGGGGAGCTTCCAGTTTTAATTCCCCACTGTCCCTGCTGGCCATCACCAGCTGCCTGGGGCACAGGGTCAGGGGCTTTCCCCCAGCTTGGTAGTGGTGTCCCGTCCTGTGCCCCCCACTGGAAATCTGCCACTTTTCTGCTGCTCATGGACCTCACCCGGCTGCGCTGCCAAGGGGCTCTGAGGTGGGGGGCGTTCAGTGGGCTGCGATCAGCCTGATGCCCCCTGGCTCTCAGAGCAGCCTCTTGGCTCACCAGCTGCTCAAGGAAGGACAGAGACAGGTGCCGGAACTGGTCTGAGCTTTGAGCAGCGGGTTGGACTAGATACCTCCTGAGGTCCCTTCCAACCCTGCTATTCTATGATCTATGACCCGGGCAGCGTCCCCAGCTCCCAGCTGGCGATGGCCTGGCGGGGGCCTGTGCCCAACACGCTGACCGTTCTCTGTATATTCTCTCCCTCAGACAAGCAGCATGAGGTGGAAATTCCCTCCCCCATGCCCAAGGAGAAGGAGGCGGAGAAGACGACGTGCCCCATGGCCCAGATCAGTGGCCTGAAGAAACTGACGCACAGCTCCAGCTTCATCAGCTCCAGCATCCCTCGCTTCGGGGTCAAGACGGACCAGGAAGGGCTCCTGGCCAAGGTGAGCAGGGCCCTGAGCCCACACGCTGAGGAAGGGAGAGGAATGCTTCGCCCCAGGGCCCCTCGGCCCCATGTCCCCCTGGCTGCCCTCCCCCGGTTCTGTCGCCAGGCCTGTGCTGGCCGTTCCCCCCTCCACCTGTCCCGCCACCAGGCCTGTGGCGGCTGCGCCCCCGCCTTCCCACAGCCAGGCCTGTGCGGGCCACCCCCACCCCACCCCCCCAGACCTGTGCGGGCCATACCCCACACCACCCTGCCGCCAGGCCTGTGCCAGCCGCACCCCCTGCTGACTCACTGCCATGTGTCTCTCCCAGGAACTCGAAGATACAAACAAATGGGGTCTTGACATGTTTAAAATCACAGAGTATTCTGGCAACCACCCACTCACAGTCATCATGTACAGCATCTTCCAGGTGAGTGAGCCCCAGGGGGGCTCCCAGTGGGGGCAGGGCATAGGCAGCGTGGAGCAGGGGGTTGGGGACAGCAGGGGATAGGACACGGGTGGAGGGGCAGGTTGGGGACAGCACGATGCCTCTCGCTCTGACCTGACCTCCCCGCACAGTCGCTGGCCTCACCTCTCCCAAGCTCGTCCTTGTCCGCACGACCCTACAGGGCAGCTATGTCTGGGGAGGTGTCAGGGCAGCTGCAGGTCGGAGAAACTCCCTGGAGCTCTGAATTAAAAACCTTTGTCCAGCCAGCTTGCGGGGGGTGGGGTGTCCCTGCCGCAGACAGAGCTATCTCCCTGCCCTGATCCCACTAACTCTCTCTCTCCCCCCGCAGTTCTCACCCCTGAGCTCAGCCAGGCCCTGGCTGCGGCAGTGCAGGGGGGAGGCATGGGTGGGAGCCCCTGGCTATGGGAGGGGATGGGGAGAATTTGCAGAAGCAGCCGGGCAGCGGGCACAGTGCTGCTATCACCATTCCCACCCCATCCCTTCCTGGGCAGGCAGGGGCGGGGCATGGCTGGCACAGAGCATTGGCCCTGGGGCACCTGGGGCTCTGTCTCCCGTGAGCTGGGCCCCTGAAGCTGGGGACCAACCCTGGCTTGTCCTGAAGCTGCACTGGGGTAGTGGGAAGGTCAGCGCCCTGCGCTGAGCCCATCCCACCCTCTCTGCCACCCAGCAGGAGCGGGACTTGATGAAGACCTTCCGCATCCCAGCCGACACCTTCATCACCTACATGATGACCCTGGAGGACCATTACCACGCCGACGTGGCCTATCACAACAACATCCACGCCGCAGACGTGGTCCAGTCCACGCATGTGCTGCTGTCCACGCCGGCTCTGGAGGTGAGGGGGTGGGGACAACTCTTGGAGGCACTCCCCCACCCAGGCTCCAGACTGGGCGGCTGGCAGGGCTGCACAACGGTGTGAATCCGTGGAGGGAAGCAAAACAGCACATCAGGTCTGCCCCTGGGCTCCAGAGCTCAGCGTCCTCCAGAGCACGTCTCTCTGCAGCCTGGACCAGGTCTGCACCTTGTCACAAGCCACCCATCCCCAGGGAGGTTTGTCCATCCTTTAATGAAAGAGCAACCTTTGCGCAGAAATCAGAGAATCAAAGAACTGGAAGGGACCTCGAGAGGTCGTCTAGCCCAGCCCCCTGCACTCAAGGCAGGACGAAGTATTATCAGCCCATCTCTGACAGGTGTTTGTCCAACCTGCTCTTAAAAATCCCCGATGACAGAGATTCCACAACCTCCCTAGGGAATCTATTCCAGTGCTTAACCACTCTGACAGTTAGGAAGTTTTTCCTAATGTCCCACTTAAACCTCCCTTGCTGCAATTTAAGCCCATTGCTTGTCCTATCCTCAGAGGTTATTGAGAACAATTTACCTCTCTTCTCCTTGTAACAACCTTTGACATACTTGAAAACTGTTATCATGTCCCTTCTCAGTCCCCTCATGCAGCCCAGTTTCCTGGAGTTTTGGGTGGTCCCTGAAGGCAGGTCGCACTGTCTGGGTGGGACAGATGGCCGCAGGGAAGGAGGGACATGGGGGCAGGGGTAGGAGTTACACTTCCTCCTCTCTGATATTGTCCAGCAGAGGCCGGGTCTCACCACAGTCATATCCTGGACCTGTTTACACCAGGACCCAGCTGGGGGATGCTTCCCATCTGGAGTGTGTGGGAAATACCCCGACTTTCCCTCACCCCAGCTTGCTGCCCGAGACACGCAGGCAGCCTGGGATGCAGGCACCTCCAGCCGCAGTTAACCAAAGCTAAGAGGCTTTCTCCCAGTGGGCCGCAGTGATGTACGCCTCTGGCTCACCCAGCGTGCAAACCCACGTGTTCGGTGTATGGGCCTACCACATCTGACGTCCTGCAGAGCGGCTTTCTTTCCCTTCTGACTCCCTGTCCCTCGGTTCCAGGCTGTGTTCACGGACCTGGAGGTCATGGCTGCCATCTTCGCCAGCGCCATCCATGATGTTGACCACCCAGGCGTGTCAAACCAGTTCCTGATCAACACCAGTGAGTGCAGATCCCCCAGGAACCCGCCGGTCCCAGGAGATGCGTGTGTCCTATGGCTGGCTGCCCCTGTGATGAGACGCTGGCCAGCAGGGCTGGCTTTAGGGTGATTCCCAGGAATCGGGCCCTGCGCCTAAGAGGGCCCCGCACCCTCCGCCGAAGTGCCGCCGGACACAGCGACAAGCGCTTGAGCTGCCACCGAATTGCCGCCGCTATCTGTGACAGCATTTCGGCAGCAGCTCTTTCGAATCGGGCCCCGCACGTCCTAAAGCCGGAGAGGAGCCCTTGCAAAGGCCTGGCACTCCCAGGGTTAATTCCACTGCCAGCCTCCTCTGACCAAACCCAAGGCTCCAGCCACAGTACGAGGGTTCTGTGCCATGTGGCCCAGCTCCGTGAGGTCTCTGTGCTGGGTGCAGTGGGTCTGAACCCCGGTGTAGCTGTGGGTACGGGGAGCCTACTTGTGGTTCTTCTGCAAACAGTCGTGGTGCAAACATGCTCACACTCAAGGGCGGGCCGTGCCCCCCGACGGCTTCTGCACTTGGTATCGACGTGGCTGCGGGTATCACATGAGATGCCCCGGACCCGGCTGGTGCCAGTCATTTCCCAGTGCAGGCCCCTTTGCAGCAGGGGTCCTACCAGAGCCGCCAGCAGCCAGATGGATAGGCTGGCGGACGGGAGCCTGCGTTGGCCTCTCACGCTAACCCCGCCTGTCTCTGCAGACTCAGAGCTGGCTCTGATGTACAATGATGTCTCTGTCCTGGAGAATCACCACTTGGCTGTGGGCTTCAAGCTCCTCCAGGAGGAAAACTGCGACATCTTCCAGCACCTCAGCAAGAAGCAGCGGCAGTCGCTCCGCAAGATGGCCATCGACATGGTGAGGGGGCCAGGGCCTGATCGGCACTCAGGAGACGCAGGATCTGACCCCGACTCCATGGGGGTCGGGCCAGGGTACTCCCTACAGACGCCCCACACGCAGCTCGCGCCAGAGCCAGCCTGAGCACCAGGGTGAGGCGCTGGGGCGCTCTCATAAAGCAGGTGATGCAAGGTCAGCCCCCAACGCCTACATGGAGTGACAGCTGACAGTAACGGGCCCCCTTTCACTGACCCGACACCTGTCTGCCTCTCGTGCCTTGGTGCGTTGCTATTGCAGAGCAAGGGCCCTGTGCAGCTGGGTCTGGGGTCTTCCACCCACCTGCACCTGCCACTCCCAGCAGGGCTTGGCAGAGGCCTGGTCAATGATCTACGGACTCAATGGTGACCCGGAGGGAGCTGGAGACGCTGTTCCCTTCACTCCAAACAGGACCTGGCTGCGCTGGGCATGGCTTGTCTTGGTCTCCATCCTGTGCTGTGACATCCCTGGAGTGGGAGAGTCATAGCCTGTGAGGTCCCATCTAGCTGCCCCTGCACCAGCCAGCCTGGAATTGTTCCCCACCCAGGCACCAGTGATGGGACTGGCCCAGGAGGCACAAGAGACCTGCATTCGGTTCCATGAAGGTGGCTGCTGGAGCCAGGGTGCTGGGAGAGTGGAGGGACAGGCTGCCTGGTTTGCTGGCTGTGAGGCTGGGCCGCTCGGCTGGACACAGGCTAATGGGTGCCCTCTCCTCCATGCAGGTGCTGGCAACAGACATGTCCAAACACATGAACCTACTGGCAGATCTGAAGACAATGGTGGAGACCAAGAAGGTGACCAGTCTGGGAGTCCTGCTGCTGGATAATTACTCTGACCGAATCCAGGTGAGAGCAAGGGGCTCTGGGACCCCGACCCCATTCACTGCAGACCCCAGCCCTTCCTCCTTACTGCTTCACCTATCGGCCGGAATGGCTCACGTAGGTTGGTCTCCGGCCTGTGATGAGACAGTGACATTCCTCACTGCTGCACCCCTCTGCCCTCCTGAACCTGAGACAGATCCCAACCACCCCCCTCCTCCGGCCCCACCACAGCGCTCGGAGCTCCAACCCCAGGCCCTGCCAGAGCCAGGTCTGGCTCCAGGCTGGGCTGCTCCGGGGCTGTCCTTGCAAGGGAATAATGACCGAATGCCCAGCCAGGGCCCTGCCCCCTCCTCTTTGGGCATCTCATGCAGACACTGCCAGGTCCCAGCTCACTGCTGCCCCTGAGGGACGGGCCCTGGGAGTGGGGCCGGCCAGGGCAGCCAGGCATCGGGGAGGTGGATGGGCTCTTTGCAAAGCTGTGACTGTCCTTCCCCGCAGGTGCTGCAGAACATGGTTCACTGCGCTGACCTCAGTAACCCCACCAAGCCCCTGGAGCTGTACCGCCAGTGGACGGACCGGATCGTGGTGGAGTTCTTCCACCAGGGGGACCGGGAGCGGGAGAAGGGCATGGAGATCAGCCCCATGTGTGACAAGCTCAGCGCCTCCGTGGAGAAGTCCCAGGTGAGGCTGGGGCTGGGCTGGGCTTCCCAAGCGGGCGAAAGGCGTGCTGGATGCAGCGCGGGGTGGAGGGGCCAGCGAGGCGCCGTGGAGCACAGTGGGAGGGAAGGAGGAATGTGGCCCTGGGAGGAGTCTTCTCTAGGGGACCTCTGCACCCACCCATCACCGAGAAGAGGGCAGGGGCTCTTGGGCCAATCCCTCTGCTGTTGCCCCACTGCACTCGCCAGTGGAGAGGATCCTGCTGCGGCCCTGTCCATCCGGCACGTTGGCTCTGAGGCAGGGTTTGGGCTCTTGTGGAAGGATCTGGGTGGGGAAAGGCAGCCTGAGCACGACTCCCTGGGGGCGATAGCAGGTGATGAAGCAGGGAGGAGCTGGCACACTCCCGGTCCTTTGGCGTCGCCCATGGGCCATCCCGTCAGCAGGCTCTGGAAATCAGCAAGTCCTGGGGCCAGGTCCCCCCAGGGTCAGAATTGGACTGGGGAAGCTGATGTAGATGCTGGGCCTGACTGCAAGACTCTCCGGGGGCAGGGATGCTGCCCCCTTGGGGACGTGCCTGGACCTGCCCGTAACCCCCAGCTCTGCCTTTTCTCACAGGTGGGCTTCATCGACTACATCGCTCACCCGCTGTGGGAGTCATGGGCTGATCTGGTGCACCCCGACGCCCAGGAGATCCTGGACACGCTGGAGGACAACCGGGAGTGGTACCAGAGCATGATCCCGCACAGCCCCTCGCCGCCTGAGGAGCAGGATCCCGAGAAGGGCGGTGGGGGGGAGAAGTTCCAGTTCCAGCTGACCCTGGAGGAGGAGGGCGAGTCGGACACTGAGCCGGAGGAGGCCGAGAGCCCGCTGGAGGAGGACAACAGTGGCAGCGACTCCAAGACGCTGGCCACGGATGACTCAGAGTCGGCAGAGCTCGAGCGCCTGTCCCCCGGCTCAGCTGGCAGGGACTCTCCGCCCCCCGCGCACAGCGGCCCGCTCAGGAACACACTGGTCAAGCAGAAGGAGGTCTTGCACTTTCACAACAGGAGGGCTCTGGAGAGGACGCTCTCACAGCCCGACAGCGGCACCTCATTGGGGTGCCCGGAGCTGGGCCGCAGGGGGAGCCTGGAGGCCAAGGAGCTGGGCCTGGACACAGAGGGGAACCTCACATTTCTGCCACTGGGGACGTAATGGGCGGGGCCCGCTGTGCCCGTTGGTTGGGTTTGGGAGCCACCTGGAGACCAGGCGCCTCAGGGTCATTCATAAAGAGAGCGAGATTGGGGCATGGAGCACATGAGCTCTGTAGGACCCCACCCTCCCGTAGCACCCACTGGGGACAGATCGGGACCCTCCGGAGGGAGCAGGCAGCAGCTGGCCAGGTGGGCCCGGACTGGAATTGTCAAGCTGCCATGTGCCCTCGAGTGATGACCGGGCAGCTCCGGCGCCTCCCACACAGCCTGGGAATGGCTCTGTACCTGAGCAGGCCCCCAGCCGCCCTGGACAGGTCTGTGCACTGCTGCTGGACTCGGACAGGTCTGCGGCCGCAACATTGTCATGTGTGTCTTGCCTCACTATCCTTGGTCTCACCCTGTGCCCTCCATCCCCGTGCCTGCCAGCTAGGGCCCGACCTGGACCCAGATGGGCAGAAGGGATGGGAGCTGCAGGGAGAGCAGACAGGCCATGCAGACCTATGAGCATCTCTGCTGCTCACAGCTAAGCACTGTGTCCCCTTTGGGCTGCAGTTCTGGACTCCCAAGTGGGGAGCATGTTCCCTGGTACACTTGGGCCGTGCCCCCTTGGAGCCTGGCCCCTTCCCCCGCTGCCGGGATGCACTAACTCTCCTCCCCGGGAAGCCAGGCCTTTGATCCACATGCACACTGGGGCTATGCCAGCCCGGGGGCCCAGCTAAGCCCCTAACAGCATCCCTGCCTGGCTGGCCTGGCTTCCCACCTTGAGCTCCTCAGCAGCCAGTCTGCAGTGTCCTGCCTGTTAGTGGCTCAGCAGCCCCCACCGGCCAGCCCAGTGCTGTCTCCGTGAAGCCTCAGCTCTGCCCCCGAGCACTGAGGCTGGTGAGAACCTTGCCCGCTGTTCCCTTGCCGCGGCAGAGTCCAGCCAGTCCCACTCCACTTACCTCCTGTCCAGGCACTCTGCTCCCCGGGCATCCCCACCCACCCTCTCCTGGGGAAGTGGATGTGGGGCGGGGACCCCCCTCCAGGAGGTAGGGCTTTGCCCCCACGTCCCAGCTCCAAGCACTACATCCCGTGGCTGCAGGACCTGGAGCGCTGGGTGCATCCAGGCCGCAGCTGGGATTTCCTCACAGGTTGACGGTCACATCATCTCCCCGGGAGCTCTGGGGCCGGGCGCTCAGCTGGTGTGACCTGGTGCAGCTCCTTGGTACCCAGCAGAGCCGCTGGCCTCAGGCGCTGTGAGTAACAGAACTGGGAAGGAACCCTGTCCCATGTCACCAGGCACAGACCCCTCTCTCACAGGCCGCCCCGGGCTCTGTCCGTGGAGGCGACTCCCTGTCAAAGGGTCTGGATTCTACCCGCGTGGCTCCCACCCCCTGCGGCTGGGCCTGGGAGCCAGGGCAGAGCCGTTCCCGTAGGGGAAGGGGAAGAAGCTGTCTGGGTCTCAGGCACTTTTGTCGGGGCTCACGGTGCCCAGGCCGGGAGCTGTGCTGCTCCAGCGACCTTTCCATCCTCTCCCTGTCCTCCTCCCCAGCTGTGCGGGTCCCAGTGAAGCCAGCAGGAGGCACTGCTAGTAATGGGAGTCTTTATGGAAGGCCCCGGGTGGCAGAGGGTCTCTATTTACAGGAGCTGTCACAGAACAGCATCTAGTGCTGCCCATCAGGGACGCTCCGTTCTCACGCATTGTCCTGCGCTGGATACATGGGACCTGGACCACGCAAGCACGTTATACTTTGGTGTGCTGCTGTGACGCTCCATTGCCTCTAATTTATGCAACTAAACGAACTGGCTGCCCCCCTTGGCGGGGAGACGGTCAGTGCAGGGGCTGGGCACCGGCGTAGCCCCTGCTTCCCTGACACCAAACAGCCCTTTGCAGGCAGACACTGCAGAATATGAACCAAAAGGAGAGATGTGTATTCCCATTGCAAAGCAGCAATGGCTCCCCAATGCAACAGCACTCCGGCTGTGGTGGAGGCTGAGTGGGCCTGGTAGTGGGTGCGAGGAGACCCTGGAGTGCTGTTGGGGGGGGCTGGGGAGACCAGGGAGTGCTGGGGAAGGGAGGAGCTGGCTGGGAGGGCTGGGGAGACCAGAGAGCACTGTGGGGGGGCTGTCTTGGGGGGGCTGCAGAGACCAGGGAGCACTAGGGGGGTGCTGGCTGAGAGGCTGCAGAGACCACAGTGCACTAGGCAGCATGTTTAATTTATTGTGGGACTCGTTCACTTTTTAAAGCCTTTTGTAGCTCACTTTTTAATCCCAAGTCACCTCCTCACTCCTGTGTCCCTTGGTACACGCTGGTTTTACTGTGATCGGCACTCGAAATGCTGCATTTATACCTTGCACTTTGGCGGCCCAGCCAAGTGCTGTGGCCCCATTCCTCATTCGCCGTGTGTCTGAGCTGGGGAGAGAGACTCCTCGGCGCCTATTAAACCTGTTCTGTCTCTTTCATTTTTCAGTATGATCCATGTAAACGTGTTTCTGTCATGAGAAAAAGTCCCGAGATTCTAACAGGCGTGGATCTGGTGGCTGCGATGGGCTGGGAGAGCTGCGTTGCTGCCCTGCCCTGTGTGCTGGGGTGCTGCCTTTAAGGGGAGCAGCCCCCAGGCAGCACCCCCCCATGGCCAATTCCTGGCCGAACTCAGACTCGGCCAGTTCCTTTTCCAGTGGGGCTGGTCTGCGCTGTACACACAGCCATGTGGCCAGCAAGTGTCACAGAGTCCCCGGGCGATGCTCTGGAACTGCTCCCCTCCAAGCCAGGCAGGACTTTGGGAGCCTCCTCTCCCTTGGAGCAGACTTGTTCAGGGCAAGAAGCTCACACGTCTTCACCTCCTGGGTCTCTCCTTGGAGCATTCAGCATCCTCTGCCCCTCCGTGTGCTTCCCACAGCGAGCCCACCCAGGCGGGGTCCTGGGGAAGCCACAGGGTTCTGCACCCCCACTTT
>NC_133779.1:42353170-42387534 GCF_003597395.2 Chelonoidis abingdonii
CCCTCCAGCCCCTCCTGTCTGGGCTTTGTCTCTTTCCTGGGCCAGGAGGTCACCTGATCTCTTTGATCACCTTTAGCCATCCCCTTGCAGGGGGAAAGGGCCCGGACCATTTGTTGCCAGGAGACAGAGTGTCAGCCAGAAACTGAGGCACCCACACAGTATTAGGGGAAACATTAAGAACAGCCCCACTTCGTCACAGCGACTCTTTCAGGGGTCAATCCGTGGCTGGGTCTGTTTGAAGCTTGTGGGAACAAGATGTTTGCTCCAGGAAACTCCCTCGTTGCGGAAAGCGCTCCTGACCACCCAGGTTCCCCTGCACTGGCCGCTCGGCTAGGGGCAGCGCCCCAGTGCCGCACACAGTGCCCCAGCCTTCAGCAGGCAGCCTGGACCACATGCCGCCTACGCCCCTGCCCAGGCCACAGTGACTGGCATGGGGCGGGCTCCAGACTGAGTCTTGCTCTCGTCAGAGCTGAGAAGCACTCTGGACCCAGGACCATTGACAGGAGGGAGGGCAGAGCACATGCCGTCCTGCCCGCTCCCCAGCAGGAGCCAGCAGCAGCCAAGCCGAGGTTTATGCTGCCTGGGGGGTGGGGATGAACTCTCATGGCTCCAAGGGCTTCCCTTCTTCCCTGGCCATTTTGCAGCCTGCCCAGCTCTGTGCTGCCCCACGGTGACACAACTGCTCCAGTCGAGCCCTGCTGCTAACAATAAACATCACTCTCTGCTGTGGGGGCAGCTAAGGACCCAACCCCCCCCACCACCAGGGACCAGTGCCCCATGGTGCTGGTGCTGCCCAGCCGAAGCACACAGGGCCCTACCTGCAGAGAGCCAGACAAGGACTTGCCAGGTGTGTGCAGCTTAGAGAGGGGTTTGCAGGACTCAGGAGATGCAATAATCATGCTTAGCCCTCAGCAGCCCCCCGTTGAGCCGAAATACCCTCAGCAGGTCCCTCCCTCCAGCTCCGGAGGAAGAATGACGTGTCTGTGGACATGGGCTGGGGCCGCATGCCAGTCTGCAAGGAAACCCCGTTCTGAGGCGCGTTCTCCCTGCGGGGAGGGGTGAGCTCAGCCCGGGCTGCTCCACCAGCAAAAAGGCAGCAAACCCTGGCCTGAGCTTTGCTCCTCAGAGGATGCAGCACTGGGCCCCCGAGCCCGAATCCCCCAGAGACGAGGCAGGCGATGTCTGCCCAGGTCTCGCTGCGGCGCCGGGAGATGGGCCCCAAGCTCAGGCTGACCGGATTGCAGAGCCCAAGTTGGGTGTGTGTGTGCTCAGTGCAGGCCGACCCTGCCAGTCCCAGGGCCTGGGGGGCGGCAGGGAGTGATTTAGAGCCATAGGTGCTGGTGAAAGCCAGCAGCAGGGCGGGCAGGGGAGGCCATATCCACAGCCTGCTCTGGGTCACCTGGCAGTCAGGTGCTGAGTGGGTATCACTTCCAGGGCTTGGGGGCACCAGGGGGACAGACGCCTCCACAGCACAAGCCTGGGAGGGGATGAGATGGCCACAGCAGGTTAGAAAGGGACTGAATCTCCCAGCCCCCTCAGTAGGGAAGGGGCTGTGACCCACGATCCAGCATGCTCCCTACGGACCCCACTGATGCAGTGCAGGGCTTCATCCTCGAGTTATGGGCTGGGCCACCCAGAGACCCCCACTCCTGCTGTCACACATCTGGGTTTTGTCCCTTAGAAACCCCCACCCCCCCAGCATCCAGAGGTGAGGTGCGTCCTCAGGGGTTAAATAGCAGCAACAGCAGGCACAGAGCCTGTCCTGCAGCTAGAGGCAGATCCTGCACTGCCAGCTGCAGCAGGGACTGCTCTCTGCCTGTCCCCTGCACCCTGATTTCCCAGCCACCGCTGGGACCTTTGATTTTCCACCCTGCCTCATTGCCTTCCGGGGGTCGGGCCCCAGCGGTCTAGGAGACAGGCTTGCAGAACTGCCAGGAGGCTGGCATCTCCGGGCTGCCGCCAGCTTGCACTCCACTGCCCACAACCCACTGTGGACACACCCAGACCATGGGAAGTTCCAGCCCAAGGGGTTTGACAGGCAGCAGCCTCGGGGCTCCTGGTTGGCTTCTGCCCTATATAAACCCAAGGGGCCTTGCAGGCAGTGTCCAGGCAGCAGCATGGCTCTCCTGTAGCTGCCACTTGCAGCCCTGCTCCTGAATGCCTGGCTTCAGCCTCCCCTCACCTTTTGAACCAGCCCCCAAAACCTGACTCAAACTCGGCCCCGTGATATCGACGCTGGCCAGGAACCTGCCTACAAAACTCCTCTGCTCCCTCGACCTCAGGTGTGGCCCTGCTCTGACCCTTGGTCCCAGCTGTCCCATCAGGATCCTGACGCCTGCTTCCTCCGATCACAGTGCTCACGCCATCTGCCCGCTGCCGGACTCAGACCAGCCCCTCAGCAGTGGGCGATGGAAGAGAGCCAGTATTTCCCAGAATCCTTCACTGCTCCCCACATCCCTGCCCTCCTCCCTGCCCTTGCCCCTGCTGGGCTAAACACCGCTGACCTCCCCGAGTCCGAACAGCCCTGTCTGGGCGTGATTCTTATTAGACGTATATTGCAGCAGCAGCTGGTGCCCTCGCTGAGCTCGGGGCCCCGGCATTCTGGCTGCTACACAGATGTGGCAAGAGACGCAGGAGCTCCAGAGTGCTACAAGCTAAACACAGCTTTCCATTTTCCAGTTACGCTGAGAGGTAGCAAGCACAGTGCCTGGTGGAGGGGCGGCCGTGCCCCCCAGCAGCGCCCTGGCACAGCTCCTCTCTCCTGGTCCCAAGCCGCCTGTGGACACAGGAGGGAAGCCGCCTGCTCTGGAGAACTAGCTGCGTGGCTGGTTAGAACCAAGACAGCGGCTGGTGGCTGGGCACATGGCAGCTAGAATTCATGCTGTTGGCTCCGTTCGGTCTTGGCAGGTGTGACGAACTGGGACTGTTCCTAATGTTTGCTCTGAATACTGTGTTGGTGCCTCAGTGTCCCCTAGGCAGTTCTTAAGTATCTGGCAGAGCAAAGGGCCAGTGCACCTAATGCCTGGCACTCTGTCTCCTAGCAACTGATGGCCTGGGCCCCTCCTCTGCAAAGGTGCCAACTCACCGCAGGGCTGCGGCTAAGCAAGGGGCTGTGGGTCGGCGAGGGGGGCCCCCAGTGGAGCTGGGGGGCTGCGGGTTGGGAGTGAGAGGCGCTGGCGGAGCTGGGGGTCGGGTTTGTGGGTCCGGGGGGGCTGGGAGCAGGAAGTGGGGGCCTGGTAGGGCTGGGGGGCAGGCGCGGGCGCAGGAGTGAGGGGGGCCGGCGAGCTGGGGGGCTGCGGGGGCAGGGAGTGAGGGTGCGCCCGGCCGAGCGGGGGGCTACGGTTAGTCGGGAGTGAGGGGGCACCAGTTGGAGCTGAGGGAGGGCTTGGGGGAGACGGGCCTGTGGGTTGGGAGTGAGGGGCACGAGGTGGAAGGCTGGGGGGGGACGGGGCTGCCGGGTCAGGAGTGAGGGCCCCGGAGGAGGCTGGGGGGGCTGCGAGGTCAGGAGTGAGCGAGGCACTGGATGGAGTTGGGTGGGGCTTGGGGGGCGGGCTCCGTTTGTCAGGAGAGGGGGGCACCGGGGAGCTGGGGGGTCTGCGGGTACAGAAGTGAAGGGGGCCCCTAGGAGGAGCCCTGGGGGGGGACGGTTGCCGCTGCGGCGTCAGAAGTGAGGCCCCCGGAGGAGCTGGGGGGGCTGCGGTCAGGAGTGAGGGGCCCCGGAGGACCGCTCTGGGGGGTGCTGCTAGGTCGGGATGAGGGGCACTATGGAGGCTAGGGGGGCTGGGCTGTGGGATCATCAGGAGAGTGGGGGGCCCGCCACGAGCGCAGCTGGCTGGATGCAGCGTGGGGGTTACACCTCTGGAGCGGTCCTTTTGAAGGACACCTGGTGGCCTTGAGAGGCGGGGGGGGGCCTGCGTGGCTCACCCCAACTTGGGGGCCGCCGGGGGGGGGGGCGTGGGAGCGCTGATTCACTGTTCTCCCCATTCCGAATACGCAGGAGGAACCTCCCGCCCCCTGCCCTAAACCCCCCAAACATGCCGCTCCTCCACAAGCTGCCAAGGACCCCAGACGCCAGGCCAGCCGCATTGGGAGATGCCACGAGGGCGAGAGGAAGAAAGGATCGGTATGAGAGAGCCACCAGATTAGTATATGTCGCGTGAGGCCCATGGCGTGCGACCGGCACAACAACGGTGTGCACAAGCACTAGGTCACTAGAGCGTGTCCCGAGCCGTGCCCGGGGGTCTTGGCTGCGCGACAGAGATAGGGGTGTTTTGTGTGTGTGAGGGAGCGGAGACAGTTCACGATGGGCGAATGCGCTCGTGCGAAGGGGCGGCAGCGGGTGCGTGGGCAAACCACACTTGGTCACTGCTGGGATGTGGCCGCACACCTGCCCCTGAGTGAGCGTCCATGTCAGCGCTCCACGAAGTGTGTCCGTGCGAGGGCATCTGGCTGGAGTGCGCAATCCGTCATGGGCCGTGCTGCCTGTTTTAGCGGCCACCGGGTCTTTGCACATTGCAGGGAAAGTGCTGGCCAGCCAGCAAACGGGCCGGGCGCAGGGATGTTGGGGCGCGTCCTGCCATGGGGCAGGCCGAGGTGATGGGGGCCAGGGGGCATGCCTGGAGCACTGCGGAGATGCAGGCCCACTTGTGGGGCAGGCAGCCAGTTACAGGGACCCATCGCCCGGCGCTGAGAGCGGCCGACCTCTGGGGTGGGGCGGCGTCCGTTAATCCAGAGCCCCTCGCCTGCGCTGAGAATGTGCCCACCTCTGGGCGGGGCGGCCGGTTAACCAGGGACCTCCTCGCCCGAGCGCTGAGAGCACCACCTCTGGGCGGGGCGGCTGGTTACCCCCAGGGACCCCCTCGCCTGGCGCTGAGATGCAGCCACGCTCTGGGGCGGGCGCGGCCGGTTACCAGGACCCCTCGCCCAGCGCTGAGATGCAGGCCAACCGTCTGGGGTGTGACAATGGGGGTAAGTGAACAGCTGCACCAGTTGCAACTGGGGGAACGGGCTGGGAGTGGGGGGCTGGGGCTTCCCCATGGGGCGGGCCCCCACGCTCCTACCTTTGCTCTTCCACACCCCAGGGGCTGAGCTGGGACGACCAGGAGGGTTTGGGTGGAAGTCAGTGGTGTTCTTCTTCTCCTCCGCTCCCCATGCTCAGCCCCAGGGGTGCCAAGGCGGACGGGCGGATGCATACGGGGCAAGGAGCTTTGGCGCAGTAGCGGGCAGAGCCGGGCACGGGACAGGAAGGGAGGGCGCGGCAGGGCGTTGGGGGGTGGCCAGGCTGGCATGCCCCCAGGGGTGGTCGCAGGGATGCCCAGGGGGCCACTCCGCCCTGGCCCAGTCACGGGCCTTGGTAACGATTCAATGGAACTAAGAGACCAACATGACGCCTCCACAGCAACGGTGCCCTCCCAGAGTTCTCCCCGCATGGCAAGTGTCCCCCCACCTAACATCATGGTGCCCTCCAAAGCCTCCAACAGACATGGTGCCCCCCCCTGAACCCTCAAAGCACGATGCCCCCGCACAGCACGGTACCGCCGTCAGAGCCCCAACAAAGCACAGTGGCCCCCGCCAGAGCCCTCCACGGCACGGTGCCGCCGCCACAGAGTCCCCATGGCACGGTGTCCCCCCAGAACCCTTCAAGCATGGTGCTCTCGAAGAGCCGCCCATACGCACGTCCCCTTCAGAAGCCCCCAAGGCACAGTGTCACCCTCAGAGCACCTCATGGCACGGTGCGCCCGACCCCCATGGCACAGCACCCTCCTCAAAGCCCCCCAAACACGTGCCTCCGAGTCCCCCTATGTCACAGCACCCCCTAGCCCCCCAAAAACACGGTGCCCTCCAGAGCCCTCCATGGCACGGTGCACCCCAGTTCCCCCACTGAGCGCCGGCTCCCCTCTCCACAACATCCCTATCCTGGAGGGTGGGGGAGGGGAAAAGGTCTATGGGCATCGGGTGATATAGGGTATCAGTCATCACCCGTAGGGGAGGAGCCTCCTCTGCTGCTCCTCATTGGCTGGGCCCCGCCCCCGGCGCGTAAGTGGGGCTGCAGGGGGGGGGCTACGCCCCAAGCCATACTGGAGGGGGGCTCTGGTCCTGTGGGGGGGGAGACAGATAGTTAGAGAGGGGACCCGTGGACGAAGGCCTTGGAGTTACCACGCCGTCCCCACGCCCGGGTAACTCCCATGCCGCGGAGGCAATGGTGGGAACCCAGGAGTCCGGGACAAGCCACGAGACGGGATCCCTCCACGCCCGTCAGACTATGCACAGGGTGGGGTGTAAGTGGATCCCCGTGCACGCAGGCACCCTGCGCTCTTCCCCAGAGGTGGGCGTCATCTTGGCGCCGGACGAGGGTCCCCGGATAACCAGCCACCTCACTCCCGGAGATGGGGCATCTTCAGCGCCCGGCGAGGAGTCCTGGGTAACCGGCGCCCCGCCCGCAGAGGTGGGACGCATCTCAGGGCCTGGCGAGGGGTCCCCGGGTAACCAGCCATTACTACCCCCAATCCTGGCCGATGCCCCTCACTCCCGACCCGCAGCCCGTGTTGAGTTTTTTGCTGCCCGAAGCCGGTACCTTGGCTCATGCCGGAGGGCGCGCTCGTGGGCCTCCCAAAAGCACCGGGATCTGGCTAGAGATCAAGCTTCCGCTGCCCGACACAGCCCGTGCCCCAGCAAGTCTCAGCTTATCGGGGCAGCAAGCCGTGGGGCGGGGGCCTGTCCAGGCGCACATCCCAGTGGGAGGGCCTGATCCACGGGCAGGGCCAGCGGCCACAGCCAAGAGAGACGCCCCACAAGAACGTTCAACCGCTGCCGAAAGCCCCCCCGATTTGCCAGCATTTGCACTCAAGTGACCACCCTGAGTGCCAAGCATTTGCCCCCAAGTGGACCCCCCCAAACACGTATCTGCAGCATTTGCCCCCCGAGTGTGAGATTGCCAAGTTGACTCCCCGAGTCAGCATTCGCCCAAGTAACGCCCCAAGTGCCATCATTGCCCCAAGTGACCCAAGTGTCAGCATTTCCCCCGAATGACCCCCCGAGTGCCAGCATTCAACGCACGAGTGTGAGCATTTGCCCCCAAGTGACCCCCCGACTGCAGGCATTTGCCCCTGAGTGACCCCATCCGTGTCAGATTCGCCCTCAAGTGACCCGAGTGCCAGCATTTGCCCTGAGTGACCCTCTCCGAGTGCCAGCAATTTGCCCAGTGACCCCGCCCACCTGCCAAGCATTCGCCCCAAGTGACCCTATACCAACTGCCAGCATTTGCATCCGAGTGTGAAGCAGTTGCCCGCCAAGTGACCCCCGAGTGACCAGCATCGCCGCCAAGTAACTCCGCAAATGTCGATTCCCCCAAATGACCTCCCGAGTGCCAGCATTGCCCCCAAGGTGATGCCCCAAGTGTCAGCATTCCACCCCAAAGTGACCCCCCGAGTGCTAGCATTCGCACCGAGTGTGGAGCATTTGGCCCCCAAGTGACCCCCCGACTGCCAGCATTTGGCCCGAGTGACCCCCGAGTGCCAGCATTTTCCCCCGAGTGACCCCCCAAGTGTCAGCATTACCCCAAGTGGACCACCGAGTGCCAGCCAATTCGCCCCTGAGTGAACCCCAGGTGCCAGCATTTCCCCCCCAAGTGACCCCAACGTGTCAGCCAATTTCCCCCCAAGTGACCCCCCGAGTGACAGCAATTCGCCCCGAGTGGTGAGCATATGCACCCCAAAGTGACCCCCGACTGCCAACATTTGTCCCTGAGTGACCCCCGAGTGCCAGCATTTGTCCCCCAATGACCACCCCCAACGTCAGCATGCCGCACCCAAGTGACCCCCCAACTGCCACATATTGCCTCCGAGTGTGAGCATTTGCCGCCAGGGCAAGTTTGGACCCCAGCGCGAGTGCCAGCATTCCGCGCCCAATAACACCCCAAATGTCCAGCATTTCCCCCCAAATCGACCCCCCTGAAGTGCCAGTATTGCCCCCAGTGAACCCCCAAGTGTCATGCAATTCCCCAAGTGACCCCCGAGTGCTAGCATTTCCGCACCCGAGTGTGAGGCATTCGACACCCAAGTGACGCTCCCGACTGCCAACATTTGCCCCTGAGTGATCCCCGAGTGGCCAGCTTTCCCCCCAGTGGACCCCCAAGTGTCCAGCATTCCCCGCCAAGTGAACCCTCCGACTGCCAGCATATTCCCCCGCACTGTGGCCCCCCAGGCCACAACATTCTCCCGACTCCCTGCTAAGCGAGTGGGCGTCCTGGCTGGCCCTTGCCAAGCTGCTCGCAACACGAGAGCTGTGTGTGACTGTCGGGGGGCGGGATCCACGCGTCCCAACGAGGATACCGACCAGTGTTCGAGCAGCACACATGAGGAGGGGAGCCAATGCCCTCCAGCTGGGAAACAAGGGGCCCTTCAGAGCCGGGGGGGGGAGCCTTCCAGCGCTGCAGCTGGAGATCTGCCAGACTCCCCGACCCCCACCAATCACACGTCCCCTGCACTGTGGGTCAGCACCTCCTGCACACCCATGGCAGTGGCAGAGGGGGATGGTCTGGCAAAATGCCAACAAGTCCCGAATCATCTAAGACCACCCACTCCCCCTTCCCAGTGCTCAGGAAGAGAACCAGGGAGTCCTGGCTCCCAGCCCCCCCCGATCTAATCACCAGCCCCTCACTCCCCTTGCCAGTGGCCAGGAGTGAACCCAGGAGTCCTGCTCCAGCCCCTTGCTCCTGACCCCCCCAGCCCCCACTTCCTTCCAGTGCAGGGAATGAACCAGAGAGTCCTGGCTCCCAGACCCCCCCGATCTAATCAACCAGCCCCCACTCCTCTTCAGTGCCAGGGAGTGAACCCAGGAGTCCTGGCTCCCAGCCCCCCCTGCTCTGACGCCCACACCAGCCCCACTCCCCTTCCAGTGCGAGGAGAGAACCAGGAGTCCTGGCTCCCAGCCCCCCCTGCTCTAAACCCACCGCCCCCACTCCCCTCCCCCAGAGCCGGGGAGAGAACCCAGATCCCTGGCTCCAGTCCCAATCTCCTGCTTCAACCGCTGGACCCCACTCCCCTCCCCAGAGCTGGGGAGAGAACCTAGGGCGTCCGGCGTCCCAGCCCTGAGCCCAGTATGGCAGCTCTAGCTGGAGGATCCCACCCTCCCACACAGCTGCCGTGCCTCTGTCTGATGATGCAAGACCCAGTAACCGGAGCAGGTGATGATGTAACGGCTCCGGGGCGCAGGGGGGCAGCTGGGCCTGGAGGCCCTGGGACCCCAGAACGAATCCGCCAGAGCCGGACCTGACGCAGGCACAGGGAGCAGAGCAGAGGGGCACCGACAGGGTGGGGGTCAGGGGCTGCGAGTCGGAGTGAGAGGCACCAGCAGAGCTGGGGGGGGCAGGGGGCTGTGGTTGGGAGTGAGGGCAAAACCGGCAGGGCTGGGGGTCAGGGAGCTGCAAGTCAGGAAGTGAGGGGCACGGCAGGGCTGGGGGTCAGGGAGCTGCGAGTCGGGAGTGAGGGCACTGGCAGGGCTGGGGGGTCAGGGGGCTGCGAGTACGGGAGTAGAGGGGCACTGGCAGGGTGGGGGGTCAGGGAGCTGCGAAGTCGGAGTGAGGGCACTGGCAGGGCTGGGGGTCAGGGGCTGCGAGTCGGGAGTGAGGGGCAATGGCAGGGCTGGGGGGTCAGGGGCTGCGAGTCGGGAGTGAAGGGGCACTGGCAGGGCTGGAGGGGTCAGGGAAGCTGCGAGTCGGGAGTGAGGGGCACCTGGCAAGGGCTCGGGGGTCAGGGGGCTGCGAGTCGGAGTGAGGGGCACCAGGCAGAGCTGGGGAGGAAGGGGCTGTGGGTCAGGAATGAGGGGCACCGCAGAGCAGCGGCAGGGGCGCGGGTTCGGGAGTGAGGGCCACCGGGCAGGCTGGGCTAGCAGGGGCTGGGGTGGGAGTCGTAGGGGCGCAGGTACGGGCTGGGGGGTCAGGCGCTGGGAACAGGGGCCTGCGGGTTGGGAGTGAGGGGCGCTGTAGGGCTGGGGTCAGGGCTGGGAACAGGGCTGGCGGGTCGGGCAGTGGGGGCACCAGCAGATCTGGGGGGGCAGGGCCTTGGGTTGGCAGGGGCTGCGGTCGGGAGTGACGGGGGCACTGGATAACAGAAGAATACTGGGGGGGCAGGGCTGGACTGGCAGGGCTGCGATTGGGAGTGAGGGGCACCGGCAGAGCTGGGGGCGCAGGGCTGCGGGGCAGGGGCTGCGGGTCCGGGCAGTGAGGGGCAACCAGCAGAGCTGGGGGGCGGGCTGGGCCTAGTTGCAGGGGCTGCGGGTCGGGAGTGAGGGGCAAGGCAGAGCTGGGGGGGCAGGGCTGTGGGGAAGGGCTGTGGGTCGGGAGTGAGGGGCACTGGCGGGCTCGCGGGGGACACGCGTCTAAGAGCTCCATTGGGGGGGCAGTTAAAGCGCTGCCGCAGCTGGGAGCTGGCAAGCTCCAAGCTGGGGATCTCTGGGAGAATCCAGGGACTCGGGAGTTCCAGCTCCGCCCATAGGGTGTGGGAGATTCCCACCGCCCCCCAGTCGCGCGCCTGGCCTCTGCCCTCCCCAGGGGCCCCACCCCCCACCCCCGGCGGGGAGCTGCAAAGGTCGGGGAAGGGCCCCGTGCCTTTGCCCAGGAGGCTGGGTGGGCGGTGGGCCGGAGATACAGGCCAGCAGCTCTGGGCCACCGGAGGGGGCAGGCAGGGAGCCGGGGCCCCCACTAGGGCGCCAGCCCCAGCCCTGTGCCGGCTCGATGCAGCTCAGTGGCCCCAGCCGGGGTCCCACCCCCGGGCCTCTGCGACCGGTGAATCTGGCTGGCGATCAGACCTCGGCTGCCAACTTTGCAGCTGTGGGGGTCAGGGGGTGGGTTAGTATCTCCCCTCCCGAAGGCGATCTCTTGCCCGCCAGCCTGCCGTGCCCACTCCCGACCCGCAGCCTCCTCCCCCCAGCCTGGGGCGCACAGCTCGCCTGGGTAGCGGGGATGTAGGGGGAACAGACTGAGGGCGTGTTCTCTCTGGGGGCCCATCGCAGGGTCTGGCAGCTGTTTCCCCGGAGGAAGGGGGGAGACGAGACACCTGAAATTGGTCTTCTGCGCCCCCCCTCCACACGCCCCTCAGTGCAATCGGTGGCAGGGAAGGCAAGTCAGGTGGTGTTTAACCAAGCCAGGCTGGGGGTGGGGGCTGAAGAGGGGCAAGCTAGTCTCCCGCCAGCACACCACCTGATGGCCCTGGGCCACGCTAACCCCATCCCAAGTAGCTGGGATGAGGTGTGGGGATGTCAGTGGGTAGCGGAGTGCTCCAAAGCACCCTTGCTCACCTTCTATTTTCCCCCACAACCTGGCCCAGAAGAGCAAATTCACACCTGGGGCCATCTGCCTGGGGTGGCAGGGGCTGCTGCAGGTGGAAGTGAGGGGCATCGGCAGAGCTGCGGGGGGGGCAGAGGGCTGCGGCGCCGGAGTGAGCGGCACCGCAGAGCTGGGGGCGGGCAGGGGGCTGCGGGTCGCGCGAGTGAGGGGCACCGCAGAGGCTGGGGGGGCCAGGGGCTGCGGGCGGGATGAGGGGCACCCCGCAGAGCTGGGCGCAGGGGCTTGCCGGGTCGGGAGTGAAGGGGCACCTGCAGAGCGGGGGGACAGGGGATGCGGGTTTGGGAAGTGAGGGGGCACTGGCAGAGGTGGAGGGTCATGGCTGGGCTGCAGGGGCTGCAGGTCGCAGAGCGGGGGCTCCAGGCTGGGTGGGCTGCAAATTCCAGCGTCCCCATCACACAGGGATACCTCGGAATGGGAGCGTTGGGACGGTGCCGGGGTGAGGTCGCCAGAGGCCCAGGCTGGCCCCAGGCGCCCTAACCGGGGGCCTGAGGCCAGGGTGAAGGGGCTTGCACGCCGGTTCTGTCCGACAGGCCCAGCAGGTGGGACGTGAAAGGCAACCAGCTGCCTGCTCCTCCCCATGTTTAACGCCACCAGCCCACCACGCACCTACACCACGCCGTTGGGAGAGACCCAGGAGTCCTGGCTCCCAGCCCCCCTGCTGCTAACCACTGCAGCGCCCACTCCATCTCCAGAGCCGGGGAAAGAACCCAGGAGTCCTGGATCCCAGCCGCCCCCTGCTCTAACCACCAAGCCCCACTCCTCTCCCAGAGCTCGGGAAGAAACCAGGCATCCTGACTCCGCAGCCCCCCGCTCTAACCACCGAGCCCCCACTTCCCCTCCCAAAAGCCGGGAGAGGAACCCAGGAGTCCCTGGCTCCCAGCCCCCCATGCTCCAACTACTAGCCCCTGCTCCCATCCCAGAACAGGGGAGGGAACCAGGGGGTTCTGAACCGCCCCACAATGATCCCCTCCTCCCACGACCCACTCGCATCCTGATGCCTCCAATTTCCTAAAGCAAAGCCTGGGATATAATAAGCAGAAATCCTCCTCTCCAGTGTGTGGGGGGCCGTCGTCAATTCCGTGGCCCCTGGGAGTGGGGCAACCGGCCAACAGGACCTCCCACATGCAGCTCACTGCCCGAAATCTGCCTGCCCTGGGGCTTGGGTTGGAAGCTGGCGCCCCTAGAGGGTTGACATGCCCTGCCGCATTCCCTCGCCCCAAGCCAGCCAGTCCTGCCCTGCGGCCGGGCTGGGGCGGCGCCCCTAGAGGGGACATGCCCCTGCCCCATTCCTGCCCGAGCCAGCCCAGTCCCCGCCCTGGGGCCAGTGGGAAGTCAGCGCCCTGAGGGGACAGGCCCCTGCCCATTCCCCACCCTGGGGCGGTGTGGAGGCCGGCGCCCCCTAGACGGGACATGCCCTGCCCCATTCCCTGCCTCAGTGATCATAGGGTGTGCCAGACAGTATCTGCCTGGGCGTCCCCCATGATGGTGGGAGCTCTGGGGCGTCCAGCGGGCGGGAGGCAGCGACACGCACACTGCGCCCTCCGGCCTCTGAGGTAACCCAGAACGCAGAACCCAGCCGGGCACCTCGCCCACTCTGCACGGGGAGCAGCCCTGTATCCGCATCCCACCCCCACCCAGAATCCACTACTCCCCTGCCCAGCCACTGGGGGGAGGGGGTCAAAGTGCCACCCCACTGCAACAGCTCCCCTTAAAGCAGAACCACACTCACACAAGCTCCCCCCACTTAAAGGCCCCAATTTCACCAGGCCCCTTAAAGCAGAACGCACCACCCACAATCCTTATTCTTATTTAGGGCTTTCAGTGGGGGCTTGACTGGAGACCCCCACTCTGGGGTGTTATCAGGCAGCTGCCCTGCTGGATGGAGGCCCCTTACTGGGCACCCCACTCCTAAGCCAGCCACCCATGGCGTCCCCCTACACCCCCCCACCAAGGCCTATCACCTGCCCCAAACAGGGCGATAGATCAGGGGCCCAAATACCCCTTCTAGACCACACACTGTGACCGCCACTCCCACCCACAATCTGCCGTGTCCATCGGTGGAGTTTGATCAACCCCGGGCTCGGGGTCCCTGGCGGGGGAAACTTCCGATCTGCACTGGGCCAAGGTCCCTGAATCAGCTCCGGAGATGACTCCAACTGAGTGACTCCTGATTTACACCAAGCGTGACTT
Organism: Chelonoidis abingdonii; assembly: GCF_003597395.2. Classification (NCBI taxonomy): domain Eukaryota; kingdom Metazoa; phylum Chordata; order Testudines; family Testudinidae; genus Chelonoidis; species Chelonoidis abingdonii. The sequence continues at coordinate 42,366,705 of NC_133779.1, forward strand.
CAAGCGGAGGACTTCCTGATTTACACCGGGGGGGGTTGGAAAGGAACAGGTCCGGTGACCTCCAGCGGAGTCGACTCCGGATTTCACCGGGAGCAGAGCCCCGTGACTTCAACCGAGTGCTCTTGATTTTACACCCAGCCCGGTGACTCACGGATGATCCTGATTTACACAGGGGATTCGGCTCAACTCCGGCGGAGTGACTCGATTACACGGGGAACCGAGGAAACGGGCCCAGTGACTTCCGATCTTACCCCGAGGTAGGAAAGGCCCAGTTCTCGGCAGTAACTGCGGATTTACATCGAAGGGGGGACGGGCCCGCCTGACTCCGCCGAGTGACTCTGATTTACAACCGGAGGGGGGGAAGGGGCCGCTGACTCCGGCGGAGTGACTCCTGATTTACACCGGAGCGGGGGAACGGGCCCCGTTGACTCCGCCCGGAGTGACTCCTGATTTACAGATTTTTATTATAGGCTCGCGAGTCGCATACATTCTCGTTCCACTGAGGGAAGAACTATACCTGAGACACTCGATCTCATAAACGCTATCCTACAGTCAACACAATCATAGAGAAAACAACATTTCAAGCCATAAGAGCATACATTAACAATTAGAGTCGAACGATCTCCATAAACATTAAAGCCATCGACCAAAATATCATCAGATATCGAGACTCTGGTACGGCATGCACGGCGAGGGTTGTTGTTCTCGCTCTGGACGTTCCGTACGATCGTTGCTGGCTGGAGTTCACTCTACTGCAGTGGGGGCGACTGCCTCCAGGCCGCCTGGTGGGCTTGCTGTGGAAGCGCACGGAGGGCGAGGCGAAGAGACCCAGGAGGTGAAGACGTGTGAGCTTCTTGCCCTGAACAAGTCTGCTCCAAGGGAGAGGAGGCTCCCCAAAGTCCTGCCTGGCTTTGTGGGGAGCAGTTCCAGAGCATCGCCCGGGGACTCCGTGACAGCAGGAAAGCTCCGTTCCTTTGCGACGAGCTGAGTTCTTCCCAGGAAACGTGAATTCGTCTCTGATGCTCCCGGCCCAGCTAAAGTCAGTATTTGAGCCTGGCCCCTGTGCAGTGCAGCACACTCCCTGCTCCCCTCCCACAGCCTCGCCTGTCTCCTCCTTGGCACTCACACGTGTGATTTATCCCTAAGCTGGGATACAGGTTTACACGAGCTCCAGCCTCGACGCTCATCTCTTGTAGACTTCAAATTCCAGCCCAAGGTCTCCTGCCGCACATGTTCCAGATCCCCACAGCCCGGCATTGCCTGCCCTGCCGGCCCAGCACCAGACAGTGCAAGGAAGCTGACGCCCAGGGGCCAGGGGCAAGCTAGACTGCTGGACATGAATGGGAACCCACTTCATGCCAGGACTACAGGCACCGGGCTGAGCCAGTCCTGCTGGGATGTGTCACCGCTAACCTCCACCAGCAGAACCTTTCCCTAGTCTCAGCGTAAGTTTCCAGCTTGTTGCTTTTAGTCCCATCCCTGGGCCTCCGCTCCCTTTTCACACTATAACCCCCCCATGCCCGGGCTTGTTCCTCACCTAGTGCTATTCATAGCACTGCTGCCCGAGAGGTGCCAGCCTGGGGCCCCATTGTGCTTCTGTGCTGGAACTTGGCAAATGCACTCAGTGACAGCCCCTGCCCAACACGGCTTACCCCCTCCCCCAGTCCTCTTACTCAAAAGCTGGACTTACTCATTTAGCAGACTTTAGCCCTCTTCAAAGGCCTGCCCCTCTCACCTCTTCATCATTCTAGCTGCCCGCCTCTGAATCCCCCTTGGATTTCCCAGCAGTTGTGTGGTGTTGAGGAGCCCAGAACCGAATGCAGGAGTCATGGTCTGGGCATCACTGGATCTTCATGGAGAGGGGACCGGACATCCTCCGGATCTGGGTACAGAGTGTCTCTGCAGACAAAATTCACAGACATGTGGTCCTGTATTTTTACATATGGCGATAGCATCTGGGGGCCCCAATCTGGCCCCCGCTGAGGACTGTGCAAACAGCACCACTGGGCAAGGTGCAGCACGGTCCCAGGCTGGCGAGGATGGCACCGTCACATGGATGACTAAGAGGCACTAGTAAGCTGGGATTGTGACAAGATGCAAACGGGAGGGTGGGAGGAGGATGCAGCAGCAATCAAATGAAGCTGTTATGGCTACTACGTGGCCAGCTCTGCTCTACACCTGCCTGGTCATGCGCAGATGGTTTATACTCTGTACGGCCCAGGGCGGGGTCTGACGGAGGGCAATTGGGTGACATCTGGGGTTGAACGGTGAGTTTTTCCCACAGTGGTCGGCCGCCACAGAGAGCTGAGCTGTTCCTGGAGTATTTGGCTGTCATGACACAGCCCAGGGAGAGGGCCCCATGTCCTGAACGCAGGATGCAGAGCTACAAACTCAGCTCCTAAAACTAATCTCTGCCCCAGAATGACATTAGCCAGCGCTGCCAACTAGCCAGGGGAGCTTGGGCCCGTCCAGGGCAGCCGTGTCCTTTGCCGGAGTGTCACAGCTACCCAGCCTGGTGTGACAAACTGCGAATGTTCTTAATGTTTTCTCTGAATACTGTGTTGGCGCCTCAGTGTCCCCTATGCAGTTCTTAATATCTAGGTGGTGGGATCAGGGTGTGTGATTGCTGCAGAGGAAGGGGCCAGTGCACCTAAATGCCTGGCACTCTGTCTCCTAGTAACTGATGGCCTGGGCCCCTCCTCTGCAAAGGTGCCAGCTGAAGGTGTTGGAGACAAAGAGATCAGGTGACCTCCTGGCCTGGGAAAGGGGCTGAGCAGAGGAGGGACTGGAGGGGGTTGTTAGTCTGGAGCTGGCTGGGGACAAAGAGTGAGGGCAGATGTGGGGGTCTGGCTCACTGCCCCCCAGAATGGACCTGGCCGAGAGGTCTGGTTCGCTGTATCTACAAGCTCTGTTTTAGACCCTGTTCCTGTCATCGAATAAACCTCTGTTTTACTGGCTGGCTGAGAGTCACATCTGACTGCAAAGTGGGGGTGCAGGACCCCTGTGGCTTCCCCAGGACTCCGCTGGGGCGGGCTCGCTATGGGAAGCGCACGGAGGGGCAGAGGATGCTGAATGCTCCAAGGAGAGACCCAGGAGGTGAAGCTGTGTGAGCGTCTTGCCCTGAACAAGTCTGCTCCAAGGGAGAGAAGGCTCCCCAAAGTCCTGATTGGCTTGGTGGGGAGCAGTTCCAGAGCATCGCCCGGGGACTCCGTGACAACTGGTCCCTGGGAGAACTACAAGCACTGGCTTAAATGGCTCAGCTCACCCCTTTTCCAGCAAGGTGGCTGAGGGGCCAGGCTGAGCGCATGGGCAGGGCCGAGAGGAAAGGAACCGGCAGCCTGGGGGCCCCTGAACTCCATGGCTTGGCTGGGAGGGAAGAGTGCGGAATGTGCCACAGTAGTCGGTTCCGGCACATGCCTGCAGAGTGTATTTTAAGAGAGCTCTGGAGTGTATCATCCCTGCCTTCTGGGGGGCTGTTCATCCTCTCCCCTGACCTCCAGTGACCCTGGGAAGGGCCTGTGCTCTGTGTGGTTTGATGGGAAACAGGCCCAGGCCAGAGGAAGTGTGTTGCATTCCCCAGGGGAGTCTCACAGGGAGAAAGCTGAGCACCCGGCCCAGCCATGCACAGCTCCGGGCAGCACTGCACAGGCTCACACGCTGCAGCATGCAGCTTCGCCACTGGCGCCTTCCACCCTCCACAAGCCATTGCTGGCTCTTCATAGCCGCACACAGGTTGCTCCCTGCACTGCACCTTGGCTTGAGTCAAGAGCAGACCCAGGATCGGGGGGGGGGGGGGGGAGGCTGTAGCTTTTGCTGCCTGCTGTGAGTGGCAGAGATTCGCACTAGTCACTGCTATTAGGTGGGTGTTTCCTCCCTCGCAGGCTGCCTGCCTGTGACATCCCCTGTGCTATGGAGGGGCAAGCAGCCTGTGCCAGACTGGCTCTCCTTCCCTGCAGGGGTCCAGGCAGTGCTGTGTCAGGAGGGGTTAAAGGACGCAGGTAATTTGCAAGCCAGGTACAGCCCCCGACCAGCCCAGGAATGGCACCTGCAGCTCTCCCTGGCCCTCTAGAGACCTCTGTGCTGCAGGCCAACCTGAGGTACCGTGTGCACACTGAGTGGGTAGAGCCCTGAAGAGGCCCCCGACTCCCGGTAACACTGAGCTGGGCTGCAGCAGCCACCACCTCTCATTGCAGGGCAGCGAATGGAGCTGGGGCTGGAGCAGTGGGGAAAGGTGCCCTGGGGCTGAAGAAAGGGGCCGTGGAGTCCAGGGAAGGAGGCAGAGCCCCTGGTGCCCTCCTGCCTCAGTTTGCTTCACTTGCTGAGGCTCCTGAGCCAGGGGCCGGCTCAGCCCCGGGTGCCTCACTGGTACTGCCGTGGTCTCGCTCTCATGCTGGTTGTGCCCGCAGGGCATCAGACCTGTCGACCATGAGGCCCCGTCTGGCCTTAAGGGCATGGAACCAGATCGTGCAGGGCGAGGCCGGCTACCCCCTGCGGCAGGAACCACCTGGCCTTGCCCCCACTTCCACGGTGCTCCCAATCGCGGTTCAATGGCGCCACCCAGTGGCCAGACGGGTTAGTCACAAAGGCCCTGCAAAGGCCAGGGAGAGGTTTCGTGCTCTGCCTTTGGTGCCAGCCACCCAGCTGGAGGGTGGAATGGGGGCTCGCCCTGCTATGCCCGGTGGGTCGGCCATGTCGCCTCCATCGCGGCCTCTGCCCAGGGCACGACGGGGCTTGAGGCCCAGGGTTCATCTCCTCACTGGGGGTTGGGAAGGGGCAAAAATGTCACATCCACAGGTGCTCACCAGCTGGTGGCTCTCCCCACCGCCTCACTTGGGCTGGCAGTGACCTGTTTCCATCACACTCGCCCTCCCTGCACTCACTTGCCACCGCATGGGCTGTGCCACGGAGCTGCAGGATCTGTGCTGCACCCTCTTGAGAATGCTGTGCGTGTGCCAGACCCTGCCTGGGACCCGCTCCAGGGCAGGCCACCCATGCAGCCTCACTGCCAACACTGCTGCTGTGAGCCACCTCACCATCAACACCCGCTATGAGGGACCGTAAAGGCCTCCCCAGGTCAGGGGCAGCCTACCCGTTTGGGGTCTGTGTAGTGTTGTTCCCTACAACCTGCTTTCTGGACATATTGCTGGGGGGTGCCTGGCCCCATGTTCTTTGAGGAGCGTTCTGAACCCCGGCTGATGCTTCAGGAACAATGACATTAGTGTTGGAGAGATTCAGTAGCTGAGGCTGGGTCGCTGTGACTGGCTGTTGGGCAGGTAATGTGAGATGGGCTGTGTCCTCAGGGCTGCATGCAGGGGGTTTAACACCTGAAGCCACTGTGACTGTGTGTGCGACTGGGACATAGGGTGCTGTGATGAACTAGGAATGTTCTTAATGTTTTTTCTGAATACTGTGTTGGTGCCTCTGTGTCCCCATGGCAGTTCTTAAGTATCTGGCAGACCAAAGGGCCAGTGCACCTAAATGCCTGACCTTCTGTCTCCTAGCAACTGATGGCCTGGGTCCCTTCTCTGCAAAGGTGCCAACTGAAGGTGTTGGAGACAAAGAGATCAGGTGACCTCCTGGCCCGGGAAAGGGGCTGAGCAGAGAGGAGGGGCTGGAGGGGGTTGTTAGTCTGGAGCTGGCTGGGGATGAGGAGTGAAGTGCAGTGTGGGAATCTGGCTCACTAGCTCCTCCCCCCCAACGAATGGACCCGGACGAGGGTCCGGGTTTCTCTGTACTTACAAGCTCTGTTGAGACCTGTTCCTGTCATGAATATAATCTGCTGTGTTACGGCTGGCCGTCTGACTGCAAAGTGGGGGTGCAGGACCCTGTGGCTTCCCCAGGACCCCACTGGGGTGGGCTCACTGTGGGAAGCGCATGGAGGGGCAGAGGATGCTGAATGCTCCAAGGAGAGACCCATGAGGTGAAGACATGTGAGCTTCTTGCCCTGGAGACAGTCTGCTCCAAGGGAGAGGAGGCTCCCCAAAGTCCTGATTGGCTTTGTGGGGAGCAGTTCCAGAGCATCGCCCGAGGACTCCGTGACAGGTGCTTCCACCTAATCCCCCAAGCCAATCGCCCAAGCCCTTTGGGACAGGGCGCTGGCCAGGCCTCAGGGACGGAGTGACACCAGAGCTACTTCCAGGCAGTGCTACCTGTTGGAGCAGGGGTCTTGGTGCTGCTGTGACGAGATAGTGCAGCCTTTGGCTCAGCCTGGTTCTCCCAGGAGCTCAGCCCCCTCCCTTGGGCTCAGGTTAGTATAAATGGAAGTGACTAGGGTTCGGAGCCATGCAGAGAGGGTTGGGGTTAGGGCTCCCTGCCCAAGGATAGGGTTGGGATTTGTGGGGCCCCAAGGCTAGGCTTAGGTTGCAGTCAATGGAGCTCCCTGGGTTCAAGTTCGGGTTGGGGGTAGTAGAGCTCCCCAAGCCCAGGTGAGAGCTGGGGTCTCTCCCCAGGTAGGCGCCGGGCTCAGGTGAGAGCTGAGGTCTCGTCCCCGACTTGGCACCAGGCTCAGGGGAGAGCTGGGGTCTCTCCCCAGGTAGGTGCCAGGCTCAGGGGAGAGCTGGGGTCTCGCCCTGGCTGGGTGCCAGGCTCAGGTGAGAGCTGGGGTCTCGCCCCAGGTAGGCGCCAGGCTCAGGTGAGGCTTCCTGAGCTGAAGTTAGGGTTGAGGTTCGTAGAGCTCCTGGGCCTGCACTTAGGAGCAGAACTGCTGAGATGCCCAGGACTAGGGTGTGGGCTATGTCTGGAAGGCTGCCAGGGCCCGTAGGGCTGCCCAGGCTCAGGATGGTGCTGTAGGACTCCACAAGCTGGGGTTCAGGACATGGCTGGGGTAAGGATATGGGCCTGTCAGGCTCCCAGGCTAGCAGTAGGGTCATGGCCCATAGGACTCGCTGGGTAGGGTTGAGATTGGGGCTGGTGACTCTGCTTGGGCAGGATTTAGGCTTGGGGTGCTGGGGCTCCCCAGGCTGGGGTTAGAGTTCATCCCCAGCCATCGCTGGGGTAATACGGATTGTGGCATCTTGGGGTCGCTGGGCTAGAATTTAGTTTTGGGCTTCTAGGGCTTGGCAGCTGGGGTAGAGTTGCCAACTTTCTAATCGCACAAAACCGAACACCCCTGCCATGAGGCCCTGCCCCACCAGAAGGCCCCATCCCTGCTCACTCCATCCCCTCTCCCTCCATCACTTGCTCTCCCCCACCCTCATTCACATTCACCAGGCTGGGACGGGGGATTGGGGTGTGGGAAGGGGGTGAGAGGCCGCTGGGAGTGTAGGCTTTGGGGTGGGGCTGGGGATGAAGGGTTTTGGGGTGCAGGAGGGGGCTGGGGGTTGGTGTGGGGGGGGGTCCAGAAGGAAGTTTGGGTGTGGGAGGGGAGCTCTGGGCTGGGGCAGGGAGCTGGGGTGCAGAAGGGGGTTTGGGGTGCAGGGTCCCAACGGCGCTTACTGCAGGTCCTGGGAAGCAGCCACCAGGTCCCTGCAGCCCCTAGGCACATGGGCAGCCAGAGAGGCTTCACGTGCTGCGCTCATGCCCACAGGCGCCGCCCCTGCAGCTCCCATTGGTCACAATTCCCGGCCAATGGGAGCTGTGGAGCTGGCACTGGGGGCAGAGGCAGCACGTGGAGCCTTCCTGGGCCCTGTGTGCCTAGCGGCCACAGGGAACCTGCCTTAGCCCCGGGCTCCCACTGCGCCACCAACCAGACTTTTAACAGTCGGCGGCGTCAGCCAGAGACACCAGGGTCCCTCTCCCACCAGGCGCTGCACTCGAAAACCAGTGATTGACATGGGGCAGAGGCAGCTCGTACCACCACCTCATTGGGGGGATGACATGCTGGGACACAGGAGCGAACTGGGGCGGCTCGTACCACCGACCCCTCGGGGGTGACATGCTGGGGCCAGGGAGCGGGCTGGGGCGGCTCGTACCACCAACCCATGGGGGTGACATGTTGGGATAGGGGAGCGGGCTGGGGCGGCTCATACCACTGACCCCTTGAGGGTGACATGGTGGGATAGGGGAGCGGGCTGGGGTGGCTCGTTCCACCGACCCATGGGGGTGACATGTTGGGGCGGGGGAGCAGGTTGGGGCAGCTCGTACCACCAACCTATGGGGGTGACATGGTGGGATAGGGGAGTGGGCTGGGGTGGCTCGTTCCACCGACCCCTTGGTGGTGACATGGTGGGATAGGGGAGTGGGCTGGGGTGGCTCGTACCACCAACCTATGGGGGTGACATGGTGGGATAGGGGAGCGGGGTGGGGCGGCTCGTACCACCGACCCATGGGGGTGACATGTTGGGATAGGGGAGCAGGCTGGGGCGGCTCATACCACCAACCCATGGGGGTGACGTGTTGGGGCGGGGAAGCAGGCTGGGGCAGCTCGTACCATCAACCCCTGGGGGGTGACAGGTTGGGGCAAGGGAGCGGGCTGGGGCGGCTCGTACCACCGACCCCTGGAGGGGTGACAGGTTGGGACAGAGGGAACTGGCAGCTCATACCACTATCTCCTCTGGGGGCAGGTGGGAAATGTGACAGAGGAGGTGGTACATATGGTGGCTTGTACCACTATCCCTCCGGGGGATGAACCTGTTGTGACGGGGCGATGACGTGTGTGGGCTTGCTGTGGGCAGGGCTAGTGCGACAGAGGACATGGTGTGCAGGATGGTGCCATGTCCTGACAGGGGAGAGAGTGAGAACCAGCTCATACCACTGTACCCTGTGGGGGTGCTGGCTCGTACCACTGCCCCATGGTGTGGAGGGGTGGCACGTCATGTGCCAGTAACAGCCTTTGCCTTGAGGGGGCTCTGCCATCCCTGAGGGACCAGGCCAACTGGCCTCCCTAGGAGGCTCGAGGCTGTCACTCAAAAGCCCACGAAGGCGTCGAGTGGGTTCACCTTCATACTGTCAATCATTAGCGCGGGCCTATCATCGCGCAAGACCGGGTAGAAGCCCGCCTCCTCGGGAACCTTGAGGGAGAAGCTCGGAATGGGTCGTCTCCGGCTTCCTGACGTCACTTTTTATCTGGATACCGGTCCCCGCCCCTTCGGAATGCTGGCGACGTCAGCCGGGCTCTGCAATTGACGGGGCCGCGCGCGCTGCTGCTGCATTTGGTGCAAGAGGAGCCTGGGGAGCGCGATCCGGAGGTGAGCGCGCCCCCCAGGGCAGCCCCGCCCGGCCCCCCGCGTGCAGGGCGATGACCTTCGTTTGACACCGGGAGGGGGATGCACCGGGCGGGGCTCCTGGCTGCACGCGGGGGAGGGGAGCTGTGTGGTTGGGGGGCTTCTAGCATGGCAGAGCAATGGGGGGGGTCAGCGTTCTGCATCCATTTCCGTCTCCTCCGGCCTGGGGGGGAGCAGACAAGCTTCCGCTCCCCCCCCACCTACGCTGCGCGTCTGGCGGTGGGATTGAGGGGCGCTGGGGTGCCCGAGGGTGCCCGGGGACTCCCGTGGGCTCCCAGCTGGCGCTTGGATTAAGGGTGATGGGGCATTTTTGGGGTCTGTGTAAAACATATTGAAGGGTCGGTTTTGGACCAGAGGCTGAACGAATCCATTCCAGTGAGTTGCCAAGCTCTGCGAATGTGATTTCTCAGCTGGCAGTGTGGGGAAACATGGAGGTTGAGGGAACCGAATAGTGTCACTGAATATTTCTCTCTCTCGGCTTTAGGTTGAGACATTTCTCTTGGTTGGTACCAGGTCAGAAGATTTGGCTGGGCCTCAAAGAATAACATAGAGGTGGTGTTTGCAAGAGGAGGCATTCTGTGCATGCAGCCTTTTCTGCCAGTGTTTGGCGGGGGGGAGGGGGAGAGTGCTAACTGATGCCATCCAGAGAAAGCCTTTTAAATAAAATAACAGTCAGCTGGTTAAGGATGTTTTAATATGAATGATTGATGGCAGGGTGGGGACTCTGAGGGCTGAACGCTACAGGCATCTGAATAGCTTGAATCCACCTGCATCCACTCAACTGCCGAGTCTCTGACAGTCATTTATTAACACATCCAACCAGGCGTGCAGCTTTGGTCCGTGCTGTACAATGTGGTGGTGTATAAGGTTACTGCATTGCTCTCATTTTGATGGGTGGGATAACTAACTTCACGTGTGCCTAACGCTGCTTTTAAAATAGAGAGCAAAATGGATGTGGGGGCCTGAGTGACTGTTTGCCTTGGCATCTGTGCACTTACTGATGTTTGCATGGTGAAGGCAAACCAGTGAATGAGGTGGTCACTTCCATGATGGGTCTTTTGTGTTTCTTGGGTGATATTAAAGGATGAAGTTTCCAGAAGAAAACAGCTAGGGAACTGGAGAAGAGCGCCCACTGCTAGGACAGATGCTTCTGATACAGAAATACCATGAACCCTTTTCAGCCCTGCTATCTCAGAATAAAACTGATTCTGTCTCTGTCCCACTCTGCTCTCTCCCTCAGAAAAACACTAGCTGATGAAAGATACTCATTGCCCAGATCCTAGGTACAGCCCAGCTCCAGTGATACCCTCTTCCTCACTGCAGAAACGTGCCTTGCCTAGTTTAGTATAATTCTCAGTCTTTACCAACCCAAATCTGCCTGCACACCAAGTTTTGCTCGTTAGCGCAGGATTACTAGTGTCTGTTATTTTACACCAGGACACTGTGAGGTTACAGAGAATTTTGCCATAGAGGCCTGCTGCTCAGCCAGGCCAGGACTGAGCTTGATAGCGTGTTCTGGGGTGCTCTGTCCAGAGGCATTACAGAAATGGAGCCCACCTCCACCCCTGATCTGCACTGTCCATTATGATGGGACTCAGTTTGTGCCTTGGCAGGAGAGAGATGCTTTTACTTGGGTGACAAACACTAAGTCGTGGGGCTAGTGGGGAGTCGCCCTCCTTCTCTCTGGAGCACTAGCTCACTGCTGGGATCTCCATGTGCCTGTCACAGGAGGTGTGTGTCCCTCTGCATATCGTTTAATGCAGACATTTGGAGATGGTATACAGTAAAGCTGCGTGTAGGTATTAAGAGTCCTGTAATTAAAATGCATTGGAGGAGCTAGCTCACTAAGTGGCTGGCTTAATGGAGCAATAAAATGTTTCTTTAAATATGAACTTGGTCCCCAAGGGCCAGATGACTAATATTATGTTGAGACCCATTATTTGAGTTAAATTGCATATTGTTAAAATGAGCTAAGTGACTTGCTGGATTGTATAGTTCCCACTGGATCTGAATTGCTGTCAAATTAGCCGTGTAAACAGGGTTTATTCATACACGTGTTCAGAGGTTTTCTTCTGTTTGGCTTTAGAAAAAATGGATCAGGGCCGATTTCTCTGAGGCTGAAAATTCTCTCTTGATTCCCCCCGCCCCCAACTCTGAATTATGCAGCTTATTAGGAAATGGAGTTCAGCTCTGAGCACCATTAAAGCTTCATGATAGCATGTAATAACATGACCACAGCTGTACTGTCCAGTACGTCCGACTGTTCTCTATTTGAGGTGCCTTTGGACTTGGGACAGCACTTGTAAAACAAAAACTCTCCTCCTCCTGGCTGTGTTTGTAAGTTCAGTTTGATAAAGGGAATCAGAAAGTGGCCATGTATTTTTGGGTGAATTTTGCACTCAAAACTGAAATTGCTCAACTTTTTGCCTTGTGCATCGTACTTACAGTGCCTTGCGTACACTCTCGCCCCACGTACTCTGCCCGTCACCTTATTGCTTGACTGTTAAGTGATCAGAGACTAAAACAAAGGTACAACAATTTCTCAGGAGATGCGATTAGAGAATCAAAGAGCAGTCTGCCCAGTAGTGACTATGAATGAGGTGATAAGGTCGCATTTCCTGATATTATTTCACAGAAAGGAAAAAAAATACTTTGTGGCTCTGGATTCTGTTTCTCCATTGCAAAGGGTGACCTTAAAACAAAGGAGGAGGCTGCTTGCCCAATTTGTTCATTTCCATTGACAGTAAAGGGAAAAAATCAGTAAACCCCTTTCAAGCCATCGCCCACGTACTTAAATCTTGGCGCTAAAAGCTCATGTTACTGTGCATCCTGGTACAACTCGGATGGAGCTGAATCTAGTCTCTGTGCTTTATAAACAGAGCTAGGAAAACGTCACCAGAGATTTGAAACTATTAGCCAGGGGCCAGCCTGAAAATCTGAGAAGATGGGCATCTGCAGGGTAAAAGGGCAACTCCCTAGTGTGGAGTGGTAGCCAACCCCCATTCCCTCCCTGGCTCTGGGATTCTTACTAATGTGCTGCCCCTGGACCATGCTCAGAGCTCTTCCTCAGGGCTGGGTGGTAGGGGTCTGGTAAATGTGAAGCTGCTGGAAGGGAGAAGGATTTGCCTGTCTTGAGAACCTCTATTGCAAGGAAAGGGGGTTTGTGCTGCTGTGCTTCTTCCCACAGCCATCTTGGTTTGTGCCCTCCCTACTGCAGATGACTGGAGCACCCAACTTGAAATTGACATGGTTCTTGGGTTTCCCTGAGGTGCTGAGACTAAATGCTTGAATCTGATCCACCTAGTCTTAATTTCATGCTGTTGTTGAAAAGAACTCTTTCCCTGCAGCCGCAGAGGCACTGGAAAAGTCTGTCGGCAGATTCAGGAAGATGCTCCTGCATCAGTTCGTACTCTGCTCCAAGTTGAAAAGTTTATGGTCCTGGCCCCCCTCCCCTCCCCCAAATAAAAGCAACTAAGGGTTACAGAGGGGTCAAAGAGTGGTCCCTGATGAACCTTCTGAGACACATGGGGGCCTCCAATTAGCCTGTTAAGGGTCGCTGCAGGCTCTCCCTCTTAAGAAGCTCATAGCCGAGGAGAACAGCACCCTTCTGGTCTTGGAATCTACTGCAGCCATCTAATGTCTCCCCTTGTTGAAAATGGGCCCCAGGACTTCCCCAAAATCATTTCCAGAGCAGGTCTTTTAGCAAAACAGCCAGTCTTGATCATCTGGCTTCTCCTCCCAGCCCTCCACGAATCTGTGACAGTCAGAGGAGCAGGGATCCTGAGTGTGTGTGCGCATGGGGGTGGGGAGCAGGGTGGGAGCTGTGCACCCCAGGAGAGTGATTACGCAGTGACAGTAATTGTCTCCTGCTCTTGTCCACCCACTGGGGTCTGGCGATGTCATGTGTGAAGCGTAGTGGTGGTGACCCCCAGTTCTTAATGTCTGAGTTTACAAGTGGTGTCTCCGCTTCACTTCAGTATTGCAGGGGCTGGTTCTCTCTCTTGGGGTGGTTTGACATTTACATTGCAATAGTCCCTCAAGGCCACAGCCAAGTTGGTTCCCCTTATGGCAGGTGGTGTGCAAACGCACTGTCTGCACTGAGTGGTGGCAGCAGCTTTGTAACTGACACGTGGGCCCTTGGTGTCTCGCGGACGCATTGTGCTGTGCAGTCCATGTTGGGGCTGATGATCCATAACAGGGCCCCTGCGGAAAATGTAACAACTCATCATGTTTGATCACAACCAAGTCGTCTCAGACCTGGGGGTAGGTCTCAGCTTGGAGAACTCGCTCCTTTTGTTACAAAGTGGCCCAATAATAGACATGAGGAGCTTCAGTGAATGCCTTTGTTTGTTGGGTGTCAGAATTCGGGAGCTGAATGTCCAGTTCAGGTAAACATGGAGGGGGGAATTCTACCTTGGCACTAAACCTAACCCACTAATATCGGGGCTGGTATGACTTTAGAAAATGGGGCATGTAGGGGGCACAGTTGGGTTTATAATGGAAAAGATACAGAGAAAGGCAACAAAAATGATCACATGGATGGAACAGCTACCCTATGAGGAGAGATTAAAAAGACAGGGGCTTGTCAGTCTAGAGAAGAGATGACCAAGGGGGACTATGATAGAGGTCTATAAAGTCATGACTGGTGTGGAGCAGTGGCTCTCGACCTTTCGAGACTACTGTGCCCGTTTCAGGAGTCTGGTTTGTCTTGTGCACCCCCAAGTTTCACCGCTCTTAAAAACGACTTGCTTACAAAATCAGACCTAAAAATACAGAAGTGTCACAGCACACCAGTGCTGAAAAATGGCCGACTTTCTCATTTTTACCATGTAATTATAAAATAAATCAATTGGAATATAAATATTGTACTTGCATGTCAGTGTATCATCTACAGAGCAGTATAAACCAGTCATTGTCTGTATGAAATTTTAGTTTGTACTGACTCCACTAGTGTTTTTTATGTTACCTGTTGTAAAACTAGACAAATATCTAGATGAGTAGATCCATTCCTGGAGGACAGGTCCATCGATGGCTAATAGCCAAGGTGGTCAAGGACGCAACCCCATGCTCCAGGTGTCCCTAAACCTCTGACTGCCAGATGCTCGGACTGGGCAACAGGATGAATCACTCAATGAATTGCCCTTTTCCACTCATTCCCTCTGACCCGTCTTGCCCCAGCCACTGTTGGAGGACACTGGGCTACATGGACTATTGGTCTGATCCACTGTGGCCATTCCTCTGTTAAAACATCTTACTTTGTTTGCATGGTTTTGGCTGCTGCCAGCACCCAGGCTGGCAGGATGCACATTAGACCCAGTAGTGGAGGCCTGGCTTTACGTTGGTTCAGGCAAAGTGCAGGAACATCACAGCTGCATGGATCAAAGGCCCATACTGGTTGGCTGCCTCAAGAAGGAAATTGAAACCTTATGTATTCATTCAAGCTATTCGCTTCAAGGATTTCTCTAGAGGAAGCTTATATAATGGGAAAAACATCATGGCGCACTTGGACTGTTACTTCACGGGGAGCATTAATTTCTGGGGGGAAAGGGTTTGTCTCAGGACCTAGTAAATACAGACCTCCTGGATCTATTCTTGCATTCGAAGCTCTAGGGACCTCCCAGAGCAGCAGTGTTTGCTGGTGCTGTCTGCCCTGCTGCGTCCCTGAAAAATGTAGTGGCACAGGCCTGCCCTTGGTTCCCAGGAATTTTGCTGTGGATTGTCCAGGAGAAGCCCTAGGCTCTCTCGCCATGCTCCTTCCACCAGGTGCCTCTCCACATTCATGCAGCCTAGTGGAGAGTCTTGAGATCTGGGCTGGGTTCCTTGCTCTGCCCCAGAGGTCCAGTGTCACTGAGGTGGGGCTGTCAAAGGCAGCTGAGAGAGTTCAGGCACCCACTTCCCATTGAAACTCCAGAGGAGTTGGCCACTGAGAATCCCACCCATAACCTCTCTGGGCTCCATTACCAACCTGCAAAATGGGGATCGTATTCCCTTTCTCCTGCCCTGTGTCTGTCTTGTCTCTGCCGATAGAAAGCTCTCTTGTGCAGGGACTGTCTCTGTGCAGTGCTTTGGGCACCACTGGTCGAGGAATAGTGATGCCGGCATTAGACCAATGGTCCATCTAGCCCAATATCCCGTCTCTCACGGTGGCCAGTGCCAGGTGCTTCTGGCAGTTGGAGGTTGAGGGGTACCCGGAGCGTGGGGTTGCATCCCTGACAGTCTTGGCTAACAGCCGTCGATGGGCCCATCCTCCATGAACATATCTAACTCTCTTTGGAGCCCAGTTCTACTTTTGGCCTTCACAGTGTCCCAGGCAGCGACCGTGGGCTTGAAGCAGCACTTCCCTTTGTTTGTTTTCAGCATGTGACCCTCTAGCTTTGTGTCATGTGACGCTTCCTTATTCACCTTCACTTTCTCCACACCAGTCATGTTTCCATAGCTTCGACCACATCCCCCCTTAGCGTCGCTTTTCCAAGCTGAGCAGTCCCCATCCTTTTAATCTCTCCTCACAGGGCAGCTGTTCCATACCCTGAGCAGTTTTTCTTGCCCTTCTCTGTACCTCTTCCCATTCTCATATATTTTTTTGAGATGGGGTGACCAGAACTGCACGCACGGTTCAAGGTGTGTGTGTACCATGGATTCAGATAGTGGCCTTGTGATATTTTCTGTTTTATGATCTATCCCTCACTTTTTTGGCTGATTTTTCAGATTGAGCGGATGTTTTCAGAGAACTAGCCATGATGATGCCAAGTTCTCCTCCTTGAGTGAGAACAGCTAATTTAGACCCTGTCATTCCGTATGCATAGCTGGGATTATGTTTTCCAGTGTGCATGACTTTGCACTTAGACTGAGTCTCGAGGTGCCATTTTGTTACCCACCCACCCAGTTTTTGGAGATCCCTCTGTAACTCTTCACAGTCAGCTTTGGACTAAACTATCTTGAGTAATTTTATATCATCTGCACATTTTGCCAGTTCACTGTTTGCTCCCTTTTCCAGATCATTTATGAATACGTTGAACATTGTTGATCCCCGTACAGACCCTTGGGGGGCCTTGCTGTTGCAGGATTATCGAACCATTTCCGTTAGAAGCCCCAAGGGTCCTGTTTTGACTGATGCACGTGCTGGGGTAGTTCACAGCTACATTAGCAGTGGAGGAGTTTGCGGCAAAGACCTGAGTTTGCTTTGTGCTGAAGCTGGGTGGACTCTCAGCCCAGGAGTCTGGGCTAGAGCTTGCCCTGGGTTAGCCCCTCCACACTGGGGAGGAAGCAGGACTTGTGGTGCAGGCTAAGCGTGGCCTGGTGCCCTACTGCAGTTCACTCTAGCAGCTGGGAAGGAAGGAGACGAAGGGTGTGATGGGCAGAAGAAGCAGAGGCCCTTGTGCAGACACTGCAGTGTTCCAGGAGGAACAGGCCATGCCCGTGAGGCTCCTGCGAGCTGGACTGTCGGTCCATGTAGGTACCGCAGAGAGCCGTCCTGCCTGTGCCGGGAGCCGCGTGGGCTCCAGGCAAAGGGCCGCTCTTCAGGGGCCTGTCTGTCAGACCTTCCATTTTCCCCACGCTCTCTTCCCTGCCCCACTGAACCCGAGGAGCAGTTTGCCTCTTTCCACACACAGGCTGTGCACAGTGCCAAGGACCCGGAGTTCTCCACTCCCCGATGCCGCTCGCTGTGTCTCCACCAGCTGTTCAGACCCTGAATATCCATCACTTGCCAGCAACAGGCTTCAAAAACGTCATCTTGAGTCTGGATCCCTGGAGGTTCTGCGGGGCCCGGCACAGAACTGCTGCCACCCCTGGATCGGACTGGCCCCTGTGCTGCCCATCCCCCCAGAGGCCCCAGCCCGAATGGGCTGTGGTGCCTGGACTCCCTGGGGCCGGGGGGAGGGGAGCTGACACCCGCTGCCCGGGGAGCTGTGCCTGCTCAGTGAATAATCAGAGGCGTCAGTCTTCAGGACTGTCCCCACCCAGCATCTCTCACCAGCCCTGGCAGGGGGTGCAAGGATCGCTGGCAAGGGCAGTGGGAACTTTAGCCAAATAGAGGGGTGAGGGGGAAACACAGTATTGTCTAGGCCCCCTGTACCAGCCCTTTGCAGACCAAGTGCAGGAAGGTCTGGGGAGAGCAGTGGCAGTGCCTGGGGGGCTGGAGGGGCTGAGCTCTGCCTAGCTCGACCAAGCAGCAGCAGCCTGCGGGGATTTCATGGGGCGCTTTGCTGAGGGCAGGGCCAGGGGATGGAATGAAGATGGAGAGACTTGAGGTGGGTAGCAGGAAGGCGTTAGTCCCTGATGGGGTTCTCCAGGGCGGGATGGGGGTAGCTGTGCCTGGAGTCGCACAGCCTTGCCCTGGGGAGCAGGCTGTAGGATCAGCCTTGCTCTGGCTGGGGACTGGGTTGGGTGGAATAGGCCTCTTCCGACTTATGGGTGTAACGTACCTTGAGTATATGCTGGGACAGAAAGGGAGCCCAGGCCTCTGGTCTGATGGGCCTTGCAGCGTCCGGCTCGTGAACAGGGCAGGGAGATCCTGTGGAATAGCTAGATCTGGGAGAGGCTGGATCAGAGAGCCCAGATGGCTCGGGGCTGGCATCCTCTGCCGGGCCCAACTTCCTGCGTCAGCCGCATTGGTGGGTGGCATGTGCTGTGATTACCCCCAGCTGCCAGTGGGGAAACACGGGGCAGGACCCAGGCTCATGCAGGGCTGGGGTCTCAGGGTTATTCTAAAATGGCATGGCAGAGAGGAGCATGTTTAAAATCTGACCGAACCGTTCTGGGTGTGCGTAGACCTGGATTCTGTTCCCAGCTCTCTGGTCACTCTGCCCCTGCTGGGAATCCTTGTACCTTCGTTCCAGGGTGTTGAACGCTTCAGTGCTCCTTTGCGGATGACACTAGATATGACCCACAGGAAGAGCCCCCCATGAGCCTCCCTGTTGCAGGGCAGAAAGGGTGGGCATATCTAGGTGCCATTTCTGGTGGTTCACGCTGCCCACCCATGTTACTGCACCCAGAGGGTTGGCAGGGTGCGATACTACATGATGTGGCCTCACTCTGACCTCCCAGAAGCTGATGGTGGGGTCTCTGGGTCTGAGCGGGGAGCAGCCACCCTGGTTACTCCATGGAGCTGAGCATGGCTGAATCCCCCAGGGAGCACGTGCCCCACCAGCCCAGCTCTGCCTTATGCTTCCCTTTGCAGATGGCTTCCGCTACTGACTCCCGCTATGGCCAGAAGGAGTCCTCGGATCAGAACTTCGACTACATGTTCAAGATCCTGATCATCGGGAACAGCAGCGTGGGGAAGACCTCGTTCCTGTTCCGGTACGCTGATGACTCCTTCACTCCTGCCTTCGTCAGCACCGTCGGCATCGACTTCAAAGTCAAAACCATCTACAGGAACGACAAGCGCATCAAGCTGCAGATCTGGGTAGGGGCCATGGTCACTGCACGCGCTGGCGGGTGGGGGATGCAGTGAGGGAGGCTCTGTGGTTCTGTATGTCACGTGTGGGGCAGCCATCCAGGTCTGGAGACGTGCACGGACACCTCCCCAGCCCAGCCGGCCCCTCCAGGGCTGGGGTGATAACCCAGAGTCCTGGGCAGGCCTCAGTCTGGGTAGTCACGTTCGGCCACCCTCGACTTCCCTGCAGCTTAGACTGGCCCCTGGGCATGGCTGCTGCATAGTGTGCCTGGCTCAGCACGGCTGGTGTGTTCTCCCCAGGCCGTTGGTGGGCAGTCTGTGGTGGGCATCATGGGATCAGTGCTTGCTGGGGGAGATGTTCATGGAATGATAACCTGCCCAGAGTGTTTTCCGAAGGGAGACATCACGTGAGTGACACCAGTTCCGGTTTCTTTAAAGCTCGTTCTCTCCAGGACACAGGTTGCTAATTAACCGCTTCCACTAAGCGTGAGCCTCCTGCATCTGCTGCCAGCCCTCTGCCCGCCCCACAGGACCCTTGCCCATGGTGGCCTGGCGGACTGGCCCTTTCAGAAGAGGGGTCCTGGTGTGCTGGGGTACTGGGGTCCGTGTGGGACAGTGGTGGCTGTGGCCGATTCTGCCTCCTAGGACCTGAGCACCCCGCGCTCAGGGCTGTTCTAAGCCCAGCTTGACAGCATTGCCTCTCCCAGCTCCTCCACTGGGCGGGCCCCTGCAGAGCGATCCTGGGCTGCCCCTTGCTCTGCACCCCAGGGCTGTCAGCAACACACCCACACACCCTCTGACACGCCAGGCTCCATTGAGCCATTAGTCCTAGGCCTTGGCTCCAGGCTGCTCAGAGGTGGCCTCATGCTCCACGGACGGCGTGTGGCATAAAGAAATAGTGCCATGTGCTGACAGGCTCCCTGCCTCCCTGGGGAGGCTGGATACCAATTAGCACAGAGCTTAATCACAGAAGGGCCCGGAACAGTCTAAGCAGCAGAGCTGAAGGAGCAGCTGGAGCGACAGATTTAGCTGTGGTGGCTTTGGCCTTGTTCCCGTGGGATGTGAAATGCTGCTGCACGGTTCTGAGGTGCCTGCTGCAGTGGTGAAAGGCTCTGGGTGCTGGAGCCCGAGCAACGCGGAGCCTGGTGACTCTTGGGCGAGCGGAGAGGGGTCTCTGGGCACGCGCGCCAGTTCCCAGCCTAATGAAGCTGCTGCCCTGGGAGTGCAGAGTGGGGGTTAATTTTCAGGAGAGCCGAGTTCAGGGTCCTTTGCTGGGGCCGCATTCAGCTTCCCTCAGTAGCATTGCAGACAGCAGAACGATCCCTTGCTGGGAGACTATACGTGCAAAAATGGGACCACTCGGACTCCTCCTGTCAGGGGTGGGGTTTGCCCCTGCTGCCAGGAACCAGGGGGCCGAAGCCAGACTGAGGTGCCTCCCCACCTCTGCCTGCCCCTGCCGAGAGGTCTGGGGCAGGGCCCCCTCTGCACAGATCCCCAGGGCAGGGTCTGGCCTGATGTCTCGAGTGGGGTGTGGAGCTCAGACCCTGGGCTGGTCAGTAGCAGTGGCAGAGCCTTCATCCCTGGGCCCAGTTTCTTCCCAAACTGAGCACATTCCTTTAGCCCTGAGTCCGAGTCCTGCGGGTCGGAGCCACTGGCTGGCTCCATCCCACCTTGCTCGTTGCAGTGGCTGGGGGGATGTGCAGGAGCTGAAAGAATGTGCATGGGGGGGAGCTGTGATGGCCTGGAGCACGTGTGGGGGATGTCTTAGCAGCAATGGCTGGAGGCCTGGGGCAGGGACTGTGGGGCTCAGAGACGTGGGGCAGGGGTGTCCAGCAGCAATGACTAGAGGGCAGGGGCTGTGTGGGTCTCAGCAGCAGTGGCTGGAGGGCTGGGGGGGTCCATGGGGCAGGGGGTATCTCAGCAGCAATGGCTGGAGGCCTGGGGCAGAGGGTGCAATGACCTGAGGGGCCATGGAGGAGGTGTCTGCAGGCATCTCTCTGACACTTGCTGGCCCCAGCCCTGCCCTGCCCTGCCCTCGGTGCAGCCGCATGCAAGGCTGGGAAGGGAGGGCCGCTGGGCCCACCAGCGCTGGCTGCGAGAGTTGCCCGCACGAGGCAGCAAACCAACCACCGCCTGTGTTTGGGGGTTCCAGCCCTGCTCCCCTCTGCTTGGACCCCACAGTGACTTTTATCCAGCCAGTAAAACAGAAGGTTTATTGGACAACAGGAACACAGGTTACAGCAGAGCTTGCAGGCACAGTCAGGACTCCTCC
>NC_133779.1:42393809-42441538 GCF_003597395.2 Chelonoidis abingdonii
CAGTCGGCACGGCACTTGCTCATACAGGTGCTCCAGTATGATAGGTCAAGCAAGTCCTTTAGTTGGCCCAGCGTCCACTTGCGGCATACCCTGGCCCGGTTGACCAGTTGTAGGTATGTGACTCACGTTTACGCTGATCCTGGAACCTTTCGCGGTACATCTCAGGGTCAGCCCAACTCTGCGGGAGCAGGGCCGTTTGAACAGTTCGTAGTCCCCCCGCCTCGCGCCCTTTAGCGGCTGTACACCTCAACCATGGAGTTCAGTAAGGGGTGAGAACACGGTGATCTGTCTGCAGGCGCAACCCCGGCAGCTCGCAGTTCTCAAAGGCCGTCAGGAAGTATCTATGTCCTCCCTTTACGTCGGGGCAGGCAAGCGCTTATCAAAGCTCTTTGTAGGCTTGAGTCCCCCTCACTCACCGCAGCCGGGGCCTCCCGTCTCAGCCGGGCCAGCTCCAGTCATGTTTACGCTGTTTCCTCCTCTCCGCTCATGTTTACGTGGTTGCTCTCCTCCAGCTTTCCGCTTTAACGTAGCTCCTGCGTCTCACTTCTTCCTCTTCCAGCCACAGCTGCTCCAAGATGTCGAGCCGTCGCGCGGAGGATCCCTGCGGGGGTGGCTTCGCTGCCAGGATCCCTGCTGGCCGGGGGTAACGGTGCCCTTGGTATCTCGCGGGCTCCTCCCTGCTTCCCTAGGCCTAGGAAGGGGGTTCGGGAAGCCTCATCGCAGCTGACCATACCCCGGGGGGACAGACCTGGTGACTGCGCTGCATCTGCCAGGCTGCTTCCTCAGAGACAGGCTCCGGTCTCCCTCCTCAGCGGGCAATCAGCTGGTCCTTGGTCAGCCTCCCGTTGCGCAGCCCCTCGCTTGCCACAGCTCCAGCAGGTCACAACTGCGCCCTTGGCGTACATCTTCCTGCTGGCCACTCACAGCCGTGCTCGCCGCTCCCACGGTTCCGGGGGACCCTAGTGCACCAGCCTCTTGAGTCACCACCTCTCGCCAGGGTCGAGCTGCAATCCTCCGCCTGGGACCGCTCGCTGAAGTCCCGGGGGATCCTGTTACTGCAGTCTTTCACTGGCACGCACCCAGGGCTAATCACCCCTTCGTTTACTGCTCCCATCACTTACTGCAGGACGCGCATCCACGGGGTGCAGTAATCCCACCGCTTCCACCAGTTGTCACGGAGTCTGGGGGTTCCAGCCTGCTCCCTCTGCTTGGACCCCACAATGACTTTTATCCAGCCAGTAAAACAGAAGGTTTATTGGACAACAGGAACATAGGTTACAGCAGAGCTTGCAGGCACAGTCAGGACTCCTCCATCCAGTCCTTCTGGGGGTTCAGGGTGCTTGGATCCCAGCAAGGATACTCTGAATTCCGCCCCACAGCCCCAAACCCAAACTGTCCTGCCTTTCCTCCCGCCGGCCGAATCCTTTCTTCCCTTCCCCTCCGCCCAGGTGCTCCCCCCTGCCGGGTTCGGGTTACAGGCTGAGCACCTGTCCATCACCTAAAGACATCCCCTGCTTTCCCGTTCCCCACACAGACAGTCCCTACTCCATCACAGCCTGTCCCTGGAGCTGGGCGCGGAGTGTGGGACCAGGCTCCGTTTGGCATAGGGACGGGTTGCTATGGCAAATCGCAGGCAGCTCCGCTGCAGGCCTGACTGAGCCTCCCAGCCCCCTGGGAATCCCCAGTGACAGGGAGTCACGGTCCCCCCCCCCTTACCCCCACTCCTGAGCAGGGATCCCTGGAGGCCCCATCCCCCGTGGCACACTCAGGGTTCCTTGGCTGTGATCTCACTGCCGGGCTTGGGAGTGGGTGTGTGGGAGAGGCGCTCTGCCGTGTCCTGCACTCCCAGCCCAGGAAGTGCCATACGGGGCAGTGGGGCGCACTGGTCTGGCCCTGTGCCCTAGATCATTCTGGGTGGGGGTCAGCGGCCCTGGGAGGAAGTTCCAGAGACTTGGCTAAACATTGGATTTTCCTTCTTTAAATCTCAGAGGCAGGATCCGTCTCGCAGTGCTGGAGCTCCGGGGCAGCACGGGAGTTAGGGTGGGTTCCCACGTCCTTCCTGCCCTTAGCTCCGGCACCCCGGCCCAGGGCCTGCCTCTGGGCTCTCCCTGGACCTGGCCGTGCTTTGTGCTGCGGGGGCGGTGGGGTGTCTCCAAGGGACCCTTGAATTACTCAGGGCAGCTCCTGGCGCTGCTGCTCCCAAGTGACCCTGCTCTGGTCTCCCCAGGACACCGCAGGCCAGGAGAGGTACCGGACCATCACTACTGCCTACTACCGGGGGGCCATGGGCTTCATCCTGATGTACGACATCACCAATGAGGAGTCCTTCAATGCCGTGCAGGACTGGTGAGCAGGTGGCTCTGAGGGCACCAGGAAGGGAAAGTGACACCGAGCCTTGGCACTGCCGTGCCAGCGTCTCATTAGCAGAGCCAGTGAGCCAGGGGAGGGGGCTTGGAGTGAGGGCAGGAGCCTCTCCAGCGTGCTGGGGGAGCTGTGCAGAATCAGCTGGGACCCGGCAGCATGGCCACTCAGCAGGTGTCTAACTGTGCTTCTGCCAAGCCCCAGGCCTGAACGCGCCAGCTGGACTGTGTCGCCGGGACCCCTCCCCCATGCCATGTCTCTGCATGCCCACGGACTGTGGTACCACTGGGAGCACTCCCTGCGCGTGGCAGCTCTGCGGACAGCACAGACTCTCTGCTGCCAGCTGGTCACCAGGTGCCCTCTGGGGCCTGCTCTGCTGCAGAGCCGTGCTCCTAAGGGGCTGCTGCCTTCTCAGAGCTTGCCAAGATGTTCACCCACTTACAATCCTCCCCTGCCCTCTGCTAAGGAAACACCCTTGGCATATGCACCCCTGCCTCCTCCTGGGGCTGCAGCTTGGACTCTGCACGGCTACTGTTGGCCATCTCTCCGCTGCAGCCCCTACCCCATTTGAAGTGGGTGTTTCCTACCTCTGGGGAATTACATCTCTGCGGGGTGGGGCCGGGAGCCGGCCTGGCCTGCGATGCCCCCAGCTCTTGTTGCCCAGAGACAGGGCAAGGTTTACTGCCTGGAGCTTTTCCCTTCCCTGTGCACTGTGGTTCCTGGCCTCTGCCCAGGTGTGAGGGGACAGGGGCTGCGTGGCTTGGTGCTTTCGTGCCTGGCAGCCGTAATGCAGCCTGCATGACTCCCCCCCACAGGGCAGTCCCCTGGCCTTGAGTTCTGTGCTGTCAGCAGCCTGGCTAATAACCTGCCCGCGTGGCTGTGGCTGCGCCTGAGCCAAACCAAGTGCAGCCCTTGCAGAAATTCTGGGCCAGGAGCCTCCTCCCCCAGCCCACGACAGCGAGACGAGCTCAGAGCCCCCAGGAACACTTCTGCAGCAGGCCAGGAGAGCGGCACTGAGCCGGGCGCCAGGGTGCCCCGAGCTAGACCTGGGATCTGGGCTGGAACGTGTCCTGTTGGCCCTGAGCCTGGCTGGCTGTTTGGGCTGCCCACTCCCTCCCCAGTGCAAGAACGAAACAGCCCCCGAGTGTGTTCAGAGAGGGGCCGGTCAGTCTAGCATGGCCTGGTTCCCACTTCCCCAGGCTCTGCTTTCGGCCCTGGATCACTGGGAATCTCAGAAATTCACCCTAGTGCTCTGCCCCCCTCTTCCCCCCCACTCTTGCCCAGGCCTGCTGTGTAGCTGGAGAGTCCCACCTATGTGCACAGCTCCTGGCCTTTAACCAAGCCTGTGTTGGGCTGATCCTGCAAGCCCGTTCCATGCAGCTCACGCTGCTGGTGGCAAGCTGGCTGGCTCGGGCCGCTGGCAACGGGGTCCCGAGCTCTCCCCCTAGGAGGCTGGTTCCCGGATGGGCAGCGACTGAAATCCTTTCCCACCCACTGGCACTTGGTCCCCAGGTGCAGAGAGCAGGTGAGTGTTTTCAGCACACTCAAGTGCAGCCCCCCAGGTGTGCCCCTCGGGGCCGTCTCTGCCAAGAAGCTGAAGCCCTGGACACCCCAGCTGGGGACGCTAGGGCCAGCTGCAGAGCGGAGTGGGAGAGGAAGGGAGCACAGCTTGCCCTGCTGCTGTCTATTCTGTACTAGCCGTGCTGTGCCCAGGCTGCTACCAGCACTGCAGTTGAGCTTTTCCGTCTCGGCTGTCCCCATCCTCTGCTCCCGCTCTCTGGTGCACTGACCACCAATGCATCGTGCACTGGTTCCTACAGTAATTTTCTCTCTCTGCCCCATATTTTCTACTTCTTTAGTCTCTTCCTGCTTTGCTGGTTTCTTCACATTCTGTGGCTGCAGCTGTGGTGGGTCTTTGTAGCTCTCGGACATGCCCTCTGGCAGTCCAGCTTTGATGGCTCCAGCTAAGAGGCTGAGGGGTGAAGGCCTCTTGCCGCAGGCCCAGAGAACCAGGCTCCAGTCTCTGGCTGGGATTTGAGACTCTTGGTCCAGAGTCTTTAAAGGTATTGATGTATTGCTATGCTCAGCTCTGCAGTGCCTAACTGATTTAGGAGCCTACATTGCATTAACTGTCAGTGGGATTCTGGTTCCTAAGTGCCTGAATCATTTTAGGCATTGCAGCATGGAGCACAGCACATCAGTGCCTTTAACAACCTGGGCCTTCGTCTATAACCAGCTGCCCACAGCCCTGCTGTCTGAATATTGTGGTTATTTGTTCTTCTACTGCGGCTTTAAGGTCAACCCAGATCAAGACCTATTCCTGGGATAACGCACAGGTGCTACTGGTGGGTAACAAGTGCGACATGGAGGATGAGCGAGTTGTGGCATCGGAGAGAGGGCGCCAGCTGGCAGAGCACCTGGGTAAGTACAGGTTACTGTGCACGCGCCAGTCTAGGTAACGGGCTGACCCTGCAAAGTTCCGGCTGGCGACGCTCAAGCCCTGTTAGGACTTGGTCTTATGTGGGCAGGTGAGGGTTCCAGGCATTGCCGAGCTGTTGGGGCTTTGCGCTGCCTTGGACAAGAGCAACTCAGAAGCCAAGTTCTGGGCCTGGGAAGGTTCTTTGGCCAGTTGAGCAGCAGCATCTGCTGCCCCAAAAGGCATCTGGACTGAGAGATGGCAGTAATGGTGCCCTGCAAGTCTGGGAAGCATCTTTTAGGGGGCTGACAGGAGTGGGGAAGACGGGGTGTGCTGCACTCGTATGGCAGGCACAGACCTGTAACCCTGCGAGGTGTGTGAGTGGTGGGTGGTGTGGTTGTATGGCAGGCACAGGAGCTGTAACGCTGAGAGGGGACCTGTGTGTCTTTCCTGTCGAGTAATGTAAATACGACTCATTGCACTTGCCATAACTCTGTCACTATGTAGCAGCATGGCTTCTCTTCTAACAAACACTGGTGCTGGCTGGGCAATTACAGTTTTTCGATAACTGTTTCTATTATTGTAACAACCCTCCAAACCCTGTGTTTACTGCCGTAAAGTGGTTGGAAAACCAGTCGGCGTGGGTGGATTTCCGAGCAGGTTAAACCCAGTTAGAACGTGGGGCAAGTCTTATGGATTTATAACTAAACCCTTTTCCGTGCAAAGCATCCCATTAAAATTTAACAGCCCAGAGGAGGAGCTGTAAAACCCTTTAAAAATTCAGAGACCTTCCATATTTATTGTGAGCATGACGAGAACGGGCTACAACCAGGAGCCTGAGCAGCTTGGAGTGGCCCCGCCCGTGGACTCTGTTGCCTGACTGGAAGGGACCTGAGCAGTCAATGTTAAGTTTGCAATAAGCAACTGGTATCAGTGTGCTGGCGTCTAGTCCCCATCTTTACATGGTCAGTCAATCAAAGAGGCTTGGGTATTTTCTGGGCTTTGTAAGCCAGGGTCCCTCGCACGTGGGTCACTGCAGGGAGGCCTCTCTCCTAGCTGCGCAGAAAACACTCAGCTCTAGGGGTGCTGAGCTCTGCTACTTGGTTCTAACCTGGCGGAATCCAGGCCCCGGATCTCAGCTCTTGTGTCGGAGACGCTGAGCTTGTACAGGTGCCTTCCCCTGGCTGACCTAGTTAGCTTAAATCAGCAGCTCCCGCGATGGGGAGCAGGAGCCTGAGCTGAACATCCCAGGCCATTTAACAGAGCTGGGGTGACCTCACTGGCCAGTGATGGTCCCCGGCTGCTGACCCTGCCTGTGAAACCCCTGCCTGCTGCTGAGGTTGCCTTGTTGTTTTCCATGTACATTTGGGGCCATGTAAAAGTAATGACTTGGGATGGATTCATTTCCAGGGTCTTTAATTATCCCAGCTAAAAATCCTTCCCAGGGCTTAGGAATGGTTTGGTAACTTGCACTGCAGGGCCCCTGTTGGTGAACAAAGGCCCTGCCTTGCCCCAAGCCCCTCCCGGCTGCCAGTCTCATGCTCTCCCATCTCCCTTTGGCCAGGTTTTGAGTTCTTCGAAGCCAGCGCAAAGGACAATATCAATGTCAAGCAGACGTTCGAACGGCTCGTCGACATTATCTGCGAGAAGATGTCCGAGTCCCTAGACACGGCAGACCCAGCAGTGACTGGCGTGAAACCAGGGCCACAGCTGACTGACCAGCAAGCACCCCCCCACCAGGACTGTGCCTGTTAGAGACGGCAGTACGGCCCCCTCTGCCCGCCTTGGCCACGTCACCCTCCAAGTAACCGGTGCCCTAGTTAACACTCAGTTGTGCTCCCACTTCAACACCCCAGTCACTAGGTCTGGTGGGGTGGCCCATAGTGATGAGTTGTCTGTCCACTCTCACCTTGTAGGGTTTGAAAGGGCTCTGGCCACCCTTTCAGAGTCTGCAGGTTCCACGGGGTGTCACCCTTCCCTTTCTGCTCCCTCCAGTTTTCCAGCCTGGGAGGGTAGGAGAAACTTTTTTGTTGTTTGCTTTTAACTAGTTCCTGATTGTGCCCCCTTATTTATATAAATTGTCTGTCGAGCTGGAAGTGCGGGGGTTAATTGCAGAATCCTGCATTAACCAGCTGACTCAGCTTGGCCAATGTGGTCATTAGCTTCCTTCCTGCCTAGGTGGATCCTTGCTGCTGGGTGGTGGGAGAAGCCCTGCTCAAGGGAGAGCAGCTTAAAGGACTAGAGTCCTCTTGGTGTAGCATCTCCTGATGCTCCTGAACAAACAGCCCTACCCCCTGGAACCAGAGACCTGCTCCCTTAGCTGTAGTGCTACTGAAAGGTGATGCGTTGGGGTTGCAGTTCAGCCAGCCAGGGGCTAGGGGTGGATGTGGATTTTAACCTTGACAATTCAGTCACTTACTAAAGGGTATGTCTAGATCCCAGTGAGGCACTAGTGCAGGTGGTTTGTCAGAGATTTGTTCCAGGCCTGTCTTTACACCTCCCCTTAGCTTGTTCTCCTTGCTAGCTCAGAGGCCTTGGCTGGCTGGAAAGCCGCTTGACTTTCATTCCTCTGCTGCTTTGTTCTCCCCCACCACGGATGGCTAGTTCCTGACTATTGTATAAATAGATGCTAATTTATGCTCCTGCTGTCTTCCTCCTTGTACATAAAAACAACCTTCCTGTAAATAGAAGTAGCAAGTGACCATTGTGTGACATGCTGTGCTGTGGTTGAGCAGATGTATTTATTTTATCAGTGTGGTATTAACCTGCTTGTGAATATCACTTTGAAATCTATTATTTCAAGACGCAGCTGAGTAAGGGCCAAGGCACTCCTGTACCAAACTAGCCCCAGGCTCGTGGCAGAGGAGCACTGGAAACCTCCTGCTAGAGGAAAAGCTTTGATGGCTTGGCTCAAGCAAAGAAACAGGCACCAAACTGCTGCCCCCTTCCATGCTGGGCGTGGGGTTGACACCCCAGCTGCAGGGGGCGAGTTTGCTACAGGCCTCGCTGTTCCTTGTCTGTTACTCTAGCAATGTCTTGTTGTGGAGACTGTGAAGCAGTAGATAAAATTCTATCAATGCCCAAACCCAGTGCGTTGCTTCCCTCGATTTATTTTTTTGGTGAACCCTCTTTATTTTACAGATACACACATCCAACCTCCTATTTTTGTGACGTTTACTTATATGGAAAAAACTACGCTGTATTGTACAAATGTCAAACGTGTCAAAGTACAATTCCCTAACGATCACTGTGTTCAAGAGCTGTTGTGACGAAATAAATTAATGCTGATCACAAGTCATTGGGGGTGAGTCCTCGAGGAGAGGGGCTCAGGCACCACACTGCTGCATTAGTTCCTGTCCTGGAACGCCCTAGCTCTGTGAGGCCTCACATGGGCTTGCACTCACCAGTCTGTGACTGGAAGGGACCCCAGCTACTCCATTGCTGTTTTCTCTTAAGCCTGGACTGGGGCTCTTTCCACAAAGCTGGGTCTGACTGATCCAGGCTCCCCCCTTCAAGCCTGAACTTAGATCAGTGTTTGTAGCCACTTAGCCTGGCTGCAAGGAAGACCAACCCCATAGCTGCAGCTCCCACTTCCTAGAGTATGAGCTTTAAATTTCCATGCTGGGGTGCAGTTATTGTTTCTAAAGACAAGCTACATCATTAAGGTCTCATATAATTTTTTTTTTAAGTGACATTTTGGCACATCACCATTTCTAGCAAAATACAGTTTTCAGACACAGTGAGAATAAATTAAGTTGGTTCTAAATCACAGGATTATTTTAAGGATCGTGGCTCACTTAGTGGCAAACAGTAATGTGCTGCACCTGCCCCGCTTCCCCAGAAGTCAGAGTCATGTTACGCAGCCTGTTGACACATGATTCTTCATTTTAAAAAGTCACTGGGTTTGAGGCTAGGAAGTTAAATGCTAACTCAAAAAGCGACCCCCCCATGTTTCTTTTCCACACCCAGCTGGCTGGGTCGGCCACAGGACAATCGTAGCGATTTGTCTCTAGGAAGCATTTTGTTCACTTGATCAGGCTATTTTTTCTGGGCTGCATGGGAGCCAGCTCCCACCCCAAGGAACAAATCTGGAATTTGCACTTGATTGGCATCTCACAGGAACAGATGGAACCAGAGCAGCAGTCCTTGCAAACAGCTTGTCAGCCTCCAGTTTTCACCCCAGTGTGGTGATGCTGAATGCTGCTCTTCAGCTCGGCTTCGGCCCTGAGTGGCTGCTTGTGCTACAGACGCAAGAGAAGAAACTGACTAAACCCTGATTCATTAAAGGTTTGCTGGAGCAGCAAAGGCTCCAGCGCATGGGATTAGTGGCTGGGGCGCTTATGGCACCCTGTGATGGCCTTTCTGGGTAATACTGACCCTATGTTTGAGGTAGGCAAGGTACGTGTCCCAGCCCAAGGTCACCACGTTCACATAAATCACCCGATACTTGGGAGGAAGGAACAGGAAGTTAATCACCTGAGCTGCTGGCCAGACGCACCAGTCTGCCTGGGAAAGAGAATCAAGTATTAAGAAAGGAGAGAAGGGGGTGGGGGAGGGATTCAGAGCAGCCTTACCTTGTAAAATTCCCAGAACTTCTCTCTCAGCTCCTCCCAGCTTTCCTCCAGCGTCTGGCCCTCCAGCAACCCCATCCCTGTACAAGGCACAATTGGCTTCAGGTGAGTGAGCGAGCAACCCTGGCCTCCTGCTTTACAAACAGACCTTTGATCCTGTCCCCTCGTGGTCATCTGGGAAGATGTAGCAGCACCTTGGAGGCAGTAATTCAAGGAGCCAGCAAGTGTGATCTTTAGTCTCAGCAGGCCTGGGACTTTGCTGGCTCAGGTTTTCCCAGCTGTATGGGGAGTTTAGTAAGGCAGGGAGAAGAGGTATTGGCTGTGCTTTCATTTAGCATGGCAGCCACTAACCCATGCTTGCTGTGAGGTCTGTGTTTGTCAGACCAGAACATGCATCCCAAGGGCTCTGTTCTCCCTGTCAGCTCCATGGGGCAGTATACCCCCCAGCTAAAGGGAAAACAGGAGGAGAGCTCGCTCTCTGAGTCAGTGCAAGTGCAGCTGCTTAATGCACATGTTGGAACAGAGCCTGGGCACTGCACCCATGCCCTGGGGGAGGACACGAAACCTCCCGCTGCCCAGCCAAGGCAGGGAAATAACCTCAGGAGTAAGGAGCAGGCCTGCCCTTTCACATCCAATCACAGGCCCGCTTGGTGCAGCAGGGTCTCAATGCTCCCTGACTGACAAGTGTTGGCACTGGCCACCGCCAGCAGACAGGACACTGGGCTGGATGGACCTTTTGGTCTGATGCCATATGGCCTTTCTTATGTTCTTGTGAGTGATGGAGAAGGCAGACGTTTGAATAGTCTGTTAGTACCATTTACATGAGAAAGTGATACTAAATTTTTTACCCAGAAAATACCAGCTTCCCAAGGCCGGAGATGCTACGATCTGGTCAATGAAGACTTTCTTCAGAACAATTTTAATTCCTTTTAATCCACTTGCAGGAAATGCTCTGTCTAACCAGAGATACCAGTAATGCATTAATGGGCCCATGCTGCAGCCAACAGCAAACATCCGAGCTGCAACAAAATGCCACCTTATTAATAAACGCAAAGGCCCAGCACAATGTCATCATGCATTATTGACACAGCCCGGGAAGCGCATCTGTCCCTTTACAAAAGGTGGATGTTACCTGCCTCAGGCAAGGACACAGATATGCGCACAGGTACAGAGATGATGGCAGATTTCAGTCTAGAATATTCTGAATGCTGCTTTGACTCCCAGCAAAAAAGGCCCTAAAAGCAGAATGGTTAAAACAGCAGCAGTTCCCCAAAGGTTGGACATTGCTGGGAAGACTGGCCCTAGCAGCTGGCAGACAGCACGCAGAAGGAAGGCTGACCTAATGAGCACTGGGCAGGGACTACGGAGAGCTGGGTATGATCCCCACATCTACCACTGACTTGTGAGCGATGCCGGGGAACTCACCTCATTCTCTCTGGCCCTCAGTGCCCATCTTCCTTTTCTGTGTGGTTCTGACCTGTTCAGGGCAGACGTTCTAGCTTGCTATGTGTATGCGGCTTTACCCAGCAGTGGAGCCCCTTTGCGACCACAATAAATAACAGAGTAGACCCCACATGCTGTTTCCAGCCCCCTACTCCCACCCAATGCTGCCGGCAATATAGGCCAAACAGCAGGAGAAATCACGGGCTGGGCAAAGCCAGGCATGAAGCTCCCCTCATTCCATTTAAATGGGTCAGAGGCAGCTGGTGACACTGGAGCTCTGTGAATGGGACGTGCCCAACCCGCCTGCATTACAAGAGCTGGCTATCAAGCAAGCACACAGCAGACACACCTGTGCGGCCCAGCGCCCGCTTCCGCTCCGGGTCCTTCCTCATTTCCCATGTCTGCTGGAGGGTGTCGCCAGTCGCCAGGAGAGCTCCACAGCTCACAGTATTTGTAACTAGAAGGAACCGGCCTCTGAAAAAAGGCTTCCAGTAGCCTGAGAAGCCAACAAACATCTGTCTACCACGGGCAAGCATCGTTTGCTCAGCAACGAATCCACGTCAGCCAGGTTGCTCATCCAAGCACCAGCCGTGCCTGAGCCAAAGAGAAACAAAACGTGCAGGCTGGGGGCACCAGTGGCAGCATGCCAAGCTGCTGCTCACTTGGCGCTGAAGCACGGGCCGCTCAGCACCAGCTGTGCTCCTCCCGCCGCCCCACCCCCCCAACCAACCAACCACTCCCTGCGCCAAGCTCCAGCCATCTCCTGAGGGGCGCTGGGAGACGGAGAGGGTGTCTTCCCATGAGCTGCCGGGCCCACAGCCCCACACCCACCCTGCGTCTTAGCACAGAGCACCAGCCTGCAGGGCCACACGTGCCTTAGGTTCCCCCCCCTCCCCACTTCAGCCCGAGGTTTGCATCTCCCCTTTGCGGTGAGGCTGTGTCTGCCACAGCCCCATGGTCCCCTGCCCCCACAAGTGTCCCATATCCCCGCCAGTCCGATATCCCCCCCCCCCCCCCGCCCAAAGCGCCCCCCCCGCACTCCCTCCCTCACGCTCCAAGCCCCTACGAGCGTGTCACAAGGTCCCCCGCCCCCGTCCCACACCCCTCTCTGGCCACAGCCCAATGCCCCCCCCCGCACTCCCTCCCTCCCTAGCCCCCATAAGCGTGTCACAAGGTCCCCGCCCCCCCAGTCCCACACACCCCCCACCCCACAGCCCAATGTCCCTCCGCACTCCTCCCTCCCTAGCCCCATACAGCGTGTCACAAGGTCCTCCCGCCCCCCCCAGTCCCACACACCCCCCCTCCCCACAGCCCAATGTCCCCTCCGCACTCCTCCCTCCTAGCCCCATACAGCGTGTCACAAGGTCCCCGCCCCCCCGTCCCATACCCCCTCCCCACAGCCCAAGCCCCCCCCACACTCCTCCCTCCCTAGCCCCATACAGCGGTCACAAGGTCCTCCCGCCCCCCCGTCCCACAGCCCCCCCTCCCCACAGCCAATGCCCCCGCCCTGCATCTCCTCCTCCCTAGCCCCATACAACCGTGTCACAAGGTCCTCCCGCCCCCCGGTCCCATACCCCCCGCCACAGCCATGCCCCCCGGCAGCGTCGACAAGGTCCCTCCCCCAGAAGTGTCACGTGCCCCGCAGCCCCATGCCCCCCAGTGTATGAAATGCTCTATCAACAACCGGTGCGAAGTGCAGCTGTCGGGCCCCGGGGGGGGGGGGGCGCAGCTGTCCACCCGACCCCCACCCGGCCTGACCTTTGCCCCTGGAGCCGCAGGTCCCGTCGCCTGAGTCGGCTCCCTTCAGCCCCGCGCCGGCCCGCGTATTCCGCCTGCCGACACGTGAGTGGGAGCCGACGGGGGCCGAGTCACGTAACGGAGCTTCGCCTTCAGCTTCCGGGGATGTGGGCCCAGTACGGCTACCGAGGCGGAGTAGGCCGCGGTGCCGTCAGCGGCCATGACAGCTACCGAGGCGGAAGTGCCGGTGGCCGGCGGCAGCCTGGCACTACTCGCGGGAGTTGTTTCTGGCGCGGGTGCCTCGTGCCTTCTCCCTCAACGCTTCTCGCGCGGGGAGGGGGTCGATAAAGCGCCCCCCGCCCACCGCGCCCCTCACGTCGGCTTCCTCCGCGCCCCGGCCCGTCGTGCCGGGCAGCGGCCGAGCACGGGCGGCCGCTGGGCTCTGTGCCCCCCCCACTACTGCCCCCCCGCCGAGGCTCTGGCCCCCCCCAGCGGCTTCTTGCCCCCCCCAGCTACTGCCCCCCCCGCCAGGGCTCTGTGCCCCACCCCCAGCTACTGCCCCGCCAGCGGCTCTGTGCCCCCCCAGCTACTGCCCCCCCCCCGCCAGGCTTCTGTGCCCCCGCCCAGCTACTGCCCCCCCGCCCCCCAGAGCTCTGTGCCCCCCAGCTACTGCCCCCCGCCCGGGGCTCTGTGCCCCCACCCCCAGCTACTGCCCCCCCTCCAGGCTCTGTGCCCCCCCCCAGCTTCTGCCCCCCGCCTCCCAGGGCTCTGTGCCCCTCGCCCGAGGCTCTGTGCCCCCCCGCCCAGCTTCTGCCCCCCACCGAGCTCTGTGCCCCCCCCCGCACCAGGCTCTGGCCAGCTTCAGGCCCCTGCTCTGCCCCCCTCCCCACCACACCAGCTTCTCCGCTCCACCCGAGGCTCTGTCCCTCGCTGCCACCCAGCTTTAACCCCCAGAGGGGCTCTGTGCCCCCCCCAGGGACCCCCAGCACAGGAGGGCACGGCCCCCAGGCAGTGGACGTTCGTGGGCTCACAGCCCTGTCTGGGCAGCTGGTCGGGTGCGCACCAGGCCCCGTTATGGAGCTGGCTTGGCCTCGCCCATGACAGTCACAGGGCATCACCGCACAGCGGCCTGCACTTCTTCCCATGCACCCACTCCTGCCCCCCCTCTGCCCACACACTGCTGGGCGAAGCACCTGGCCACACACCTCCATGGGTGCTTTGGAGTCCCCGAGAAGTGTTCAGCTTTTCCTTCCAGGTTCTGCCATTTGGGTTCCCCTCTTGTAACCAGTTTCTGGGTTGCCCAGTGCCTTCTCCTTCCACCCCCTCTCACACATGCCTCACTTCCCTTCCTGGGGCCATGGATGGGGAAGTAAGCAGCCAAAGGGGTACACAGGGGTCCCCCTCTCTCCTAGTGTTCCTTCAAGGGGTTCCCTGACTAAGCTGTGCAGTGCTAGGGCCTAGGCCTGGTCAGCAGCTTAGCCTCAGTTGGCAAGACCTTGTGAAAAGCCCAGTAGAAGGCAGTGGCCCCCTGCCTCAAGTCACTTGGGCTCAGCAGCTACCACCACAGGGGTTAGGCAAATACAAAGCTACTGTAATAAAACCACAGGGAACTCGTGACAGCACTTAAATAGGCTGAGCATTTCCTGAGCTCAGTCCTGTGGAAGTTCCCCGAGGCACAGAGAAGGCATCTGGCCCCCAGAGCTGGGTCTCTGCTCCCTCCCTGGTCCAGGCTTCCTACAGCACTGTTTGGCCATGCCACAGAGAAAAGCATCTCCCCCGGGGGAGCTTCCAAGAGCCCCTCTTTAGCCAAAAGCTAATGCCCACGTTTGTGATAACCATGAGCAAGGTGCCTCCCCAGCCTGTGGGTGAAATGAGAGCAGCTGCACCCGAGCGAAATCCTTTGTTACATTGCCCCTGTGTAGCCATGGCACTAGTGTCCCCACATCAGCCT
Organism: Chelonoidis abingdonii; assembly: GCF_003597395.2. Classification (NCBI taxonomy): domain Eukaryota; kingdom Metazoa; phylum Chordata; order Testudines; family Testudinidae; genus Chelonoidis; species Chelonoidis abingdonii. The sequence goes on from NC_133779.1 coordinate 42,408,289, forward strand.
TGCCCATCGCCCCTCCTTCCACCCCCAGCCCTAGGCTCAGGGGTAGATGCAGGAGAGTCCCAAAATGAGAGAGAACTAGGCCAGGAAGTTACTCAATAGATTCATTTGCAGGAAGGCCATTCCTCTCCTGAGGCCCAAGAATCGGCATTTGTGACATCAATACAATTAGAGCAATTAGAAGGGAATGTGCAACAGGCTGGGGAGGGCAAGGCCCTGGTCTGTTTGTGTGAAGGGAGGATGGGGCCTAGTGACAGGACCATTTCCTGGAAGGGCTAATGAGCTGAGGTCATGGAGACATCACTGTTCGGAGGGGCCGGTGGAGCAGTATGGGCAAAGGTTCAGGTGTCAGTCACCAGATCAGCAAAGCAAATGTAGCGCATCCCCCAAGATTTGCTGCGCGTAAGCTTTGTCCCCCGCTGGTCACAGCACCCTACAAGCTGCACAGCGTAAGGCAAGATCCGCAACCAGTCATGCTGGTGCCCAAGCCCGGGGCAAAGCAGGGCAGGTGTGGGGTCCCATTCCTGGTTTGGAATGTCTGCTGTTCGAGGTGCAGGTTCCAGCCCAGGGATGGGGCAGCTCCCCGGAGAGTGAGCCAGAATGTGGCCTCCCTTATTTAATCTCTACAGAGATCTGGAGAGGCCAGAGGCCAGGGCTGAGTGAGTCAGAGAGTTCCTTGATGTGGACAGTTCCTGTGTATTCAACACACTGGCCTAGATATCTGGCAGCCCTTCCAGGCCCATGCTGCCAAGCTGCTCAGCCAGGCTGCCTACTGGAGTCAGGGTGACCAGCTGCCTCTCTCCAGCACAACCTGCTCTTTTAACAACCATCCTGCTGCTGCTCTCCCTGATTACAGGCTGGGCTCTCCCCAGCCCAGCTCCTGGTGCTGACATCTTGCGTGAAGAGACCCTTCGAATTCCCATGTCCAGATTCAAACCATCGTGTGCCTGTTCTCCCATCAACCCCCTGCTCATAACTGAACTGCCCCCACCTGCAGCAGAAGTTACTGAGCATGAGCCTAGAGCTGACATCATCATACCAGGCACAAATAGATCCCCTGCTGCTGTGGCTGGCTGCTCACCCCAATGGCAAGGCCAGGCAATGGAGTGCAGGGAGCAGCCCCAGGCTGGGGGTTAAGTTAGGTGAGAGACTCGGTCTTCAGAGGAGCTGGGACTCAGCCCCCGCGTCTTTGCAGGCATCTGGCTTTTCACCCTGCAAAGACAGAGATTGATCAGGGACCCTCATGACACAGGGAGGGGCGTAGAGAGGAAACAGCTGCAGAGCCGGATCGCTGAAGCCCTAACAGCCTGCTCCCCTCACCTCCAGCCATGGAGGCTCCCAGCCAGGGAGGCAAGCAGGGTAGAGCTGCTTGTTCTTTGGGCAGGCAGTGCAACAGCTAGTCGAGCAATTTCACCAGCAGAGGGGTGTCCCCGAATCTGGCTAGTGGGCAAGTGCTGGCCGAGGTGCTAGTGCAGCTCATTGCCCAGAGCCTGGGGAGCAGGGTACTGTGACTGTGCTGCACTGAGAACTGCTGCCCACACAGGGCTGAATGCATTACCAGGGTCCACTCACCGTGTACATCTCACAAACCATCTTGAACAGAGCAGTTTGGGCTCGCGCCTGGAGAGCGTCCGTATGTTTCTGAGCAGGAGAGAGAAAGGGTAAATCTGTGTCAGCGGCTGGACAAGCCATTCCCAGGCTCAGCCACTGGCCGGAGAAAGCAGGCAGGTGCTCAGTAATTCCTCCAGGAGTGTTTTGCTTGGGCTGCTGCCTGGAACGCAAGTGACAGCTCTGCAGCACTTCGCTCCCACCGTACAGGATGAGATGGAGTGAGATCAGATGGTGCTACCTGGCTGCGTCAGTCACTGCCTGCATGGTGCCCTCAGCATTCACCTGGGGCCCTGTTTCTTTGAGCAGCTGCAGAATGGATGTGTTTCTTGTCAGCACAAAACCAGGGCTTGTGTCTGAGCAGAGTGCAGCCTCTTGGGGGCTGTGGCCTGGGTACAGAACATGCAGCCTGCCAGGGAATGCCAGCGTGAACTCTCCTTGTGGCCAAGGCCAAGTCCATTGTGCCCATGGGGGATATTGGTCACACCTGGGCCAAGTGGGTACGATGTGTTACCTGAGCAGAACGGCAGCATCAGACCCCCACTTGGCCCAGGTGGAAGTGATGGTTCGTGGTGTCAGGCAGGGGAGTGCCACGCCTCAAGCAGGATGGGCTTAAAGGGACACAGCAGAACTGTATGCAGGGAGCTCACACTGCACCTGGCTGGAGCCATGAACTTGAATCAGAGGGGCTGAACAGATTCACCCCAAAGCAAGTGGACCATTTCCTGCCCCTTTGTCTTCACTGCAGGGGAACCAAAGGCAGCCAGAAGAGGCTCATGCAAGCAGCAGCCGCAGGGCCTGGCTGCTGAGATAAAGCATTTCCTCAAAGAGTTGGCAACAACTTTAACCCTTCGCTTCACCACAAAGTCAGGTTCTGTGGGTGCTTCTCAGAGCAATTTATTCCCTCCCACAATGCATTGCACTCAAGTCACCTATCCCAGCTAGATACCAGGTGCATGGGCTTCTTAGCATGAACAGGCATGTGCTTTGGGATGCTGTAACATGTGGCTCTGTGTGGGCCTGCAAGAGACTGGTCTTCTGGCTATGAGACCCACCAACCGCCCTGCATTATCAGTGTTCTCAAGGGCAGCAGGCCTGGGTTCTGGAGCTGAAGGTCATAGGTTCTAGCCCCTGCTTCCCATGGACTCTACACTGAACCTCTGGCTCTGGTTGCCGCCCACTGATTCATTGTGTGGAAATGCCCATGGGCCCTGCCAGCATTTCAGCAGGAAGGCCATGAGGCACCATGTCACTTACCCCATTGACGAGGATCCACGGCACATAGTTATGGGGTGGCTTGAGGGCATCGGTCAGTTCAGCATTGTGATGCATCAGCTTGTTCCCCAGATCTCCTGTCACGCATGACTTGATCTCAGCCAGCTGGACAGTTGGGGCATAGACCTGCAGGCACTGGGAGAGGAGGAGTCGTCAGAACCAGTGCAGAGAGCTGGTTACCCAATCCCCCACCACACAGGAAGGCTAAGGCCAGGGGCTCTTATCTGTTCTGAACTCATTAACCCACAGTGCAGCCTGGCAGCAGGAGGAGCCCTGGGACTCAGCCAGTTCCAGAGGCAAAACACTTCACCCCCTGCTCCCCTGCATAATGCTAGAGTCTCCAGAGTATGTCCCAGTTCACCTGCTACCCGGGCAGGGCCAGTTCTAACGTTTTTGCCACCCCAAGCAAAAAAAAAAAAAAAGAAACGCCGCCATAACCCCCCCCGAGCACTGCCGTATCCCCCCCGAGTGCCGCGCCACCATAACACTCTCCTGAGCACTGCGCCACACTGCCGAAACAAAAACAAAAAAACCCTTGAGCGCAGCCCCGCCGACCAAAAAAATAAAGCCCTAGCACCCCCCACCACCCCAAGATTGGCCATCCCTTACAAGGTGCTGCCCCAAGCATGTGCTTGGCCAGCTGATGCCTGGAGCCAACCCTGCACCTGGTCCTCACACCTGCAGAGCAGCTGCGGAGTGAGGGAAGGTGCCTGGTGGCAGCACAGCGGGGAAAGCGTCTTCATAGACCACGTGGGATGGCTGAGGCACGGCTAGAAATGGACGTGGCCTTGTCACTAAGTTGCCAATGGCTACAGCCGGGTGTCCCACCAGACACAGACTGGAGAGACAGACTGGCAGGAAATGCCAGCCCCTCCGGGCGCTGGGTCAAGACACTTGATTGGACCTGGGCAGGGGAACAAGGGGCAAGTGGAAGGGGCATTACTGTGGGGTGGATGCAGAGACCAGCTGGCTGAGGCGGCTCCCCCAGGACTTGAACCCATGGAGTTTTATAGCTCTGGGCCCGCCCAGTGCTGCCAACGTACAGCTTCAAGATTCTCGACCACAGAGCCCGCCGATTCCATGCAGAAGATCACAAGGAAAGACTGAAAGAAATCGTTCAGCTGGTACATCAGGCAGGTCTGGAAGAGCAGGGCAAGCCACAATGTTAGTGCCCCGAGCCCAGCAGGAATGCGAGCAGGAGCCCTGCCTGAACAGCCGACAGAGGCTGTGCCCCTGGGGGTTCTCCAGCCAGCAGAGGCCAACATGACCAGCTTCTCCTCCTAGGGTGAGAGGAATGGCTGCAGGGGGAGCCCCACACTTCACTGTCAACAGGGAAAGTCCTATGGAGTCCTGTCCCCTAGGCGAGACTACACTGAGAGGCCCATAATGGGGCAGATGAGGGGCAACCCCTCCTCCCCCAATCCACTATCTGTGGAAGGCCCCGAGGAAGGTGTTGCTGCTCTCTGACGTTCACCCCGAGATGTCCTGGCTGACACGCACCCTCCCCATGGATCACACCTGGGTGCCCAGCTCCTGATGTCAGCGCAGCTGCCCACGTGGTTCGTGGACTCTGCCCTGCAGGGCAAGGGGCCTCCTTGCTCCTTCTCTTGTGCCAATGAAGATGTGAAACTCAGCAGTCCAGTGTCACATGGTGACTGTGCTGAGGCCACACAGGGGACAGGGCCTAATTCCATCCCAGGGTAGTTCAGTAGCAGAGCTCAGGCAGATCTCACCATGGCCCCACCTCTGGGCCAGAGACCAGGGAGCCGTGCCCCCTCCTCCCCCACCCCAAGCACAGCTAACGAGTCCAAGTTGTCCCTGGCTCAGTGACATGGGGATGGGGTAGTGGGTCCCATCACCTAACCAGGAGCCACTGTCTCCTTCCACCCCACTATCCTGCACCCCCTCCCCTTCTTAATGCCATGCCTGGGCCAAGCCTCACCTCGATCATGTTCCCCCTGCACTCCGCTTCACCATGCTGGCATGTGAACTGCCATTTCCCGCTGACATTCTTCTCCTGCAAGGGAAACCAAGTCAGAGCCTAAGGTAACACTACCCCTCCCCCCGTGCCACCGGAGCACTCACTGTTCCCTCTCACCCCACAGCGTGTGCCCCACACCCCCTGCCAGGATCAGGGCTGTGGGGGAGGGAAGACCAGGCTATGGGGACAGAAGAGTGGTGCAGCCCCGGCCCTTGGCTCAAATTGGGGTGCAGGTCCCTTTCCCCCACCCTCTGCAGCCGGCAGCACTGACGCTTACCTGGGCATTTCCGTATGGCACCAGCGTGATGTTCATGATGTCACTGAGCATCACCCACGTGGGGAAGAGCTGGGTGACCAGGAACCCGCGGCAGCCCGGGCACAGGCTCTCGTAATACAGGCTCAGTGACACAGGGTTGGCTGCCTGGGGGCGGTGGTAGAATTTGGGGCATAGCTTCTCCACCTGCGGGCAGAGAAAGATACGGGGGAGGGGAGCGATGAGCAGCATGGTTGGGATAGACAGAACCAGGCCTGGCACAGACCCCGGACCGGCTGTGCCGCCTCAGGACTGGACCTGCCCCAAAGAGCAGCCCAGAGCTCTGGTTCTGGCTCTGTTACAGACAAACTCAAAGTGCACAAGGGAGTCATGAGCCTCCCAGGGCACGCGGAGGATAAACCTGGCCCCACTGGGAGGCTCCATAGTGCTGCAGCAGCTACTGTGCTTAACCAGCTTATGGAATGGCCAGCGAGGGACCTGGGGACAAAGTGCCTTCCCCAGAGGTGCTGGACTGACTGGACGAGGTGTCACGTTACTGTTTAAATAGGAACCAAGTGTGCTGGTGCCGACAGGGGCAGCGAGGGTCCCTGACGGAGGACTTTGCTCTGCCTGGGCTCTGGCCTCCAGCCTAGCTTGTTTGTACTTGAGCGAACAGAGCAGGGAGACCTGCCAGCCCTCCCCACGGAGCCAGGCCAGAAGGGAAGTGAAACAGGACGCCGGGGTTTTCAGCTGCAGCAGACTCTGACACACCAAGCAGCCACTGAGGCTTTCCAAGGTGATTTCCTCAATCTACTTGGTTCAAATGTGCAAGTCCACACCCTCCGGAAGGATTCGGGGTCCAGAACACTCGAGGGCTCTTTTCCTTCTGGGTCTGGGCACGCATCCTGGCCCCTGGACTCTCTCCTGCTTCAACGTCCCATCAGGCCCAGTGCCAACTTCTGTTCAATGGGCCAAATCCAACCCAGCAACTGGAGTGTTAGCAGACAAGCCTGTCAGCAACACATGGCAGAGCCTGGATCCCGTTGCCAGGCCAGGCCTGCGGGTTCCACAGGGGTAGACCCCGGCACTCTGGCTCCCATCGCCAGGCCGGGCCTGCGGGGCCCATAGGGACAGACCCCGGCACTCTGGCTCCCATCGCCAGGCCAGGCCTGCGGGTTCCACAGGGACAGACACCAGGGCTCTGGCTCCCGTCACCAGGCCGGGCCTGTGGCGTCCCCAGAGCTCTGGCTCCCATCGCCAGGCTGGGCCTGCGGGGCCCCTGGGGCTCTGGTTCCTGTTGACAAGCCAGGTCTGGGGGGTCCCCGGGGCTCTAGTTCCAGTTGGCAGGCCGGGCCTGCAGGACCCACGGGGATAGACCCCGGGGCTCTAGCGCCCGTCGCCAGGCCGGGCCTGCACAGTCCACAAGGACAGACCCCAGGGCTCTAGCTCCTGTCGACAGGCTGGGCCTGCAGGACCCATGGGAATAGATCCCAGGACTCTAGCGCCCATCGCCAGGCCGGGCCTGTGGGCTCCCCAGGGCTCAGGCTCCCGTTGACAGGCCAGGCCTGGGGGGTCCCTGGGGCTCTAGCTCCAGTTGCCAGGCCGGGCCTGCAGGACCCACGGGGATAGACCCCGGGGCTCTAGCACCCGTCGCCAGGCCGAGCCTGCAGGGTCCACAAGGACAGACCCCAGGGCTCTAGCGCCCGTTGCCAAACTGAGCCTGTGGGGCTCAGGGACCAAAGTTGAGAGTTTGGGGCAGCGCTGGGTCGGGACTGCCAGTTTCTCAGCCCTGCACTCTGAAGCCCAAGCAGTGGCTGTGGTTGTGCAGCTTCAGGCCCTGCTCCCGCTCCGGAATGGGAGGCTATTAATGGCTGCTCAGAGAGGCAGAAAAAGCAGAAGTATCACCAATGCCCCCACACAGCTGGATGGGGTGAGGGCAGAGCAGGCAAGAGCCATGGCAATGGTGTGGGGACAGAAATCAGGAGCTGCACCACAGCAGCTCTCCCATGGGGATGGCAGATGGACCAGGGCCCGAGCTGGCAACTCTGGAGACGCGTGCTCTCCCTTGAGCCAAGGACCAGGGCCAGGTCCCCCTGCGTAGCAACCTCACGCAGCCCTGCAGGCTCTGGAGTTCAGTGCTGGATCTCTCTCCTGAGCCTGCCCACGTCAGGGAGGCCACAGCAGCTCTCCATGCGAGGCGCAGGGCCAGAATGCCCTGGAGCACCGAGCAGGGGCTACCCCCCACCCTGAGGCTCCCGCCGGCGCTGAAGGCCTGGGCTCAGCTCTGGAGGTGACCACGGACCGAGGAGTTACCCGGAGCTAGGATCTCTCCACCTTTTAGAAGCAAGAAAAACTGTTCAGCATCATGAAGAGATCATGATCCAGGCACTGCCAGCATGATGTCGTTAGGCCTGGGTCCCAGCCATGGGCAGGCACTGGCACTGCTATCACTGGAGCACAGGATAAAATCTTCCCACTGGGTAAAGAGCAGTGACCAGACACATGCTGGGCACAGCAGCTGCTGGGTCCCATGTACTACCCATGTGTTGGGGGGGGCGGGTGCAGGACAGCACTAGCTGCACGGTGCCAAGAGGAGCGCTGCTCCCACTGAGGCACAGGAGATGACAGTTAAGAGCTTGGATCCTGGTGCCTAGGTAGGGGGGTGATGGGCACACTCTAAGCCGGGCAGGCAGGCAGGCAGGCACTCAGGCTGGGGGGTAGGGGGTTCTCTCTCAGCCTTGTGCTTATTTTCCCTACTCAGCCCCTGTCCTGAAGCTCATGGGACTGCTGGGGCTGCTGCTGCAGTTTGCAGTGGGGAGCTAGCCCCTAGGGGCAAACCTTTCTCCCTTCCCCACACAGTGTCCAGGTGACACCTTCTCTTACGGACACTTCCACAGCACTGGAGCCCAGGGACCTGCGGACCGTGAGGCTGCTTGGGGCAGGTTGGGCCCAGTTCTTCCCTGCTGAGTGGGTTGTAAGACCCCATCCCCCAGGGGAAGGCGTCAGCAGGGAAAGCGAGGGGACAAGGGATGGGAAGGGACTTGCCGTGTCTCACGGTATCAGCAAGGACACGTACTGCCCCGATTCGCTGGGGGTCTGAGCCAGTTTCTCTGAGGTCAGGGTCACTGAGGGGGAAGCTCAGCTCGGCCTTGCTGTGAAAGGACCGAGTGGGTTCTCCTCTTTCCCAAGAGCAGAGAGGCAGCTGCTGCCAAACCCACAGGACAGAGCAGGGCAAGATGCCAGCTCTGCTTGGAGCTCCCTGGGGACAGGCTGCCCTGAGTCGTCCCTCTTACCTGGCAGGCCACGGCAATCTTCCAGGAGCTGCACAAGAGCCTGGGCGGATAGTTACAGGCTGGCAGGGAGTCCCCACCGCTCACAGCCCAGAGGGCCAGGGCAGCCAGCAGCCAGCAGCACATGGTGCGATCAGCCTGGAGGGGAGCCAGAGTGAGCAGAGCCGGGGAAGGAGCTGGGACTTTCAAGGCTCTCTGGTCCCGCCCTCGGCTGCCTGCCTGCCCAACTCAGCCTGTTCTTCCTCCTCCTGTGCCTGCCCCACCTTCCAGCTCAGCTCCTGCTACAACCGGAACCACAACCACATCTGGGCACCAGGGTTCAGTGGGGACAGAACAAGCCGTGCGCTGATCACCTCCTGCACACACCTTTCACTGTACAGGGGTAACACCTCAAAGCCCCGGGGAGGGGTCAGTGTGCTGGGTGCTGTACAAAGGAGCTCACAGTCTATGTGTAGGACGAGGGTGAGCGGGTGAGGCAGAAGTGGGACGGAGGTGAAGGCAGCAAGGCCCAGGAGGGCAGGACAGTGGCACTGTCGAGACCGACAAGGAGGGGCTCCCTCTGTCCCAGGGCAACATTGCCCGGAGCTGCCTGGCCCCCATTGTGCCTGTTGAAATCAGCAGCAGTCTCCTTGGAATGCACTGAGACCAGAAGGCTCCCTGGGCTGGGCTGGGGCCTACTCCATGGGGGGATTTGTTTGCACAGGAGGGTGCATCTACCTATAACCCACCCCTGGTGCCTCCTCGGTGCTCCCAGAGCCAAGGCTGTTTCCCAGGTGCCCTGTGTGGCAGACAGGCTTGGAGGCAGAAGCGGAGAGCTGGTGCCCCCCAGCTCAGGGAATCCATGCCCCGGAAGCTCTCAGCTCTGCATGCTGCATATTGGGGGCAGTCTGGCAGCAGAGGGATCTGCACAGCCACAGGCTCGGCCCCTCCCAATTAGATTACCCGACAGAGGCCCGTTTGAACTGGTGAGAAATCACAAGAGGCTAAGGAGGTTTCCAAGGCAGAACAGCTTTTGTTGGCACCCTGGCCACAGGCTCCCTGTGTGACTTGTCCAGCCCCCAGGTAGGCGGGTGGCCAGCTGTTGCTGAGGGCAGAGTGGAAAACGCCAGGCAAGCCTGGGTGCAGATCTATGCTGCGGTGGACACGGACACGCCCTGTGGCACAGCCAGTTCCATAGATAAAATACTCCGAGTTACTGTGCCCAATAGTCATGGGGAGACTTCTACATATGACCCCCACGCTGAGCCAACAGTCCCCCCTCCCTCTGCATTACCCTTAACGGTGCCTAAGGACACCAAGCCCCAGAAGTGCAGGTGCTTCCCATGGGACGTCACTGCGGCCAGCAGATTTTCATGAGAGATTTGAGGAACTTCCCACTTCCCGTTTCCAGGGAAAACCCAACAGCTGGCCACTTCCTGGCCTGTCGGTGGGGTCGGAGTCTCACAAGCTCCTCTCCCCGGGGGCCACATCTCCATCTGCTCACTAGGAAGAGCCTGGGGCACCAGCAGCCCCCAGTTAGAGATCCAGGGCCTAATGTACATGAGACTCAGTGACTTTCAGTGGGATTTGTGCTCCTGAATCCCTTGGGCGCTATGGGAAATCCATCCCATCACAAGCTGGCTGGGCACAAGAGCTTTCCACTGCCACAGGGCCTTGGATCCACATCCTACTGGGGGACACATGGAAGGAGCACATAACCCCATGCAGCCAACTGCGGGCATGCCTGGAGCTACAGGGCTGAACCCTGAGGGAAGTGTCTTTTTCTGGCAACTGACACCTCCTAAACAACTGGACAGGAATCTCCCTGCCAGAAGCACCTGGAGCCCTGCAGAGGCAGTGGGTGCTGCTTGCCAGAGAGCAAGCGGTGGGGAACTCCCACACTGGCCCAGTTTTACCTGCTGTTCTCTGAAGCATAGGTAACCAGCCAGCTCCTGCTCCAGAGTTCCCCTGTGGGATCATTTAATCCTCTGGGGAAAAGGCAGGAGTCACAGAAAAAAATCCTGAAATTACAAGAATGTTTAAAAACAATTAACCCCCCTCATCCAGCAGCTTAGTTCTTTCAGTTTATTTCTTCGTTTAAAGTACCGTACAAAAATGATCTGACAGTAACAAATCCTGGGCTTATGTTAGTAAACGTACACAGAAAGCACACAGAGAACGACTTCTGCTAACGGACAGAAGAAATGGCGATCAGAGTATTTATTATTGCATATCTCGTAAGAGCTAAAACCTCAGAAGTGTTCACCAGCCAAGTTCCTCTTGGACTGAGTGCAAATCCCGGTGTGTCAGCCAGCCCCCCTCAAGCAGGCAAGGACCCGTGCAAGGAATCAGGCTCTGGTCTGCTCACAACCCAAACACGCTCTTTCCTCCAATTACATTAGGCTGCAGGCTTAAAACAATCCGCCTCTGACTAATGCAGCCCAGAGCTTCCCGCAGAACAAGCAGAATTTCAGCATCTTGCACAAAGCCACATGGTCCTGGGGCCAAGAGGGGGGTTCTAGACCAGGGCTTCCTTTGCTGTCCCTCCCAACCAGGCTGTGACTCTGGGCATTTGGCATGTGTGCTCCTGCCCCTGAGCTTCTGAGTGCTGCACAAAGTATAATGGATGGAGCCAGGAAACAGCAGGAGTGGCTCAGGCCTCCCAGAGCAGCTTCCCCCCTGCCCTTGTGACACTGCCCACACCCAAATCTCCTCTGCCCTGATGGTGGGGGAAGATTTGCACTTTCCTTCCTAACCAGTAATGCCGGCAGCACAGTCACCAGGCCCATAGTGGAGGCCCAATGGATGGAGGAGTGGAGAAAACAAGAACGGAACCATCAAAGGGCCTGGCCAGGAACTGGGCACTTGATCTCGAATCAAAGCCCCATTTCAAGGAGATATGATCAATTTCTTCCACCCCACAGATGGCAGCCACGACCAAAGGGCAAGGCTGGCTGGATGCTATTTCATGTTGGGCAGCCTACAGTGGTGCAAAGCAGAACTTGCTGTCTCCCTGGCTTGCAGCTTTACATTTGCCAAGTGGGCCGAGGACACGCAGAAGATGGGCCTAGTATCACAAGAGGTTCTGGTTTACACCTTGACCGACATTGCAGATGAGATCACAGGCAGCAGAGCACAACCAAGGGGATCCAAAGATAGTGTTCTCACGGATTAACTCAGAAGACGTAAACAGCAACAGCTAAAGCAAAGACCAAATCACAACAGGCTTATTCCAAAGGAGCCGTGTCATTAAAAAAACAAGAGAGATTCGAGGGGCTTGTTCTTCCACTGGAGGAGGAGAAAAAGCCAAGTTTCTAAGAGCCAAGTCAGGCACCATCAGAGAAAGTAACCGGGGGGAGGGGGGGGTTCTATTCATTGCATACTGGATTGGAGAAGAGCAGAGCCTTCCCTCTGCAACAGGTACAGGATGCAGCCACAGACCATGTTTCCATCCTCAGTAGTGTTCTAGCAACTCAGAAAGGGCAGTGCTATCAGATGCACAGAAGTAAAGCCATGTGTAACCACCGCTCAGAGCATTCACATGGAGCCAGCTCAGCTCCCAGGGAGCAAAGGGAGAATTTCAAATTCCCCTGAAAAGCAGGCTCGGGTCGGGCAGCGAGAGACCAGGCAAAGTTGGCAGAAGGTGAGACTCTCCCAAGGAGCTAGAATTGTCCATGCAGGGAGAGGCAGGTGAGCCCACCAGCGAGACGAGGGTGAGGCTAGAAGCAGAGGAGAGAGGTTTTCCGAATCTCAGCAGGATCCCAACACCCAACGCTGGCGGAGTTAACAAAGTGCTTCCAAACACGGGAGGAGACCTGCACAGCATGGCTGAGGAGCAAGGAGCCGGAACACAGCATTCCCAGCTGTGAAATGGATGTCGTGTATGTAACACCTGCCAGCCCATGCGCCTCAGCCCAGGTACTGCACCCTACCCCAACAATCCCGCCGTCTGGTGGCACAGGCTTCAGACAGTTGTGAGCCAGGTTACCACACTGCGGTGTGGGGAAGGCAGGGCACATGCAGCGAGGCAGCACGTGGCTAAGTATGAATACTAATACGTACGATACAGGAGACAATTTTTATGGCTCAATTTCTCAAAGAGTAAGTCAGCTTTGGGGGGAGCAGGTAGGGCTGCCCCAGCTTCTCAGGGGGTCTCGTGTGCTTTGCTGTCTCCTGGTGCAGGGACATGGACTCTAGCCAGCCGAAAGCTGGGGGTGAACTTCCTGACCAATAGAGTCACCATCTCCCCGTGCCTCCCACCAACTGATGGCCGCCACGCTGGGCTAAACTCACTGGCTCTGCCCCTTCATTGCCCAGATCCAAACCTCAGTGTCCCGCTGTGGAGTAGCGGGAAGGCTGTGAACTAGGTCTTTCCAGGTTGAAGGAGCCTCTGCCTTCTTGCCCCACCCCCACGGCTCGCTTTGGCCAGCATGTGGCTGGGCCCAGCCATGAATCCTCCAGCCACTTCACCCCACTGGCGCAGAGTCCAGGGCGCTCAGACAGCTGAGCTTCACCCGGCGAGGAGACGCCAGCACTCGCTCGCTGAGCCCCGAATCCATTCCAGCCAGCGCAGGCACCAATGCCACAGAGCACGTGCACCCAGGTGAGAACAGACCCATGCTCACACCAGCACACATAGGGCCATGTCAGCTCCTGCAATTCCCCACGCCATGAGCACCCGAGGCAGGCTGCACTTGGCTCCACCCACACTGGAGACAGCCCCAGTGTTTACCTGGAGAGGAAACTAGGCCAGAGCAGCAAGGCATAAACAGTAGAGCCGATGGTGCAGGCGTGGGAAGGGTGTGAGGAGTACCATGGTCGTGACAACAAAGAGCATCCAAGCCTGTGCCATGCCCCAGCATCACCCACACACTATCAGACGCACACCCCGCCCCAGCAGATCACACACGTGCTGCCTACACTGTCAGCTGAGATCTCCCACCCTGCTACTACCGACACAGCCCAAGCATCCGCCTCCAGCTGGGACGGGGCCTTTGGGGATGGATCAAGGTGCAAGTGACACCTCCCCAGAGCTGGGCAGGCACAGTGCAGAGGGGAGAGAGCCATGGGATCCTGAGCATACCCCCTCAACCCTTCTGGGGCTGCCAGCCATGCTGGGGCAGAGGGGCAGGCACTGCCAGGTGCTGGTGCCTACTGATGCCTGACACGGAGGGAGAGGTACCACATCCCCCGCAGAAAGCTTCCCAAACCATTTTGCTCTGTCAAAGAGAACCCCCCGTCTCACCCGGTAGGTAACACTGGCCCCTTCCCCTGCCCCACACGGTCAGATGCATGCCCTGCTCAGGCATCATCAGGAAACACACAGCAATTCTCCTGCTCCCTCGTACTAAAACAGACACGACTGGAAATATTACAGAAATCCCCGGGGCTAAGCTCTGTGCCAGCTCTGTACAGTACTCAGGAGTAGAAGTGCTTAGCTCATGCATATACATTGCTCCGTGCCTAGGCCCTGGGGCTGGAGGGGCATGGCCTAGTCCCCACCCTTCCCTTGCAGAGAGGGCCTCTGTTTGCATAGGGCTTGCAGCGTGTCTGACATTCCAGCCACCTCTGGCCTCACGCTCTCCCAGGCCGAGGGATGCGCTTGGTCTGTCGGTGCCTGGGGGTTGCATATCATAACAAAGGTTCTGCATACGAACGGCACTAGCAAGCAGCTGATTATAAAATAACCGTATTTACATGGCTACAGTTAGCTCTGACCAGTGACTGAGACTTCCCAGAAGCAATGGACAAGCACAGCTGTGCATCCCCCAGATGCAGCCCAGGAAAGCACTGGTACCAACATGGATTTCACAGCTTAGCTGGCACAACCAAAGTGAGACAGGTGGGTTAGTAACTAACTAATCGAATGGAGCCACCCCTTCAAGCCACACACAGGAGTTACATGGAACATGGAAAGTGCCGCGAACACCTGGCATCTCTGCCAAGGAGCCAGCGTGCCGTGCCCTCACCAACCCTTTCAATGATCAAGTTCCCCCTTTTCTAGCTCTCTCTCTGGGTGAGGCTGGCACCCCTCAGACCAAAGGCCGGCACTCACTCCAGCCCGCAGGATTACTGAAGGGAAGGGAAAGGAGAGAACGGTTTTAGCAATGACCACTTGTGGTTCAGGAGAGAGCGCTGCCCGCCCCTTCCCAGCAGGGCTGGTCCCACCGAAGCTCCAGGGCAGATGTAGCACCTCAGTTGTGGCCACTGGGGCAGCGACCCCACGGCACACACGGGAACTAGGAACCGAGCTGTACAGAGACACACAACGGGGGGAGGGGGGCACAAAAACACCCCCGGGGAACTGCAAAGGGAGAGATGAAGCCCCCCATAACAATTAGCCTGCGACTGGACTCCTCCTCGGAAAGGCTGAAGTCACGAGCGGCTTTTCCATCCCAAGCTGATGGCGCTGCCTCCCCATCGGCCAGCGTCCAGCTGGGTTTCTACTGCTGAGCAAGTGGGACACTAGAAACAGGTCACGACATCCCCCAGGCTCTGGAGGGCAGGAGACTCGTCTAGACAAGGGACAGAGGACAGAGCCTGGGGAGGAGGCGGAGGCAGCCATTGTGCTCTGTGTCAGTGGCTCATCTGGCAGGTGGCTGGGAAAGAACCGGGTAAGCCAGCGTGACATTCAGGGAGTCGTTGTGCTGCACCAGGGACATGTGTTTGTAATGCAGAACCAGGTCCTTCAGGGATGCGTAGAGGTTGTAGGGCTCAGCAAAGCCGTAACCGGTCACCGTCTTGTAGATCACACAGTGCTTGGTGTCTCCGTCCACCCTGCCGGGGAAGCAGAACCACACGAGTCACTGGGGCTGCCACCAGGAGATGGGGACATGAGCCGCCAGGGATCCCTCCCGCAAGCCAGGCAGGACGAGCGCGGCCCCCACTCCCCACCTCCTCCCGGGCTAGGGCTGGCAGTTGGTGGGAGAACCGCGGCGGCCCTGCAAGAGGAGGAGGGAACTCACACCACAGAGCAGGCGTAGCAGCCCTTCTGACTGCTCTCACGGATCAGGAAGGTGCCATCGCGCTTGCCACACAGCATCTCCTCTGCCTGCACACGGTTGATTTTCCCCACGTACCAGGTGCGCTCCTCATGGTGTGGCAGCTCCTCCTCGTCATCCATCATGGAGTACTGGCTGGAAGGCAAGCCTGGGGCTCAGTAGACCCTTCTCCCACAGGGTGTGCACCCGCCACTGGGGGAAGCTAGGCCAGCTCCGCTCCCGCACACACAGCTATGTCGCTATGCAGGAGCCCCCGGCCTAGAGCGGTGCCTCCCCACCGCCAGCACCCTCCCAAATACCCCTCTGGGCCTTTGAACCTTCCCCATGGCTTAGTTCCCAGCCCCCTGCTCCACCAGGCACCCGAGGCATGCAGGGAGCTCTCTCAGTAACCTGAGGGAGGGAGGCAGCCTCAGGGCCTGGTATCAGCTTTGAGCCTTCAGCCCTCAGCCACTGCAGCCCAAGCCACTGGTACAGAGGTTCAGCTCTGCCCACGCACCTTCAGTGCCGACACGGGCAGCTGCATCACGCCTCGATACCCAGTGAGAAGCAGCTCTACAGCCAGCCTGGGGTGAGCACAGGGCTGGGGACCATGAGCTCCTGCTCCTAGCCCAGCCATCGTCTGGCTGCAAGTCCCTGCCCCGCTCTGCATCTCAGTTCCCCCTTCTGTAACCCGGCGCCGGGGGTGGCTGTGTGTGCAGGGCTCTGCATTGCAGTAGCAGAGCGAGGCCTCGAGGGGGAAGCAATGCTTGGGCGACTCCACTCAAACCCAGGCCAGGCCGGAAGACTCGCCGAGCAGCCCGCAGCGCTGTGACGCGGCGGGGCGGGACACTTACTCCTCTGTCTCGTTCTTGATGCCCAGCCATTCGTTGATTTTCTTCTGCCGGGCCCCTTTCTGCGTCAGCCACCTGGGGGAGGAAGACGAGAACTGAGCGATGTGCAGGGCTGGGAGAGGAGCAGCTTTTCATCCCGCCTCCTTCACAAATGGATCCAGCAGGGGGCAGCATCCCCCACAGAATGAGCCAAGCAAGCAGGATTGGGGCCCAGCTGCCCCTTGAGCGGAGTCCCACAGGGCGGGTGCACCGGGGCCATAGCCCTAAACACAGATGGAGGCCCAGCCGGGAGCCAGCGAGCAGCAAGGACAGATCATGACTGGGCCACAGAGTGATGGCAGGGCCCAGGGGCTGCTTCTTCCGTCCCTCCCAGGCCAGAGCCGGGGCAGGGAGAAGGGGCAGGCAGCGGCACCTACACCAGGTACTGGTCCCGGAGCTTGCGCAGCTGCATGAGGTCCGGCTTGAGGCTGTTCATGCGCTTGTCAATCTCCCGGTTCTCCGAGGTCTGTTTCTTCAGGTCCTGCTCCAGCTTCATCTTGCTGTCGTGGATCTCAGTGACGCGCGACTTCAGCTTCTCGGAGTTCATCAGGATCCTGGGTAGGGGGGCACAGGAATTATGGGCTGGGCAGGGAAACCTGGGCCCAATGCTGGAGCCAAAGGGGAAGGGCTGGCGGAGGGGGGAAGGACTGGGGGCAGCTGCAGCATGGGAGGGATGCTGAGTGACAGGAAAATCACGCAAGCAGTTTTCTTTGCAAAGGAACTAGCCTGGCTCCATTCAGAGAGAGCCGATGGCTGGGCCGGAGACTGCCCTGAGGCCTGTGCCCTCACCGCTGCACCTCCTTCTCATTGCCCTCCCGCCGGAAGCGCTCGATGTACTCCTTGCTGCACTTCTCCTGCGTCTGGCACTGCTCCTCAAATATCTTGATGGTTTCGTTGAAGGCCTCGATTGCCGTCCTTTTCATCTGCAGCTCCTGGGGGGTGGGGGCACGCCAAGTGAGAGCCAAGGATTGGGGCCCCACCCAATCCCCTGCCTTCCCAGCAAAGCCCCAACCCTACTCCTGGTCTGATCCCCAGCCCAGCCCTCCCAGCCACTCCTCAGCCCCCAGCCTGAACCTTCCTCTGAGGTCCTACAGCCCCTCAGCGAGGCGACTCTGCCAATTCTTCCCCCTTCACTAGCAGGCTGGGTGTCTGCACCCCAGCGCAGCTCTCCCAGGGCTCTCCAGGGCCCATATCACCTATATAGCAGGGCAAGCCGGCCAGGGTAACACCCCTGTGCTGGCTGGAGTGTTGGGGAGAACGGCAGTGGAGGAGGGGGCATGCATGGCCCTGGGATATCCGCTAGGGGGCTTTGATAGGGGTGCGTGGCCCCAGGAGACCTGCGAGAGGGCAGGGGGTCCCCCAGGAAACCCACAAGGAGGCAGAAGAGGGGAGCGCGTGGCTCTGGGGGACCTGTGGCCTGGTGGTACCCGCAAGGGGGTGGGAGCGGGAGCGTGTGGCCCTGGGCGACCCATGGCTCCGAACTACCCACGAGGGGCAGGAGGGGGACCCATGGCCCCAGGGGACCCGCGAGGGGGTGGGAGAAGGGGGGCGCATGACCCCGGGGGACTTGCAAGGGGAGAGGAGAAGAGGGGCGTGTGGCCCTGGGGGACCCATGGCCCCAGCGGACTCGCGAGGGGAAGCGTGTGGCCCAGGGTACCTGCGAGGTGCGTGTATACTCCTCGTACAGCAAGTCGTACTCCCGGCTCTTGTCCTGGTATTGTTGGTGATAGACCTTCAGCTGCTCCCCCACAGCCTCCACGCTGTCCTCCTTCACCAGCTGGTCCTGCCACACAGAAGGCCCCAGGGCAAGTCAGAGCTGGGCACTGCCCTCTCTCCCCACCCACCAGCTGCGTGGGCACCGCTGCACTCTCACTGCAGGACATGGGGCCGGCCCAGCAGGGAGAGGGCCATAGGTAGAGGGAAGGAGGTGGGGCCTTGGGCAGGGCCAGGATCAGGGGAGCTCCCGGGGCACCAGGAATGATGAGACACCGCAGGCCAGCATGGGGCCCTGTGCCTACCTGCGCCAAGCCCTGCCTCTTCCACCCCTTGGACAGGACAGAATTACCTGGCAGTGGGAGGCACCCAGAGGCTCCATGGGCAGCCCTGGGGCATAGGGCCTGTCCACACATCCCTGCTTGCGCCCCTCAGCAGCCTGACCCAGCCCCCAGCCCCACCTGTGACATGGCCCCTGCTGACCAGTGTCCCACTCTCCAGGCCATGCCCTTGCCCAGGGGATGGTTTGGGCACCTGTCTCTCCTACCCTGGCCACAGCCCCTTGGACGTCAGCGTCAGGCTGGGGCCAGGCCCCCCGCGGCTCAGGGGATGCAGCTGGGTTGGGAGGAGTGAGTTCCCAGGACACCATACATATGTGGCTCCCCTTCCCCCTTGCTGGTTCCCTGGCCAAGGAGCGTCCCTGGGGCCGCTGGGCCTCACATGCTCCAGGGAGACGGGAGGATCTGCTGCCAGCTCAGACAGGGACCTGGAATTCAGCATGCCCTGTTCCCGGGCCCTGGGTATGCCCACGTGCCATAGGCATGGCTGGCCCCTGCGCTCAACATGGGGAGCAGGGCAGGGGCGGCTCCTGCGTATCAGCGCCAGCCACAGGGCTCAGAACACCTCCCGCCCAGCCTGACCTGCTGGTCCTTGGAGATGGGGTAGAGCAGCTTGCTGTCCAGCTTGGCGTTGTACTGGGCCAGCGACTCGTGCCGGTAATGGTTAATGAGCTCCACCACGGAGCCAAAGGTCAGGGGCTCCGAGAAGCCGTACTTGCCCTCCCGGTGGAAGATCTTGATCAGCTTGTTGTTGCCACCTTTCCTGTGGGGCGGAAGTGGGAGCAGAGCACACGCTCAGCGCCAGGCTGAGACCCACTCGTGACATCCCCGGGGGAACCTGCCCCCGTATTCTTGTCATGGCAACCTTCACACTCATGGTGGGGCTTGGAGCACCCAGCACCCAACAGGCGTCCCCTCAGTCCGGCACCAGGGAGCGATGGAGGCTGCGCATGGAACAAGGACACCCTCCCCCACCCCCCTGCACTGCATCATTCCCCCCCAGCCCCTCACAGACACCCGTGGAGTGGGCAAGCCTGTCTGGTCTGGAAGCTGGCAGGCTATCGGGGCTGCAACCCTGCGTCCAAGCTGGGACTCAGAGCACCACGAGCCTGGGGACACACGGGGCTCAGGGCCCTCATCCTGGGGCAGTGAAGCACCAGACAGAGAGGGAACTAGTGCCTGGGAACCTCCTCAGGCCAGGAGTTCACAGTGGACAGAGCCCGGCCAGCCACCCGGCTCTACCTAGGGCATGGCTAGTGGCCCTGCTGCCCCGCCCCAGCCCAGCCGAAGGGGCTTGTGGCGCACGTACCTCAGCGTGAGCGTGTACTCCCCCTGGATCTTACTGGAGGCATCGCGGACCAGGAAGGTGCCATCCGGCGTGTCACGCAGCTTCTCGTTCACCTCCTCCCTGGGGAGCGGACAGGGCGCGAGTGGTCACAGCTGCCAGGGCACAACCCACAGAACCCACCCTTGCCCGTGGGGGGCTGGAGCATAGGGATTTGTCAGTCTCACCCTGCCCGACCCCAGCCCTGCCCCACACAACCCCAAACAGGGGGGCCTCCCTAACGGCTACCCAGGGCAGGGGGACACTCTTGTTGGCCCGCTGCCCAGGGGAACATGGTGTGAAGAGCCTGGTACCTGGAAATGTCGCCCCAGTACCACTCCGCCTCCTGCAGGGGTGCGCTGCTCCCATTGGCCAGGCTGGCTCCACCGGGCTTCGGTTTCGAGGGCTTCGGAGGCAGAGCTGCAAGAAAGCTGGATGAGCACTGGAGCTGGGCTGCACTAGGGCTCCGCTCCGGCCAGGATCTGCTTGCCACCAGCCCCGGCACTGCGCCACACGCCCTGCTCTCAGGCTGCCCCGGCACAGCTCCAAATGGGCGCCAACCCGCATTGGTCCTGGGCATGCCGAAGGTGCCACCTCGAGAGCCCCGCAGCAGCGCCCTCCAGCAGCACCCACTCTCCTGAATGCCCCCGCAAGCACCTCCCACCATGCCGGAGAGACTATCTCTGCACCCATCCCAACTCGGGTCAGTTCAGTGAGTGCCCCGTGTGATGCTTGTTCTGTGACGAGGCTGACGGGAATGAGCCAAACACGCAGCCCTGACGGGAGGCTGAACGGCTGCCTCCTTCCCAAGCCACACAGGAAGTGACCAGCGCTCTGGAAGGGCCCCAGGGCGTTGCAGCTTGTGGGCCTCAGTACCTGGCGGCACTTGTTCCGGCTCCGAGTCCTTCACCCGCAGAAGTGTCTCCAGAAAGAGCCCTGAGAAATCGGGGCTCAGCTCTGCACTGCAGGGAGACAGGGACCAGAAATCAGCACCTGGGAGAGATGCCAACAGACCCGGGAAGGAGGTGCTGGGCTGTAACCTGAGCCAGAGGGGGGCGGGGGTTCACTGCACTGGCTCTGGGGTGTGCTCTCAGGTGAGCAGCGCAGCATGCTGCAGTACCCCTACTGCTCCCAACTCACTAAGCTTGCAATGTGCAAGCTTCTTGACAGACAGACACAGGGTCTGCCCCACTTTCTAGTCCCATCTCTGCCCACAGCCTATGGCCCCAGCTCTCCACTCTGGGGGTGAACAGGAACCCAGCTGCGGGGTGGAGCTGCTATGGGGGAGGTACTGGCTGTTACAGTTTGGGCTTTGCGCCCGTGGCTCACAGCCCCGCTGGAGATGAGCTGCTGGTAAGTCAGGGTCTCTTTACAGACCACCAGCGAGGGGCTGACCCCATTCGTCTCCCCTTGCTGCCGGTGCAGGAGGCAGCGCGGTCTGGGTGTGACAGGGTAAGGTCAGGGGTCATTGCTTGCAAAGCGTCACCATGCAGGGGGTCGAGTACAGCCCCCCATCCACATCCTAGGCTCCTGCACACCGCTAACTCAGAGACCCAGCCCGTGGCAGCATGAGCCAAGCTGCCAGGCTGGCTCCTGGACAGAGCACCACCAGCCACTTCTTGCTCTCGCCCATCTGCCCACTGGCGAGACGCAAGCCCCCAGCCCACGTACCTGGTGCCAGGCAGCTGGAGCAGCAGAGGGCCGAAGATCTCGCCCAGGGCCCGAGGGTGGAGGCCATTGCTCTCGGCCTGCTGGGACACCTTTCCCAGGTGGCAGAGCAGGAACTGCAAGGTGAGCAGGTTCTGGAGAGGGACCGCAGGAGACTCCAGCGCCAGCAGCAGCTGCTTCCTGCAGCTCTCTGACTGCGGGATCTCTGGAGAGAAACAAGACACCTGCTGGAAGTGCAGGGGCCAGGCCTGCCTCACTTTCCAGCGCTCCCTGTGCATGCGAGCTGCCCTGCAATCCACCTGCCTCTGGTACACCGGGGTAAACACCAACTGTGCCCTGGAGCCCATCAATGCCCTCCCCTGCTTCCTGCCCATTAGCATCCCCTCCCCCCGCAGCATAGCCCTTACCCTGTAGGATGCGCAGGATCTCGCCATGCACAGACGCCGGGACCACAGGAGCAGGCAGATCCTGCAGGAAGCCCTGCAGTGCTTCGCCCAGGGAATGCACGTCGAACAGCTCCACGTCACCCAGCACCCAATCTGTACAGAGCAAACAGACCTTCACAATGGCAGCCCCCGGCAGCTCCCAGCCCAGCTCAGCTTTACAGGATGTACCCAGCATGGAACTTGTGAACATGAGAGGCTCCAGAATCCACAGCAGTGGCTGCTGCTGGGGCACAGCAAAGGGGTGGCACATGGGAGGGGTCAGACTCAGGGCCCAGCGCAGGGCAGAGCTGCCAAGGACAGACATGCTCTCCGATTCCCATCCCCAGGGGCTCCCCGCTCTAGGCCTCGCTCTGAGACACAGACTGCAGTGGTGCCGCCCCAGCCTGAATAGGAGCCCTGCAAATTCCACGCAGCCCAGTGCAACTCCACTGGCACGAGCATAAACGGTCGCTGCTCTACTCACTCCCACCAGAGAGCCCCGGAGCCTGGCTTTGCTTGGCAGGGCAGGCGTCAGGCAGGCCAGAGACTGCCTGCCCCAGCTGCTTTAGGGCCTTTGCATTTTTAGCTCTCTACACAAGGAGGATCAGGCAGCCCTGGGGAAGCACAGCAACAGCGACCCCCAGGAGGCTGCACCCCAGTCTGGGGGAGGGCAGGGAACCATCGCCCTGAACTTGGACTCTGAGGGCCCAGCCAAGAGGGCAGCCGGCGCAGTGAGATCAGCTGCCATTGCAGCTGCACATGCAGGAAGTGAGCAAACGGCATCATGAGCCGGAAACCTAAGTGACATGGCTGAGCTGATCCCAGGCTTATTCGTGCTTTGGGACAGCCTGGAGCTGAAGAAGCAGCATTTAGACCTTTGCCAGGGCAGCGTGGGAGCATGGCCATCAACACGGAGTTGGCTGGGGAGGGGACAGGACCCACCACACTCAGTGTGTAGCAGGAGATCCAAGAGGAGCTGGCTTGTGACATCAGCTCCAGGCCCTGCGACCGATGAGCAGAACTCGTGTCCACGTTCCCTTTCACAAGGCTCCTCCTCCTCCTCCTGCCAAGCTGCAGGAAAGTGCAACCGCCTTGAAAGCGACACTTGCTGGCTTCCCTTACGTGCAGTTACACCAACACAGCAAGATGGGCCCGTCCTCTCCCATGCAGCCGGCTGCTGGGGAGTTACGGCTCGTTGAGGACAGAAGACGAGCTTGGCCTGGATTTCATTACTGCTGGCACTGTCACATCCACTAATCTCATCCATCTGACCCAGCTTGCCTTCCCTCCGTACAGAACTGGTTCTTACCGGTCTTCAGTGCCTGTCTCAACTCCGAGCCAGACGTCCTGTATAACATCTCACTGTCTAAGCCTGTGGGAATTGCAGGACGGTTTATGTTAGCTCTGTGAATAGAGGCAGCCACTTCAGCAGTGCTGATAATCACTGAGCTGCAGCCACAGCAGTTATCAACCCAACAGAGCTGCAGCCCCGTGATGGGACGCTAGCTCCATTCCCTGCCCACCAGCCACGTTCTAGCAGATCAGGGCTTTAGTCATGTCAGCTGCACCGGGGCTAACCAGCCTCCCATCAGGCTGTTTTAACAGACTCCAGACAGAGCATTTGCTGTTTTCCAGGGTGATGGCACAATCTGTTACGTCACTGACCACTAGGAAACCCAGCCTAAGTTCTGGCCTCCAAACAACTAGCCACGCACCAGCCCTGGACTAGCACAGGATTCCTGGGCCAGTGGTTGCCAAGCTGGGCCAAGGGTCACTGCCTGGACCTGCTGCATATAGCTAGGCACATGGTCACAGTCCCATGGCGAGTTCACGCTGTGGTGGCACCAGCTGGGCTGCCAGGGCAGAGACCCATCCTGGTAACGAGAACCTGCCAGGCTGCCGAGGTGTCATGGCTCCCTGCCACCTGCTAGGCATTCCCAGCACAGCTTTCCAGTGGCTCAGCGGAGTAGCTGTGCCTGGAGAGAGCCTGGCAGAGAAGGGGTTAATAATGGATGTTGCCCCTTTGCTCACACAGGGACTCAGGACACCAATCCCCTCCCCTCCCCCTCTCACCTTTCTTCTCAATGGCTTCCACCAGCCTCAGCAGAAGCAGGGGCGCGACTTCAGGGGGCGTGAACTGCTCCGCCAGGTCCGGGAGGAGCCATCCTGATGGAGACAGCAGGAGAGAGCAGGCAGTTAGAGCCTACGTAGCACCCGACAGCCAGAGGGCTCTGCTGAGGCCGCACGGCGAATTCTGACTGCACGGCTTGCGTCTAATCCACGCCACAGGCTTGGCGGGCCCGCAGCCAGGCTGCCTCCCCACTGGGGAGAGCCAACCCCCACACTCCAACACCCAGGAGCAGGTCGGTAGCTGGCTCCTTCAGCAGGGACTCCGCAAGCCAAGGTGCCGCAGCCCACCCAGTGCCCTGGGGGCAAGCCCTGGAGAGAGGGAGTTTCTCATCCTGCCTGTCCAGGGCCTGGCACAACCAGGCCCTGATCCTGGCTGCCCTTGTGCTAGCAGTGAGCCAGGGGCCTGGGAGGTGCCCCCGCTGGCCAATGGAGACCTGACTGGGGCAGGGGGAGGAGAAAGGGGCCATATGGAGCCAGAGTTGCTCCAACCCCTTCCTGGCAGAGGGCAATGCTACAATTCTTTTGCAAGAAGGGATATAATTTCCTGAAGCTCAGGCATTTAGGAAGCAGTGGTGCACCCCGCGACAGAACTGGACTGGACGCGATACTCAGAGGAACCAGCCCACCAAGTCGCCCACTGAGCACAGCCCAGGCTGCTACCCAGGGTGCGGTTTGTGTCTCTCCCGCTAGCAAGGGCTCAGCGGTGGGAAGTTTTAAACTAGCAAAATTATGCAATGGCAGGAGGGAGGGGGACATTCTGGGGGAAGGATAAAACCCTCCCCTACTTCACTCTTTAGAGCCATCCGCTCTGCAAGAATTAACCCCATCCCAGCCAAGGGGAAGAGAGACTCATGAACTCTTGCCAGACTGACTTGGCCAGGCACAGGAAAGGTTAATGCAGTATCCAAACCTTCCAGGCCCAAATTAGGGCCTGGCCCCGGCTGCTAAGGGGGGGCTTGGCGGAACTGGCGGGGGAGAAGCTGGCTGCAAGGAGCCAGGTTTAATCCTCAGATCCAGAGAGAATGCCATGTCAGCACATTCCTGCCCTTGATTGCTTGTTAAACATGGAAACTGGCCCTTTGCTTCCCCCAGGCAGCAGCGCCAGTGTCCCCAAAGGAGCTGCTACTCAGCACTCCCTGCAGAGACCCAGACCCAGGCCCAGGCCCAGGCCCAGGTCCCCCCTCACCCTTCCCAGAGGCTGAAGGATCAGTCAGGGGACCCCCCCACCCCTCTGCCCTAACCACAGATACCAACTGATCATATGCCTGCTACACACACCAAGGCTTGAAATCTAACCAGGGTGAGCTAGTTTGTGCAGAAGTTTTATTCTGCTTTCTCTCTCTCTGCTCCAGGCTACGGCTGCGGCTGCACTGCAGGGTTCCAAGACACTCCCTAATGCTGCTTCATGTCTGGACTGTAGCTCACAGGAGTCTGCCTCCAGCCTCCACACAGGTGCTCAGCAGGCGGGCCAGGAACCCCTGCTTGAGTGCTACACTTGGGCACATCAATTGCAATGCCTGCTGGGTACGCAGAGTGGTCACATCATGCCAACTTGCCAGGACCCAGAGAACTGATGTCTGGCACCCTCATCTTCAGCGAGGAGGCAGGGCCCACAGATATTTCAGGTCTCAGCTCGACATCCCCAAGCACGCTGGGCCCTGCAGCATCTGCTGGACTGCCCTGCCCCTCAGAGACACAAGCAGAAGGCTGCTGAATCACAGACCCCGCGGTTGCGTGGCACAGCCATCCCAGGGCCAAACAGCGAGTTATTGTAGGGATTCATTCTTCACATGGGCAGGGCTCTGTGCTGGGAACAAGGCTGGTCACAGATGAAGAACACAGTGACTATTCGCAGTCACTGAGTCAGAACTTGGATGTGTCAGGATGCCTGCCAGACCCGAACACACTTCCACAGGCTCTCAGCCCATCCACACTACGTGGGCTAATGCTTGGCTTCACCCAGTCTGGTCCTGTTACAAGCTCCGTGAATGGTTCTCAGAGCTCTCTGGCCCCCCACTCCTGTACCTGGGAAGCATCAGGGCTAGAAATGGGAGATTTAGACCCATGGGAAAGATGTAGGGCATTAAAGCACTGCCCTCCTTCTCTCAGTGTACCCACACGCCGGGGGAAACAGCCCAGCCTCGGCCCCCAGGCCAGGGTCACTGGCAGTCCCAGACAAGCTAGTGGGTTCTGTGCATGAATGCTAAGCCATACCCATTAGTGGGCAGTCCAGACTGCAACCTGGGGCTGCTGCAGAGACACTTCAGGGCAAGGCCTCAGCTCTTCACCTATGAGATGCAGGCAGACCCAGCAACTCACTATACATTCCCGGCTACAAGCTCTCATGCTCAGGGCTGCATTCACGGGAGCTATGCAGGGTCACTGCCCCCCTGGGCACCACGGGCTCCCTGCATTCAGCTGACGCAGTCACCAGGTAGTTGCAGAGCTGCAGCATCACCCTGAGCCAGCTGAGGACCTGCCTCCTGCAGCCATCAGCACTGCTGCAAGGACGAGGGGCACTTCCACATACAGTCCCTAGCCAGAAACTTTCACACTGCCTGCCAGGGCATAGCCACACCCAAGCCCACTGAGCTCTGGCCTTCACCTGGCACAGGGCAGCTGCCACTTGTTGCCCATTTCAGACGCTGAGCCCTTGTTCCAGACCAGGAATGGCTTGTGATCCTTCAGTTTTAGGGCCAGGATGGGAGAGAGAGGGATAGCCCCCGACCATGCCCACTGTGTTCCCAGGAAAGGGGTCAGCGCAGCTCTCCACTCATTCAGTACTGCGGCTCTGCAGGGCTCTTTGTAAGGGGCTAGTCCAGTCCAGGAGGGCACCGCAGTCCTGCCAGCTGCCTATGGCAGAACGTGGGACAGGCAGAGACCAAGTGCCTGGGCTGGGCGGCACTAAGTGGGCTCTGGGGTGGTGACCCCGGGGGGGCTGTGCTCTGCAGCCCCCAGCACCTGAACTCCTGGGACACCAGTGGGTTACCAGGAAGTCCCATTACCCTCTGCACTCACAACGAGGATGCTGCCAATGGCACCACTAGACCCGATACGCAGACTTCAAGAGTCCAATGCGCTATGTAGACTTTTACTGGCACCTGACCGTTTCCAAAGCTGCTGTGAATCTTTCAGGGACCCCACCACTCTGTGGCAGGCCTCAGGACACAGGATGCAGCACTCACACAGCGTGCCTGGTGCTTTCTGCAATTCCAATCCCTGAGGCTCCCAATCCCAGATGTGAGGGTGAGTGAAAAGCAAGGAGGGAGCGTTGCAGTGGGAGATCAGGCAGCACAAAGGAGCCTTAAAGTGGGTGCACACAGCCCCCCAAAGGCCACCCCTCCACAGGGATCTCCCCCAATTGCATGGAGCTGGTGTAGGGGTTCTGCTCCAGCCCTCAGCATAGGGGGCATGGCCACAGCTTGCCGCATTGCAGCTTCCCCTAGGCACTATGGGGCCGTGGAAAGCAGAGTGTAACTCAGAGCCCCTCAGGGCTGCTCTGCTGGGGGTCGGGCCTTGCACAGCCATTGAATACATGGAGAGAGCGAAAGGCAGGTTAAAGATCCCATCCCCTGCTGAAGTGCCAGGATGGCGTCACTGGGAATCATGCCCAGGGGCTATTAAGCTTGGAGGGAAGCTCACCGAATGGCTTAGGAGCAGGGCTGCACCACTGAGCCTGCTGAAGGAGCTCTAAGGCGGGATGTGGATCAAGCTGCAGCATGGCTCAGGGCAGGAAGCCTATGGACTCTGGGGAGCTCGGCATAGCCCAGGCTGCTGCAGGGGAGAGGCAGAGCTGGTGCTGCTGCCGGACCTTAGCCGGCCCGGAAGGGCTCACGAGGGCGATAGCGTAGTCTCCACATGTGCCTGGCCTGGAACTTGCTGCTTCAGAAGGCAGCAGCCACCTGCATCTCCGGGCTGGGGAGGGACCATGGCGGCTCACATGACAGCAGCGGAAACATTCCTGGGCTGCCCTTTCCGCAGGCACGCCTCACAGACAGCAAACACAGGCTAAGCCCCCTTGCTCCAGGGGCTGCCCCTCACCCCAGATGCAGTGTGAAGAAAACAATCCCCTTATCTCCCTGCTGCCACCAAAGCCGCTGTGCCCATGAGAGCAGTACAGCAGCAGAGCGCCTTTCACCCGAAGTCACTTATCCTCTCCCCACAGGCACACGAGGGTAAGGGGTTGTCCACCCTGAGCCAGTGGCAGAGCTGGAACAGAACCCAGGAAGCCTGGCTCCTAGTCCCCAGCCCATCGCAGCACAATTACCAAGACGGGTAACCAGCAGATGACAGGGCATCCACAGTGCAGCCACGACAGACCAATCCTACCACGGCCTCTTCCTAAAAAGGGATTTCCCACAAGATGTTTGTCTCAATCTCCAACCATTTATCCTGCTCTGCTAGGCATAAAGTGCCCTCGCAAGTTTGAAATGAGTTTCCCTTTGCAGATCTGCTCCCCAGGAATTCCTTTGTGGGGAGGAGGTAGTTATGAATGGCCTCTTTGGAGTGCAAGGGGAATTTCAGAGCTGCTTCCCCGGAACCTCCCTTCACCTTCCTGTCTCAACTCAAATACAGTCCCATTCTGAGATGTGGAGAGCAGCCAGCGCTCCCTGGAACCCAGCACACGCTCTCCTCCGGCGACAGGCTGGGGCCAGCCCCAAGGAGACGCTTCAGAGTGCTGGCTGAGTCCTGATCCCAAAGGGCCCAACATTCCCCGTTCTGGAAGCACAGTGTTTCTGGCCCCTTTTCCTGCCAGGAGAGGCCAGAAGTTTGGTCTCGTCCATTCCTCCCCATCACACCGCACCAGCCAGTGCCCCTGGGCTAACTGGCCCGAGCTCTCCTCCGTCAGGCCTGCTGGGTGCCAGGGAGGCCAGCACAACCCGACCTGGGCTGGAGGGGAGCCCTTGGACCTGCAGCTTGTGAGCAGGAGGAGTCGGGTGCAAGTCTTTCTGGCAGCCCGGCTGCCTGGCTCAAAGCCACCCCCCTGTAGGAGCATTTCCCCCTGCTGCACCCTCATGGGGCCTTGCAGTGCACGCGGCCACGCTGGGAGCACTACCCCTGGCCCCACGCAGTTATCCTCCCTTCCTAGCACACACCAAGATACAGGTTCTCCTGCCCCCCTGAGACACACAGCCCCCTGCAGAACAGAAGCGCCTTCGAGGAAAGGGGCAGCGCTGAGTGCACGGAAAAGCAGTGCTCCGAGGGTCAGCGGGAACCTGAATTCCTGCTGCAGTGCGTGTTCTCCCCCATGCCCCTCGCTGCTCCGGGCGGGCCCACAGCTGCTCTCCTCCTTCCCCTCCTCACACCACCTCCCCCCAACTGGACCCCCACCTTCCTCGTCCTCCTCCCCCCACACCGGACCCCCATCTTCCTCCTTCCTCATCCGCACACACCGCCTCCCCATCCTCCTCCTCCCCCCTTGCTGGACCCCCACCTTCCCCTCCCCCCCAGGGCCCCTGCCTTCTGACTTCCTCATCCTCCTCCCACTGGACCCCCGCCCACAATGGATCCCCGCCTTCCACCTTCCTCGTCCTCCTCCCCCCACACCGGACCCCCATCTTCCTCCTTCCTCATCCGCACACACCGCCTCCCCATCCTCCTCCTCCCCCCTTGCTGGACCCCCACCTTCCCCTCCCCCCCAGGGCCCCTGCCTTCTGACTTCCTCATCCTCCTCCCACTGGACCCCCGCCCACAATGGATCCCCGCCTTCCACCTTCCTCGTCCTCCTCTGGACCCCCACTTTCCCCTCCTCCCACATCGTCTTCCCCTCCATGTTGGGCCCCCACCTTCCCCTCCTTCTTCCTCCCCATCCTCCTCCCCCCATACCACCTTCCTCATCCGCCTTCCCCGCCCTCCTCTCCTGCCCCACCGCTGACTGCACCTTCTCTGTTCTCCTCTGCCCCTACCAGACCCCGCCTCCCTCCACGCCCTAAGCCAGTATTTTTTTTTGACACATGAGAAGTGTTAAGATTTGCACACAAACCACAGACTTGCCTTTTCCAGGCAGTTATTGGGTACTTGTCTCACAGAAGCATCTGGGAACCTGTTGTCCCTTGACCTGGCCAGCTTCTCCTGAGGGAGGCAGAGCTTGTCACAGGTGCTCAGGGCCCAGAACCCACCCGCCAGCGAGACACACCTGGGGGAAAGCGCTCAGCACTCGCTGGAGGAGGGGCCCAGCACCAGGCACACAAGCAAGTCGCTCTGATTTGAAGAAATCCTTTTTCAGACAATGACTGCTCTGGTCTTGCCCAGAGTCCATCCTGTGCGTCAGCAGGGCTGCCAGGCATGCAGTGCCCGGGGGGGCATCCCCACAACAGCCACAGGAGGAGAGGTAGGGGGACAGGCCATGAGGGGAAAGTCTGAATCTCTGACTCTGCCAGGGTATGAGAGAGAGAAACCCAAGGGGACAGGAAAGCTCTTAGCCCAGAACAGAACTCCTCCCAGCCTCCAAACCCAAAGCTAAGTGGAGAGAGAATCCCAGAATTGTAGCAATGTCAGGCTGGACAGGACCCCTGCACGAAGCCCAGAGCCCCTCCCTGATAGGTATTTGTCCAGCCTGTTCTTAAACCTCCAGTGAGGGGGATTCCACAACCCCCTTGGGAGCCTGGTCCAGAGCTGAACTCCCTGTCAAAGGTTTTCTTAACATCTGACCTAAACCTTTCTGGTTGCAGATTAAGCCCATTACTTCTAGTCCTACCTCCAGCGGACGCAGAACAACTGATCACCCTCCCTGTTAGAGCAGCCCTTCACACGGGAAAAATTACCAGGGCCCCCCTGACTTTTCTGTTCTCTGCACTGAACATGTCCCGTGTTTTTAACCCTTCCTCGTAGGTCAGGTTTCCTAAACCTTTTTTCATTTTTCCCATTTTCCTCTGGACTCTCTCCTATTTGTCCACATCTTTCCTAACGCGCAGTGCCCAGAACTGGACGCCGTGCTCAGTGTTGAGCAGAGATGAACAGAAAAACATCCTTCTCTGCTCCTGGCTAGACACAGAGCAGCATGGTCAGGACACACAGCCCTGCACATCAAGGCATGGGCAACGCACGCACGCCCTAAGCGTGCCACCAGTCCTAGTGTGCAGAGTCCTCTTACACAGACATAGCACCGCGTGGGGCACATGACATGCCACCGAGGGGCTCCGAGGGCTGGCCGGCTGCACTGCACTTTGTGGCTGGGGTACATTGTGGCTGACCAAGTTCAAAACCAGCTGAAAACCATGGGGGGAATGGCTCACGACTGGCTGGGCAGTGCACTCAGGATCGCCTGGACAGAGAGGCTATTTAGCACTTGAGCCAGGGTGCACACGATGGCTCCTGCGGCTGGCAGGGGTTGCAGGCGCAGCAGCACTGGGATGGAGGGCGCTCCACCAGGACAGAAATCCATTCCAGGACTTGCATCTGACATAGCCCCCCTTAGATGCTTGCATCCCTCCACCTAGCTGGGATTAGAGGCCATGGACATCCCGCACAAGCAGCCCTGGAAGGCGCAGCCTCAGTTTGCTAAGGGGAGCGGGGAAGGGGGTAGAGCACATGAGGACCTACAGCTGGAACTGGAACCCAGGAGTCCTGACCCCTTGCCTGCTGCTCTGGAGTACCCACCCCCATAGCATGTTCCCCTCTCAACCCCACTGGAGAAGAGGAGCCTTTGCAGGCCAGGAGGCAGCAGAGAAGCTATACTTCCTTATAGCTTCACCTTAGTGCTGGGCAGGGCAGGGCTTACCTTGCTCCAGTGCCTCCTGCACGCGGGAGGTGCTGGCCCCAGGAGTTGCTGGCAGGGGTCTCTGCACCCTGGGTCTGTGGGAAGGTAGGGAGATTTTCACGGGCCCAATGTACTCCACATAGGTGCCAGGGAAATCCCCTTTCTGCTTGGTGCGCTCATTGATGCCCGGGATCCACCCGATCTGGTTGGGGGTCTGCTCGTCTCCATCCTTGAAGCCCAGGGCCTGCAGGGCCCCTTTGCTCACCACCAGGATGTCCCCAGGGAGCAGGTCGATGTCCTCGTCACGCTCTTTGCAGTACTGGTAGAGCGCACGGTACTGAAAGCCCTCGGTGCTGCCCATCTCTGCTGCACAGGGCAGCTGGAACCAGGCCAGCTGCTCGAGACGTGGGGTGCAGGCTCAGGCGCGGCTCTCGCCCTGCACCATTCTTTGTGCGTTTACCATCTTTGCACGAGCCAGGATGAGCGAAGCCTGGGGAGGATGGCCCCGTGCACGCTCAAGCTCCCGCACGCTGAAGTGCAGCCCCTTTTCCTTAACTTGAAGCCACGATTCAACCAAATTATGGAGCAGAGGGAGAATGCGACGAACATAATCCAGCACTCGTGACAGGGCATGCAGCAAAGAAAGGGGGCAGCTCAGGGCTCCGCAGTCCTAGGAAGGGGTAGGTGTCTCAGGGTCTGCAGGGCAAGGGGACGGTGTGTTTCTAGCAAAGCATGGCGTGTGCTGCTGCTTCTCTCTTCCCAGAGCCTGGAAAGGGAAAGAAAGAGGGTCTGTTACTTCATGGCCAAATGCCCAGAGCATGGCCCTTCCTGTCACGCCCCCTGCCTCCCGCCACGCTAATCACTTCAGAAAAACAAACCCCACCCACTAGGCAATCAGGTCAGTCCCTTATTGACACCTGGATACCAAACACAGGAACATCAGAGAATGGGACTGACTTGATCCATAAACTGCAAAAGCATGAGAGAAGCCCTGGCTGGCTCACTGAAGATCACCCTGCTCCCCGGGACTTACAATACCCAAGGAACTGCAAGATAAAGAGCTCACAGAGCCTTGTTTGCATGTCTGCAGTTTGCTTTCTTTGACAGCACTTTGTGGAAAATAATTCATTGTTTTCCTGTTTGCAAGGTCTTTTACACAGCAACATTTACAAACAGCTAAAGGAGCCCTCCAGCCACCCGGAGCAGAACCTGACACCAGTTTCCTTTTTGTGTTAAACCGAGTAAGTTTCACAAATGTCTGTTTTCCTGTGCGCTAGGAAATCTCTGGAGATCACCACCACAAAGGCCTGGCCTACACAGAAAAGTTCCATCGGCACAGCTACGCCAAACCTAACTCCCAGTGTAGACTGGGCTGTATCAACAGAAACATTCTTCCATTGACCACCTGGAGAGTGATGGAAAAACCCCTCTCTCTCTATGCTAGGGTGCTACACCACCCCAGCGGCAGGGCCCAGAGCGTAGGCGTGGCTTAAGTCTCTGCACCTGGAGTCTACAGGTTCATCACACCTTGCAGCTGCCAGAAGAGGTTCAAAGGCCTGGTCTACACTATGCATTTATACTGAATTTAGCAGCGTTAAATTGATTTAACCCTGCACCCGTCCACACAATGAAGCCCTTTATATCAATATAAAGGGCTCTTAAAACCGATTTCTGTACTCCTCCCCGATGAGGGGGGTAGC
>NC_133779.1:42443430-42536275 GCF_003597395.2 Chelonoidis abingdonii
GGAAATCGACGCTAGCCTCGGTACATGGACGCACACCACCGAATTAATGTGCTTAGTGTGGCCAAGTGCACTCAACTTTATACAATCTGTTTTACAAAACCGGTTTATGTAAAATTGGAATAATCCCGCAGTGTAGACATACCCAAAGATTAGATTGAGCAAAACCGCTTCTGCTGCTGGATGCCTAGTGCAGGCGAGTGCCTGCGACATGGTGCTGGGGGAAGGGGAGGGATTTTTCTTGGACAGAGGGAGGTGAGAGAGAAGGGAGTTAAGAAGAAATGAATCCTTAACGCCCTCAACTGTACTCGAATTTTAGAGCCACCAGTTGCCTTTAAGCGATTCAAAAATACAAAGAGCAGGAGAACGTAGGGCCTGCCTGACCCAGAAAGCAGCCAAAAGGAACAAACTTTTATCAGCATTTTACTCTGGAGAGAAGGATGTCAATAATTTGAGTCCAGTGAAGAACTACGGCATGCCCACACACACACACAGCGCTTTGAAGTGCCCAAGCTTCCCATTTGACTCAGCTTAGCTCAGGGTAAGATGCAGCATTTCTGCATGTCACGCAGCTGAATCAAAAACTACAGTGGCACTAGAATGTCTGCAGCTACCAAGAGCAGTTCAAACCGGAATTCTCGAGTCTTTAACGTCTTCGGGAAGTCCGGATGCCATTCCTATTAGCTACTCAAGCTGCTTTTGGGAGGTCCATGCCAGAAGCCATCTGACAATAGCTTCATCTTCCTCTTGCAGCCACCCTCAGGAGCAGGTTGGTTTATCTGCATGCACACAACCTGGGCAGGGAGGTAAAGTTACAGTGCTGTATAACTCAGGGGTGTTAGTATGGCCACTCTATTGAGCTAAGTCCACAGGAAAGAGCAAACAGGAAAGCAGCAGGACAGATCTAGATAAGCAGCTCTCAGCAGCTAAAGACAATGGGGAAGCTGTTAGTATCAAGGATCCTGCCTCTGGCAAGGCTGGTTTTGCCTACGCTGGAAGCCTGGTGCACAGAAGAACCCTAAAGGGTTAAAAGCCCCTTTCAGGCAAGGAAGGCGGGGCCTGCTTAGAGCCAGGCAACAGCTCCATGTCCAGTCCAGTGGCTCCAAAATGCTTTGGTTCTAGCGAAGGACCACTGTGCTTGGTCAGCGTATGAACCACTGGCACTGCTCCCAGCGGGTCTCAGCCAGCCATCATGGGGGACTGCAGCCCAGGGCCTGGGTGAGCCTGGCAGAATCGTGGCATCCCACCACAAAGGGGGTGTGCTCCAGCTGGGAGGGGGCAGAGGGACAGCTACCCAGTAGGCGGGACAACTACTTGAGTCTGCATCAACACATTTCCTGCCACAAGCTAAATGGAGCTAACCAGCTTCAAAGAGGCATCCTTGGGTCCATGCTGGGGCTTGCACACATTAACTAAATTGGCCTTAAGCCGGATTGTAAGGAGTTAGAACAAAGCCTACAGGACCCACATGCTCTGCAAAGGGGACGCAGGAGCAGCCTGAAGCCAGCCACCTGCAGCCTGTTGGCATATGTCAGCTGCAAACGTTTGCCCTGGATACCAGACATGCTGTGGCAGGGCTCATGGGCTGCAGCCAGCAGCATCCACACAGCTAAAGCACATTTGGCCCGTTAATTGCCATGCTCCACAAGGTAGCTTTGGCCCCCAGATGCTGTCCTGAGGAAGGGACTGGCCCCCACGTAGGGCTGCTGAGGTTTCTACCTTCTGAAGGAGCTAACCTGGAGAGGGAGGACTCCTATCAGGGCCCATCCCTCCCTCCCTCTTAGTAGCGCAGGCTCCCTCCATTCCTAGGGGCCGTCTTGACCATCTGCACGGAGTCCAGTTCCTGCCAGGGTTCCAGATTTCACTGGCCCTCCGACCCCCGTTTCTGCCAAGTTCTCTTTGCAGACAGGAGACACGCAGAGACTTGGAGGCCTGCCACAGAGGGCTATGGTGCTGGCCCAGGGCATTCCGGGCAGGAACCATCTCTTATACAGGCACCTCCACAACTCATTCTCCCTTCGCACAGTGCCCAGCACAACAGAGCCCTGACCCTGCCTATGCTGTATTACAGGAGCAGTGGAGACTGTGTGAGGTACGCTCAGATGGCACACAGACATCCCCGTCTCCATGGAGTCAGGCTGACAGCATTCGGAGCAGCACTTCTGAAGGTCACAGGAACCAGCCTGTTCTACAGCAAGCATCTGATTAGCCCCCAGCACCAACCCAGCTAGAAAAAGGCAGGGCTATTTTTAGTACTAAACAAATGCTGCTGAGATGGAGGCACTAGGAGGCTCCTTCCCATAATTAGAAATTCATAATTTTTTTTTTAAATTTGCCTTGCGAGGAAGCCACGTGTTTTTGCAGAGCTACTACTGATCGAGAGAGATGGGTCTGTTTGGGGCTGGCCATTGGCCCCCAGCGGGGCCAGGTTAGTACAAAGGGACACGCAACAAATGACATGGTAACATCAAAGCGTCTGTCAGAGAGTAGGAAGCGCATTCTGGACCCACCAGAGCCCCGCTCAGGGTCAGGATTTTGATCCCAGGAGCTGGTCAGACTGATGGGCCCCAGTCCCACGTCCAGCCCTTACCATTTCCCCTTCAGGGTTCTGTGCTTACTCACATGGGACTTGTCCAGACACCAGCTGCCTTCAGCTTCCCCAAGACAACTCAGGTTCTGAACCCAACAGGGTATCCCACATACCACCATGTGGCCGCAAGGGCACCCCGGGTATCTGGTGTCACTGGGGCAGGGGAGTGTTTACAGACACCTTCTTCCAAGCACCACACCCCATTTTCCCCTTGCTCTCAAAAGCAGTGAGAGCATCCGCCCTCTGCCCAGAACGGCATCCGCCCTCTGCCCAAATCCAAGCGCTCTCCTGACACAGACGGGGCAGCTTTGGGAACCCCAGGAGAAAGAATTACAAACCACTCAGTTACTCACACCCACAGGCTCCATGTTGGCAAACGGAAAGACAGCTCTGTGTTATGCTCACTAGGACCCAGGAAATCTCAAATCCCGAACAACATTCCTCTGGACTCTGGTGCAAGCCCCACTGAAAGCTGCCGGTGCTTTCGTTCTAACCCCAAGGGAACTGGCTTGAAGCCTTGGAGCACCTCTCTGCACATGTGTGGGTTTCAGGGTGCTTTACACAGACGGGGAGTTAGCACAGCAGCTGAGTCCCAGATGAGGACAGCTAGACAGAGGTTAAACAGCTTCCACAGGCCCAAGAACAAGTCAGCAGTAGAATCTCCACAGCCCGAATCTCTTGCATAATGTCACAGAACATCTGTTCTCCCATTTGCATGATATTACCTGGAGCGCTCCACCATCACGTGCTGAGGAGGGAGCTCCAGGAGCCATCCTGCAGGCTGTGGGCATGCAGCTCAGAGACCCCATTTCTACCTTCTCCATGACCCTCCCCATTTGCAGCATCAGACCTGTGGGGGCCAGCAGACAGGGACCTGGCCCACAAGAAGGAGGCATGGTGGGTAGGAAACGGCATGGTGACAGGCCATGAAAGAGACTGCAAACAAGGTGAGGGGGGAGAATGTCTGTAATCATGAGTTCCTGTGTCTGGCAGTGATCTGCACTCTCCTCATGCTCAGCAAAGTGAAGGCTCCTCTCAGCCAGGAGCTGGGTACCTACGGGTTCTGTTAAACTCAAAACCTGAATCAGGCTGACAAACTGCCACCCTCCCCAGCGATAACCCCACTGCATCACAGCAAGTGCAGCTGGGGGGAGGAGACTGTCCCTGTCAAAGCCTCCAACTCTCCTCCCCATGGGAACTTGGACGAATTCTTACGTAGCTGGTGCAGACCCGAGGGTCTGGGACCCTTGAGTCCTGTCGTTCCCTCCCTTAATGTCTGGCCCCGAAGCCCTTTCCCGGCCTGCATGGCACAGTCCAGGATTTCACACCACCAAAGCTCTGCCTTCATCTGATACCCCTCAAGGGGCCCATGATGTTCCATGCAAACCCCAGCTATGCCATCGCCCAGGGGCAGGTCCTAGAAGAAGCTGGTTCTTTCCTAGCTGTTGAGTTCTGTGACTGCAGGCTCAGGATTCACCAGTGGCCAAAGGTCACACAAAAGACACACACTGCATCTATAGCTGGCCTCACCAGCCAGCAGCAAGCACATCTGTCCCAGGAACCCAAACAAGGTTTCCACCACATCCAGACTCATCCTAAGAGCAACTAGGCCGGGCTAATGCCAGAATGGAAAGTCCTTCCTCTGGGATCGTTAGTTCCATCCAAGGGATGCCTGCTGGCACCTCCCATTTCTCTCCCCATTGTGACCCCTCACATGGCAACCCGGTAAACCCCCAAGACATGGAGCCATGGGGCGGCATCCACAGCCCCCCCCAAGATATGGGGCTAAAGGGCAAGTCACCACACACTGTTTCATTACAAAGGAGCTGTCCTTTTCCAAACGAGGGGGCCTTCCGATTGGGTGAGGCTGGCCCTCTAAGCCAATCAAACCATAGATTGCCACAGGACCGACACCTCTCGCTCCAGAGAGGCACTCTAGACTTGCCCTCCTGGGTATAATTCCCATCACTAGCCCCTTGGCATGGGTGCAGTGGTAGGACAGCGTGCCCCTGCAGCGGCTGGCTCTCCTAAGCCCCTAATGAGCTCTCTCCTAAGGTCTCCTCAGCTCTGGCCTCATGGGCCACATGTGTGATGGAGCAGGGGCTGTCTGCATGGGGGATGGGAGAGCAGGGGAGGACTTTAGGGGATGGACTATACCTGAGCCTTTAACCTGAGCTAGGCAAGGGGGGTGGGAGGTCAACACTTTTGCCTGGGAAGCTAGACAAAGGAAGGGGCCGGCAGGAGGGAGTTAGTTTCAGTTTCGTTTTGGGGCTGTGTGGGTAGAATTCAGGGTATCCTAAGCTGGGATCCAAGCACCCTGAAACCTCAGAAGGACTCGATGGAGGGGTCCTGACTGTGCCTGCAAGCTCTGCTGTAACCTGCGTTCCTGTTGTCCAATAAACCTTCTGTTTTACTGGCTGGCTGAGAGTCTCCGAGAGTCCCAAGAAGAGGGGTGCCGGACCGGACTCCCCCACACTCCGTGACAACATGATATACCACATCTCTACGGGTATGTTCTGAGCGCCCAATGGTGGGGGAGCCCTCGCTGCCGTCAGCCTGAGCGCTGGTGGTGACGGAGCTGCGCAGACCGGCCTTACTGCAAGGCTACCCTGATTTGTTCGGATCTGGCTTGTGACTTTAACCAGGGCTCCAAGTCCTGCCAGAGCTTTGGTGCCAAACCTGCAACCGGGAAGACTGTGCATGCAGGTGGTGTGGGAGGGGGACAACCCACTGCATGGAGGCAGCACTTCCTTTGGGTGCCAGGTTAACACCCAGGCCGCCAGCACACCACGAAGCAGCCCATCTCCAGGACTGCATTTTAAGCACAAGAGCCCAGAGCAGTGCAATAGCACAACCACTCTGTGACATCCCAGTGTGTTTCCATCGTTGGCAGAAGGGGAAGAGCAGCTTCCCGGCGCACCGTGGCAGGCAGATGGAGAGCCCTTGTGAGTCCACGGGGTGCAGGGTATGGAGCTGCACAGCAGCATTTCGGTGGAGGATAGAGTGAACTTTTCCCTCCCGTCAAAGTGCCTGCAGTGCCTATTCCCCTCTGGCCAGGGGTGGCTATCACACACACAGAGGAGTTCAACAGCACACACAATACCTGAGCGCAGGCCCCCTGCCTGCTGCTTGATTCAAGGCCTCTGCCCAGCAAAGCCTGCAGTAATCCTGTAACTTTGGCTGCCCCTGTGAAACAGAGTGAATAGACAGCTTCCTTCCAGGCAGCGGGACCACAGTAGCTTTGTGAAGTGAGCAGCAGGTTGTAATCTGCACGGATTGACTGTGAGCTCTGTGGGCAGGACCATCCCGTACTATGTGTCTGAATAGCACCTGGCCCAACGAGGCCCCTACAGTGCTACTGCGATACAAGTGCAACTTGAATACACCAGAGTGAAATTCTCCTCTGAGCCCCACGAGGCACTGGGAGGGTGGAAAGCCACTGTCCAGCCCCAGCTCCACCTGACTCCCATTAGGGCAGCTTCTGAGCACCTCACAATCTTCAAGGTATTTATCCGTGTCATTATCCCCAGTGGTCAGAGAGGCTTAGTCAACAGGGAATCTGGGGAAGAGCAGGGGCTGGAACCCAGGTCTCCCATGTCCTAAGCCATGAGCCCTAATCACAGCACCCTCCTCCCTCTCTGATTGAGCAGGCTACAGCATTCAAACAGTTAAAAATTGCCCCACTTTGCAAGAAATCCTAAGCTATAAAGAGTAGGATGGGAGCCGCTTTACAGCACCACTGAGAACTGCAAAAGCTCTGCTCTGTTTTGCATGCCAGAAGAACACGTTGAATGTGAGCAAGCCGCTGGTATGGTGGAAGGAAAGGCAAATCTCAAACCACAGCATTGCGGCCCAGGCAAGGGCACAGCGAGTTCATGCTGTCCTGGCACGGCAGCCGCCGAGCGGAACTTCCAACAGAGCCCTCACTTCCAGAACTCGGTCAGCTCCAGCCAGGAAAATATTACTTAATACTCCACAATATGAAGAAGGAAAGGATTAAATTCAGCTTTCTACCCCTCACCCCTCTGAACTCTGCCTGATAGGGTGGGACACAGCCCAGGGGTCTGAGCAGCGTGGTGCAGCCACTGCATGCCAGGAAGGGTACAAGCTGCCAAGGAATGTGCCAGTTTCTCCTCTGCCATGGAGGGCAAGTCCCAGCAGAGAACCCTGGAGCAGAATGAAGAACAGGCGCACTGCGGTTAGCGCCTCTCTTGCTAAGGGGGAACAAAGCACCTACCACATCTCCAGGAATCCCAGCACAAAGCTTTAGACACAACAAAGCACCTTGTGCTCTTGTGGCCTCTATGCTCGAGTCAGGAGGAGACGAGGTGGGGGAGGGATAAGGGTGCCCCGTTTGGTTTTCGAAGGGGACCCAAGAAGGCAAACACCACCAATGGTGCAAGCAGTCTCTCTGGAGAGAGGATCCCACGACTCCATGAGGGTAAAGTGTGGGGGTGCTATTAACCAGATAGCTTACTCAGACATCTTCCCTTCAGCCTGGGTGTCTGCTCTTCCACAGTGGCGCTCTATCTAGGTGCCCCCCCCAAACACACACTCGGAAGGAGACCACGTTCTATGCTGTCTCCCCTCCACAGAGCCTCCAACAATAATGCATTTGCTCAAATGCACAAGAGTAAAGCTCAGCTGAACTCAGACATGGGCTAGAGTAACCCCCTCAGCCGCCTGCTCTCTTGGCTCAGCCAACCCAGCTGTTTGAGCAGGGGGGCAGGTAAAACAAGCCTACATCTCCGGTGTCTGCGCCTGTCCTCTGCAAGGGAAACAGTTGTTCTACGTCCCGCCACAAATCCAGCCAAGCAGCTTAACTGTGTGCACAGCGGCAACTGCAGATCAGGAAACCTTGGCGCCCAATGGAAAGCAGATGACAGAATTTGTGCTGGGGATGGGGCTTATGTGCCAAATCCCATAAACAGATATATGGAGGGAACCAGCAGCTCCAACGCTTGGGAGTGAAGTGCCAGAGCAGGGCAGTCAGCCAGGGATAGGGGCCATGCACAAGCCTGTCTCAGGGGCATGCCCTCAGCACGGAGGTGGTTTAACATTGTGTAAAGATAGTGATTGTTTTCCCTGGGGGATTTGGGGTTATCTCAGCCCCCCAAAAACCCATAGTCCCTAGAATCCCCCACTGACTTGGAGGTGGGAGTCTGTTCTGAACACATGCATTGACTGTCTCCATCACCACCAGGCTTCTCTTGGGGAACACATGGCCAGCTGGGAGCAGATGAGTAGCCACTCCGTGCCAAAGCACAAGGGTCCCAAAGGTGAGGCCCTACAAAAATTGCAGTTTTTGGGTTTGTTTTTCTAATTCCTGGCAATGTCCTGGGTGAACATCTGCATTTCAAGAGAAATGCATGGCCAGAGAGCCCCTGCTGAGATTGTCCCATAGCAGGGAGGCTGAAGTGGGCATCCCTGCTTCTGCTAGGGAGGCTAGTGAGGTGATCCCATCGTGGAAGGGGCAGGCCAGAAAGGGGCCTGACTCGCTCCACACTGAACTCCAGCCCAGACTGCCACTGCTGCTTCCTGTCCAGCCAGAGGGGTGGGCCTGACACCACAGTGATGAGGAGCCTGGTCACCACAGGTCGCAGCAGGCCAGGGAGACATTGCAGCAGCTGAGACCAGGATCCTCTGCTTGGAGAGGGTCTATTCCATCCTGGAACCCTGACCACCAGGCCAGGGTCTCCTCATGCCCCAATACCCTCACCTCCAGAATGGCGAGTCCCAAACCCCCAACAGCTGATGGAGCAACTCCACTTGATGATTACCTGTTCTGTTCACTTCCCCTGGGGCACCTGGCATTGGCCCCTGTCGACAGACAGGATACTGGGCTGGATGGACCTTTGGTCTGACCCGGTATGGTCGTTCTTATGTTCTCCTGGCCACCATACAGAGTATGGGCTCCCAGATCTGGGAAACAAAGCTCAACTTCCCGTCACTCCCCCTCTTCACCAAGTCAGCCTTCACACCCCAGTCAGGGGCAGGCAGGCAGTCTCCAGCTCCTCAGAGCCCGAACTTCCCACCCAAACCCCAAGCGCGGCGTGGGTCTATAACAACATTCGATAAAAAAAAAATCCAAATGTTTGTTTTAATTATTAGTTTTTATTTAAACATTTTTCTTTAAAAATAAATCTGTTTATGTTAAATTTGAAACTATGAAAACCTATCTTAAGGCCTAAACTTCCTGTAATCTCCTAAAACCTTTTAAACAAAAAACACAATACTGTGTCAACGAGCCCGATCTCCAGCGGTAAGGAGTAAAGGGTGCTGCTGCTCTTTTAATTATAGAATTGCAGCTGTTCAGGTCAGCTGAAGCTAGGTATTGTAAATGTCACAATCCCAGAACTGGAAGGGACCT
This sequence comes from Chelonoidis abingdonii, assembly GCF_003597395.2. NCBI lineage: Eukaryota > Metazoa > Chordata > Testudines > Testudinidae > Chelonoidis > Chelonoidis abingdonii. The sequence continues at coordinate 42,452,388 of NC_133779.1, forward strand.
CAAGAGGTCATCTAGCCCAGTCCTCTGCACTCAAGGCAGAATTAAGTATTATCTAGCCCATCACTGACAAGTGTTTGGTCAACCAACCTCCCTAGGCAATTCATTCCAGTGCTTAACCACTCTGACAGTTATGAAGTTTTTCCTAATGTCCAGCCTAAACTGCCCTTGCTGCAATTTAAGGCATTACTTCTTGTTCTTCTTAACCTCTGATAGGATAATTTTTCTCCCTCCTCCTTGTAACTACCCTGAAAACTGTTATGTCCCCTCTCAGTCTTCTCTTCTCCAGACTGAAAAAATTGGGTTTGTTTAATCTTCCTCAACAGGTCATGTTTTGTAGACATTTAATCATTTTTGTTGCTCTTCTCTGGACTTTCTTCAGTTTGTCCACATCTTTCCCGAAAGGTGGTGCCCAGAACTGGGCACAGTACTCCAATTGAGTCCTTATCACCACAGAGTAGAGCGGAAGAATCACCTCTTATATCTTGCTTACAACACTCCCATTAATACATCCCAGAATGATGTTTGCTTTTTTTGCAACAGTGTTAACTGTTGACTCATATTTAGCTTGTGATCCACCATGATCCCTAGATTGCTCTACCCCAGTACTCCTTCCTAGGCAGTCATTTCTCATTTTGTATGTGTGCAACTGATTGTTCCTTCCTAAGTGGAGTACTTTGCATTTGTCCTTATTGAATTTCATCCTATTGACTTCAGACCATTTCTCCAGTTTGTCCAGATCATTTTGAATTTTAATCCTGTCCTCCAAAGGACTTGCCACCCCTCCCAGCTTGGTATCACCCACAACTTTAGAAGTGTACTCTCTGTGCCATTATCCAAATCACTGATGAAGATATTGAACAGAACCAGACCCAGAACAATGTCATGTGCTGCGGTATGTATCTGTATTATTTTTGGTCACTACAATGGCATGTGAGCTGGTATTTACATCTTCCCGTTGGGAGCACTTCCAGTTTGTTGTGTGGAAAAGCTTTTGCACCTCAATTCCTTTGGGAGTCAGGTTAGCTAACAAGTGCCCTGAGAGCACTGTCTTCAGTTGGACTAGTTCCTTCAAAGCTAGGAAGCCAACTGGGAGCTGAAGCAGCAGAAGAGCTTGTTTCCCCCTTGATTCCAGTCTAGGACTGAAAACTAAGTGGGAGAGGAGCTCTATTCATTCTAAACACTTGACAGTCATGGGGCCACATTTCAAAGGTCTTTAGGCACCAAAATTCCACCAGGCACCAAAGCAGACTCACTCCCATTGCTCTCGGGAGGGACCATCTTTTCATTGCCTGTACAGCAACCAGAGCCCTGATGGGGGCCTCCAGATGGTACTGCAACACAGACAAACAATAACTGCCTTAACAACAACATGCCAAACCGCCCAGCGCTCCCTTCCCCACTACTGCACCGGGCCCTAGCTCAGTACTGACTCACAGACACCACTTCTGGGTTTCCCTTGGAGGTCTCTCATCCAAGTCCCAACCAGGCATTACCCTGTTTAGCTTGAGACTGGATAAGATCATAGCATGAGGATGAGGTTCCAGGGAAGCCTCACTGGAAAGAGCCCATTTATAGGAGAATTTGAGCAAGACGGGACATGACAGCAGACAAGGCGAGAACTCTGGGATGGGCACCGCGTGAGGGAGGGATTGACCTAAGTGAAAGTGAGAAGTGTACTGGGGAGTATTTGCACAGCCAGGAGGAAGCTGGAATACACTCAATTACTGGCTCTCACCACAGACAAGTGGGAACTGAAAGGCAAACGTTGTTTGAGGCTCTCCAGTTTCTTGGCAGGTGACAGTCATGACCCGCCCAGGCATGCTGGGGGCTGCCTTGGTCCCCCATGACATGAAATACACCCAGGTCCAGGATTACTGGCCTTCGCAGTGAGTACTCCTTGCCAAGAACCACAAGCGCCTCTTCCTCTGGATGCCTTTGTTGTGTGTGGGCTACAGTCCTGCCCCGCTGGCTGCTTTCACATAATCTCTCACCAGAGACTATTAGTACCTTTGCTGCAAAAAGTGGTGTGCGCTTCGCTCGGGTTAAACTAGCAGCAATTTGGCTTTTAATTCAGATTAGCTGCTCGAATGAAAGCCTGTAAGGGAGCTAGGGTTGAACTCAAGCTACTAACCCGAGTTGGGAACACACCTTTCATTTGCAATCATGACATACTCATAGACCAAGTTTTCTGAACCTGGCTGCCTCCTCCTGCCAACAGAATGGACACAAAGGACCCCTCACCAGTGTCCTGTCCACGACTGTTACTCTGTGTGCATGCTAAGGGGAGGCTGCTTTCTGCTTGACCTCTGCAGTGTTAACGAGTAAACGTTTGCTTTGTTACTGAAGCCGTGGGTGTGAAGGAGTATCTGAAATGTTTGGAAGGGTATATAAAAAAAGTGCCCCATGCTAGAACTGTCCCATTGCTCAGTTACCCCTTAATTTGGACCCTGAGTAGCCAGAGTAAATCACCCCCATTTTAGAAGCATCTTCTTTGCACGTTTGGTTTCCTGGAAGACCTAATTTCAGAAGTAAAACACTAACTGTATTTTGGACATGTCACTCGTCACCTACAATTCCAAAGCCAATAAGAAAATCTTTCAACAGGTTTTAGCCACGCTTTCAGCTGAGGCATTTGCTGGGAATAATGTTATTTGTTCCCTGAAATATTTGGAATTATGCACAAGTTACAGAGTTGAGGGAGCTACAGTCTAACTCAGAGTTCACTTTTCCCTTCCCAGCTTATCTCCCATTACTCAAGTCACATTAGCTTCAGGCAGCAGCTCCAGATTCTCTCTCAGGAACTAAGGGAGCCTCCAATATGATAAATATTTTCCACTGGAAACATGCATCAATTCCTCAACTGAGGCACTGAGGCAGCCGGGTCCATTCTTCACTGGATTCCATTTGACTTGTGGCTTCTCTCCCAACCTAGAGTTTTTGGTCCAACAAGAGTTGGCTGAAGGAGGATGGATTTTTTCCCATTCTTAGAGCAAAGTTGATGAATGTTGTTCTGAGTTCAAAATAAGGGGTTTGGAGTAATTACCCTTAGAAGTGCCCAAGATGCAAGTATCTTAAGAAATGAGAGCTGGGGACACAGTCATGGCTACTATGAGTTCCATAGCAGGATCTGAGAGCAAGTCCAACAGGTCAGAGTACAAATAGATAATTGCGGAAGAAACCAAACTACCACCTGACCTTTCCTACATCCTGGGGATATTAGTGACTGCAGAATGGGCTAACACACCACTTTACCTCCCGTGTTAAACCTGGGGGGGGGGGAGGGAAGCGAAGGAAGAGCAGAAAAGAAATTATTTAGGCTGTATTTACTCAGCTGTCTTCGTTCTCTGCTCTTGCAGCAAGAGTCACAAAGTGAAATCCCTGGTGGTTCTGAGAACTGCTCTAAAAATAAAAGAAATAATGCTGTATAAATTAACGGGGGAGCAGAGGAGGCTGCTATTCCATTCCTGTCAGTAGAAAGGCTGTTTAGCATCCAAATGAGACAGTGTCAGCATTAAAGGTAAGCAAGCAGACATATCATTTCAGGGTACTCACACCTCCTCACTTTTGGGAAGCTCATTTTGGGGCAGTGATTGAAGGGCCTTAGTTAGCCAAATCCCACGCATCTCCACAAGATTTTATTCCCCACCTCAGTGTTAAACATCAGCCTTGGGAGTCAGTGGACCCAGAAGAAAGTTCCTCCCAAAGAGAATGAGAGCGTCCCCGCAATCTGATAAATGAAACTGCAAAATATACTGTAAACAGGTCAGAATTGCTGTAGGTCTGCCCCTCTCTTTTAGAAGGCATATATATATGATGTATAGATTGGGACTTCAGAGTGTTACATGGGGAATACAACTGCTTGGGTTTAGAGTAAGAGAAATTGCTACATTTCTCATCCCTTTGTATCTGTTTTCCAGCTGCAAGGAGTTTAAAACGTGCTCATCAGTAGCCATCCATATCAAAGCATTAATTCCTTCCACCAACTTCCTGGGTTCAGCTTTCATTTTACAAAATCATTTCACGTCAGTCCCAGTACTTCTGGGTAGCACACACAAAATGGCCCAGCTTCCTAACACAAACAGATGGGGAGAGAGGCGCCCCACTCCCAGCCTGGCCGTTATTCCCATTTTTTAAAAATGTTAAACTTTCCAAACAGACGTGACCGAGAAACCAAGCCAGATATTTATACACAGGAGGCCAGACTACAGCTAACAAGCCAAAGAAAGAGAGGCTTTCTGCCTGGAGACCCCCCCCAGAATGAGTGAATTCCTATCATCAGGCTCCAGGATTCTGCCTTCTGCAAAGAAGATGCCCACAATCCCCATTTATGGGCGACCTGACACAAAGGGTTAAAGCAAGCCTCTAAAATGGCAACGAAAATCAGAAAGAGCTGCAAGCATCAATCTCCATGTAGTCTGCATGGAGAGGCCATTTAGCTCGGCTAGGATCCCTCGCCCCCAACCAGGCCTCTACAGGCAAATGTCACAGCCCACTCCACCAACTCTCTCTCTAGAGCCACAATGGGCCATGCCAAGTCTCCACCACACCCATTTGCTTGTCTGTTGGATCCCCATACTCTGTTTGGTGCATTGGACCCTAAGCCCCAGCAGGGTTTCTCTCTTTTCAAATCTGCACAGGGTCCAGCTCAGTGAGGTCCAGATCCCAGCCAGGGCCTTCGGCACCACTCACAACACCAACAAAACACACATCTCTCCTGGGCAGCGCTCCAATTTCACTTTACAGCCATTTCAAAGCCACTCCATGCTAAGAGCCTGCCTGTCCCCAGCCAGAGCCTGGAACAAGCTTCAGAAACCCCTCCACATACACTGCCTCTCAGGGCCAGGTTCCCGACTGCCAGGCTCAGCCAAGACGCACTCCATTGTTTCTGAGGAAGTCAAAAGCCAGGCAGATGGAGTCAACATGAGTTTACATTTTTACATCCAAGATCCCCCTGTAACCACCCCAGCCTATCCTGCACCCACAGCCATCAGACAGCAGCGGGGAAGGTCCTGCAGCCCCCTCCTCAGGCACACTGAGAATGGCCCCAGGAGAGGAAAGCATTATCACCCAGGACACATCTTCCTCTAAATGCTGGGGGCAACTGCACTCCTCTGAAGTGGCTGCAACACATCCAGCACCCCCATGCACCAGGAGCCCAATGAGGACAGCAGTCACTTTATACCATCCTGCCCCTCCATCCACTCCATGAAATGGGCTGGCATAATGCATGCACTCTCTCCCTGAAGCGCTGGGGTGCAACAGACCCAGCTGTACCCACCTCACCCTGGGGTGGGGGATTCAATGGACACAGCCTCTCCCCCCACTGTCCCACCTCGAGATGGGCGGCTGCAATGCACACAATGCACACAGCCCTCTCCCTCCAGCTCCCCTCCCCGGGGCTGGGGGGCACAGTGCACACAGCCCTCCTCAGCTCAGCTCCCCTCCCCGGGGCTGGGGGGCACAGTGCACACAGCCTTCTCCCTCCAGCTCCCCTCCCCAGGGCTGGGGGGCACAGTGCACACAGCCCCCCACCCCAGCTCCCCTCCCCTCGGGGCACAGTGCACACAGCGCCCCCCAGCTCCGCTCCCCTCCCCGGGACTGGGGGGCACAGTACACACAGCCCTCTCCCTCCAGCTCCCCTCCCCGGGGCTGGGGGGCACAGTACACACATTCCCCTCCCCAGGGCGGGGGGCACAGCGCACACAGCCCCCCCCCAGCTCAGCTCCCCTCCCCGGGGCTGGGGGGCACAGCGCACCCAGCCCCCCCCAGCTCAGCTCCGCTCCCCTCCCCGGGGCGGGGGGCACAGCGCACCCAGCCCCCCTCCCCCGGCTGGGGCACGTGCCACCTACCAGCCACGCTCCGTCAGTCACACAAACCGGGCCGAGACCCACCTCTCCGCCGGCGCCAGCCCCATCCGCCCCGCCGCAGCCCCGCGTCCCTCGCGCCTCAGCCAGGCAGTGGCGAGCTCAGCTCTCTCCCCTCTCCCCGCCAGGCGGAAACAGCCGAGGTGAAGCGGAACGACCCGAGCCCCCTCCCGAAAACACACGAGCGAAGGCGGAGACACCCGAAGCAATCTGAGGGCCTTCGGCTGCTCCGAGGACACCCGAGCGCAGAGAGATAACCCCGCCCCCTTCCCGACCCAACAGGGTATAACGGCGACTCCCGAGCAGGGACGGAAACACCCGAGTCCGCCCTCCCACAACCCGCCAGTACGTCACATCATTTTTTTATATTTATATTAACGAAACGGGAAGGATGTTGTTGTTGCCCCAAATTATACCCGGGTAGGTCCACCCACCACTCTGGGACAGGTCCCTCGGCAGCGCCCCCACCCCGGGCAACTAGTCCCTCCCCCACTATGGCCCCGCCCATCAGAACCCACCCACCGGCACTTCCCTCCAGTGACCCCCACCCGGCCGAGCCCCCCGCCAGCCCAGACTTCGGCTCAAGTTGACCCCCCCACCCTCAGAGCCCCCCCCCCAGCCAGCTCGCCCTCACGTGACGGCCGGTGGACATGTCCCCTTCAGAGCCCCCCCATTACCTACGTCAGAGACCCTCCGAGTGAAATAGTGTTTCTAATATCAGATCCCGCCCCCTGCAACTGTGAGGACCATGGGCTTCCTTGTCAGTCTAGACTCAATCCTTTGGACCCCTTACGTAGCTGAGGGCTGCTATCAATATCCCCCCTCACTCTTTCTTCTCTTGCAGGACGTAACATAACCCCGGTCCCTTCAGCCTCTCCTTGTTAAGTCATGGCTTCAACCGCAGCCTAATCATTTTTCCATTTGTCGCCTTTGCTGGACTCTCTCCAATGTGTCCACCGTCCCTTCTGTAAGTTGGGGCCCCAAAATTGGTTCGGCAATTACTCCAGATGTTGGGCCCCCACCTACGCTGCCCAAATAGAGGGGGAATGATCTACTTTCCCTCATCGACTACTTGCTGGGCAAGTGGCTTCACTAATACACACCCCAATATGCCATTAGTTTTCCTAATATCAACAGCTTTATACCGGAGTAAACAAGTACTTGCTTACGACAGGCTGGCCAAGGCCTCGAAACGAGTGCCCATAGGGCCGATTACATTTCTATATCTCCAGAAACATCATCACTGCCATGGTATCTTCATTCGATTATGCACTTACCAGTTCTGTTTTTTTTTTCGTTCCTCAAGGAAACATAACTCTGCTTGACGGTTGATTCCAGTGTCTCTGTCCCCATTCCAATGTCCTCCTTGTCTTGTCCAACAAGGGCTCTGCATGATTTATTCTGGGAGTTCTTTTCCATACAGTGATTGATTGCTGTGCAGTGTACTTAGGCTGTGCCTATGTTGGTCGGTTTCTGCTTTGAATTCACAGATCTGATAGGGGTTTAAAAGAGTTTTCTATTCTCATAGGTAGCTAAATTTGCCATCCTCTAAAAAGGAAGTGATGTGCTACTACAAAAAAAGTACTTCAGGGTCCATGTGCCTATTATGAATCAGTACTGTGGCATTAACCATTGCCCTCAGAGGACTAGATCCCCCCACATCCCTCAACCAGGGTCTGCGGAATAACAGGTCCTTAGATAGGGACTCTACCGAATAACCCTCACTGGTAATTAAATAAGGATTTTTGTATCTATCATACCTCAGGAAGGGGCTCACAGATGGCTGTCCTCTAGGCGCTATTACGCAGCATCAGATACTCCTAGTGACCCAGGGGAGTTCTGGGCTAGACGAATGCGGAATCGTGTTTTACAATACGACTGTGCGTTTGCGGTACCACAGCTGGGTTGTAATCGCAAGAGAACATACTCGCAACCAGGCATCCTAGGCCACTGTCCAGCGGAAAGTCGTACTTTGGTCTAGACATACCGTGTAGTGCAATGGGGTTCGACAGCCTGGTCACTTGCTGATTTGATAGTGCAGTAGCGACTGTACTACAGCTATGCGCAACTATCTAAAATCGATGGGAGTATTCACGTCCATTCTTAGTTCACTGCGCGGATCGATGTGCCGAGCAGGCCTACGCCATTGGGTCGAATATCCGCGAGAACCCTCCGATTTTTCGTTTTGGTGAGAGTTCCAGAATCGATTATACGCGCAGCTCAGGGTGAATCGCATACTATAAGCCCGATCTAGACTTAGACGCCTGGATTATATCGTCAGCAATCCGAGCAATCAGGCATTTTAACGTCCGCCGAGACTGACGATGCGGCCGTATGGAAGTCCTAGATGGTACAGTGTCCTCACTTGATCTCAGGACGCGTTCTGAGTTACTTGATCACGAACAGGTGTTCATCCAGACCACGAAGGAGTGTCCCCTGGTGAAGTGGGAGCTCTCTAATTGCAAGTGTACTCCCCTAGGATGTGAGCTAACCTGAGGTAAGATGTTCCTGCAACAGGAAGAAGCTCTCCAGTTTGACGACCTGCGACGAGTATGAATGGTCTCAAGTTGCGGGGGGCTAGAGGTGAGGATCTGCATAAACACTAGGTTGCGCCTGCACTCACTGCATGTATTGGACTGATAGGGAGTAACTTTGAACATGCACTTAGAGATCGTACAGAACTGTTAATTTGCAGGCATGAGCTTTTGTGTTCCACCACCCACATAAGTCCTCACTGCTATAAGACGGATCGCAGTTAGAATGGAATACACAGACAGGAATCATTAAGACTTTGAAGTCGGTATACCAGTTAAATGACAACGTACGAAGTCGTGCAGTGCGCTACTAGAGATAGTGGAAGAGCTGCAGGATAGCTACTGGGTTAGCTGCTCATTGTTGACATGCTAGAGGACATGCTGCACGGTAAGTGACTGCTATCAGTCTGGAGTGTGCATCGCATCTTAATAAGTCGATGACTGAGCCTGCTCTGACTCTCAAGATTTTTTACGAAGTGGAGGGAGCCTCTCAGGATAGATGCTGTGCTTACACTGAAATTAAGGAACTGCAAAATTACCACGGGGCATTTGGAATTCAGAACTCTGTTTATCTAGATCGATTATGTGAATCTATTTCCCCTATGTTAAGTTCTCCCTCACACCTTCTATGGGTCATCTTAATTATCCACTTCAAAAGTTTTTTTTTCTCCTGCTGATATAGTTCATCTCAAGGTGATTAGACTTTCTGTTGTGGTATGCATAACTTTCCACCTTTCATGTTCTCTGATATGTATAAATATCTCCTGTCTGTGTGTCCAATTCTTATGCATCGAGTTGAAGAGTGAGCTAATGTTTACACGAGAGCTCACTAGCTGAAAGTTCATTGGTAGGGTGAGCCTAAATTGCAAGAAGTACTCGTATGTGGGTTTGGCAGGCTCAGGGTCTTTACTTGCAGAGAAAGGATACTGCTCAAGCTCTTAGGTATCGGCGGATGCAGCCAGGATAAAGTGGTCACCCTTGCGGCCTACGGCTCGTTTGGATGACTGCCAGATCGGATGTGCAGGACTCTGCCCTTGTTCCTTGGTCTGGTGACCTCATCAGAATTTCGGTCACCGAAGGTCCAATTAACCCTCCGAATTTGTCTAGGTCAGCTCTGGCCAGTAGCCCTATCCGTACCCTGCAGTGGCTATCCTCCAGCGTATCTACCTCTCCCCCAGCTTAGTGTCATGTGCAAACTTGCTAGGGGTGCAATTCATCCCATCATCCAAATCATTAATAAAGATGTTGAACAAAACCAGACCCAGGACCAACCCCTGGGGCACTCCACTTGATACCAGCTGCCAACTAGACATTGAGCTGTTGATCACTATCTGTTGAGCCCACCACTCTAACCAGCTTTCTGTCCACCTTATAGTCCATTCATCCAATCCATACTACTTTTACTTGCTGGCAAGAATACTATGGGACACTGTATAAAAAGCTTTGCTAAAGTCAAGATATATCACATCCACGCTTTCCCCATATTCACAGAGCCAGTTATCTCATCATAGAGGGCAATCAGGTTGGTCAGGCATGAATTGCCCTTGGTGAATCCATGTTGACTGTTCCTGATCACCTTCTTCTCTTCCAAGTGCTTCAAAATAGATTCCTTGAGGACCTGCTCCATAATTTTACAAGGGACTGTAGTGAGGCTGACCGTCTATAGTTCCCTGTGTTCTTTCTTCCCTTTTTTAAAGATGGGCACAATATTTGCCTTTTTCCAATCATCTGGGATCTCCCTCAGTCGCCACGAATTTTCAAAGATAATGGCCAATGGCTCTGCAATCACATCAGCCAACTCCCTCAGCACCCTTGGATGCATTAGATCCAGACCCATGGATGTGTCCACATCCAGCTTTTCTAAATAGTCCTTAACCTGTTCTTTCATCGCTGAGGGTTTCTCACCTCCTCTCCATACTGTGTAGCCCAGTTCTGCAGTCTGGGAGCTGACCTTGTCTGTGAAGACTGAGGCAAACAAAAGCATTGAGTACTTCAGCTTTTTCCTTCCTGGATTACACTCCTGCATGCTCTAGCAATATTCTTATATTCCTCCCTAGTCATCTGTCCAAACTTCCACTTCTTGTAAGCTTCCTTTCTGAGTTTAAGCTCACCCAGAGATTTAAGTGTTAAGTGTTGGTCACTTGCGATATTTGCTATTCTTTCTGCACATTGGGTTGGTTTGTTCCTGTGCCCTCAAAAGGCTTCTTTAAAATACAGGCAGCTCTGCTGGACTCCTTTCCCCCTCCTATTAGCCTCCCAGGGGATCCTGCCCATCAGTTCCCTAAGGGAGTTTAAATCTGCTGTTCTGGAGTCCAAGGTTTGTATTTTCCTACTCTCCTTTCTTCCTTTTGTCAGGATCCTGAACTCAACCATCTCATGGTCACCGCTGCCTAGGTTGCCATCCACTTCTACTTCCCCTACCAATTCTTCCCTGTTTGTAAGCAGCAGGTCAAGAGGTGCAGGGCCCCTAGTTGGTTCCTCCAGCACTTGTACCAGGAAGTTGTCCCCAATACTCTCCCAAAACTTCTTGGATTGTCTGTGCACTGCTGTATTGCTCTCCCAGCAGATGTCAGGGTGACTGAAATCCCTCATTAGAACCAGGGCCTGTGATCTGGAAACTTCAGTTAGTTGTTCGAAGAAAGCCTCGTCTACCTCATCCTTCTGATCCTGTGGTCTATAGCTCACGCCCACTATGACATCACCCTTGTTGCTCTCGCCTCTAACCTTAACCCAGGAGGGTTAACTTAACTAGGAGGCTGGAACAGCTCAATGCATCATGGAGGGCCTGGCTCCAGCCCCAAGCAAATCTCTTCACTGGTTTAAAAAAAAAAAAAAAAAAAAAATCACCAGCAATGACAGCGCTGCACAGCTAGACACATGCAAACTTCCCACACTACATGGGACCACTCACACTGCACTGGAAACTGGCTGAATGCAGCTTTTACTGGCTCAGCTTTGGGCCTCAGGCATGCTCTACAAGTTTCACCCAAACAAGTCACTTTAAAGGGCAGAGTTAAAGATCCTGTCTTCTTTCAGGTCAGCAAACTAACAGGCAGAAAAAGACTCCTCAGTATTCCCAAGTGGACAGAAGGCTCTTCCCTTTACCTGAATTCTTTGCATCCATCTTCACAGCTGTGGACGTGAGGGAGACTCCCACACCTGAGCCGTTCTTTTTAGATGATAAATCTGATAAACTATCCCAGATTGAGGTGTCATTACGTTTTGGAACGAACTGATAAATTAAACAGTAACAAATCACCAGGACAAGGTGGGATTCACCCAAGAGTTCTGAAGGATCTCAAATGTGAAACTGCAGAACTACTGACTGTAGACTGTAACCTATCATTTAAATCAGCTTCTGTACCAAATACTGGAGAAGAGCTAATGTGACGCCAATTTTTTTTAAAAAAGAGTTTCAGAGGTGACCCCAGCAATTACAGGCTGGTGAGTCTGATTTCAGTACCATGCAAACTGGTTGAAACTATAGTAAAGAACAGAACTGTCAGACACATAGATGAACATGATTTGTTGGGGAAGGGTCAACATGTTTTTTGTAAAGGGAAATCATGCCTCACCAAATCTACTAGAATTCTTTGAGGGGGTCAACAGGCATGTGGACAAAGAGGACCCAGTGGATACAGTGTACTTAGATTTTCAGAAAGCCTTTGACAAGGTCCTTCACTTAAGCAAAGTAAGCTGTCATGGGATAAGAGGGAAGGTCCTCTCATGGATTGCTAATTGGTTAAAAGACAGGAAACAAAGGGTAGGAATAAATGGTCAGTTTTCGGAATGGAGAGAGGTAAATAGTTGTGTCCCCCAGGGGTCTGTACTGTGACCAGTCCTATTCAACATATTCATAAATGATCTGGAAAAGGGGGTAAACAATGAGGTGGCAAAATTTGAAGCTGATACAAAACTATTCAAGGGAGTTATGTCCCAGACAGACTGCAAAGATATACAAAGGGATCTCTCAAAACTAGGTGATTGGGCAACAAAATGGCAGATGAAATTCAATGTTGATAAATGCAAAGTAATGCACATTGGAAAACATAATCCCAGCTATACATATAAAATGATGGGGTCTAAATTAGCTGTTACCACTGAAGAAAGAGATCTTGGAGTCATTGTGGATAGTTCTCTGAAATCAAAAAAGTGAAAGAATGTTGCGCATCATTAAGAAAGGGAGAGATAAGAAGACAGAAAATATCATATTGCCTCTTATATAAATCAATGTTACACCCACATCTTGAATACTGCATGCAGCTGTGGTCACTCCATCTCAAAAAAGATATATTGGAACTGGAAAAGGTTCAGAAAGGGGCAACAAAAAATTACTAGGGATATGAAACAGCTTCCGTATTAGGAGAGATTAATAAGATTGGGACTTTTCAGCTTGGAAAAGAGATGACTAAGGGGGGGATATGATTGAGGTCTATAAAATCATGACTGGTGTGGAGAAAGTAAATAAGGACATGTTATTTACTCCTCATAACACAAGAACTAGGGGTCACCAAATTAAATGAATAGGCAGCAGGTTTAAAACACATAAAAGGAAGTATTTCTCCACACAACACAGTCAAGCTGTGGAACTCTTTGCAAGAGGATGTTGTGAAGGCGAAGATTATAACAGGGTTCAAAAAAGAACTCGATAAATTCATGGAGGATAGGTTGGTCCATCAATTATAGCCAGCATGGGCAGGGATGGTGTCCCTAGCCTCTGTTTGCCAGAAGCTGGAAATGGGCAACAGGGGCTGGATCACTTGATGATTACCTGTTCTGTTCATTCCCTCTGGGGCACCTGGCATTGGACACTGTCAGAAGACAGGATACTGGGCTAGATGGATCCTTGGTCTGACCTAGAGTGGCCGTTCTTATGTTCTTGTCATTTTTGCCCACAAGATAGTGGGGCTCTTGTTCAGTCTGGCCTTTTCCTTAATCTACTGAAGCTCAGCTCTGACCTAACTCCAGCACTGATGCTTAAGGCAACAAGTCTTGCCATGCCCAGCTCAGCTGCCATCCCACAAGGCAGTGAGGAATATAAAAAAAAGACATGATTAGCTCCAAAAGGTTTAAGTAATATCTTTTCCCCGCAGAATGGAAACTTCGTGGTGGCAGTGGGAGCAGCCTGTCTTTTATTCTTTTGCAGTTGTACTGAAATCCATCCAATGCGAGACAGGCAGCTGGAAGCGTGATTTTGTGCAAACACTCTCAGCTGGTAGGTGTCAGACAGGTAATTGTGTACATATGGAAGAGGAAGATTTGCCTTTTCAGTCTTGCACATGCTGATGACTCTTGCAGGGTGGGAAAGCAGAGCAGCTAGATTCAGCTAACGCATATTTTACATATTTTGTGAGAACAGGCCCAGTTCCATGTTTAAATGAGTGCTGATGAGATGCTGCTCACCTGCCAGCAAAACACACTGGATTTGGGAACTGGCTGACAAGGCTCACTGGAAATACATTTCAGAATGCACAGAGGCAGAGTTTTATTTTTGTCCAGGATAAATACAAAATCCAATTTTCTGGCCCATGTTTAGTGAGCACTTTGTCATTTATGCAAGTTTCTGAGGATCCAGGGTGCTGCCAGAGTCCGTTTGTCCATCCTAAATTAATTTCAGGCCTCCCACAGATGACAACCACTCATAAACAGAGTAAGCTGGGAAGACACTGGCTCAAATATTTGGAGTGGAATGAATAGCGAACAGGCTTTCTGATTTGTCCAGGTGGTCAGTGCTGACCCCAGTGAGAGAAGCCAGAACAAAGTGGATAGAGGACACATCCCCAAAGAGGTTTGAGGGAAAAGGGAGGAGAGGAAATGGGTAAGAGATAGTAAGAGAAGGGTTTTTCCTTAGGTTTGGGGGAAAAAGTGGTTGACAAGATCTCACACGCCAAAGACTGGAGTAGCGCAGGTGCTCTGAGCAAGGCCGGAGAGGAGGGAAATGACTGGGTCAGTGGTGTGGGAGTTCAATAGGCTTGAGGTCACAGAACTGTGCAAGAGGAAGTGGAAAAGTGTGCCCAATTTTGAAAGAAATCAGTGAGTAGAGAAAGGGATTAAACTCATTGGGTAGGGACCATCTTCCTGTTTGTGCAGCACCCTTGTGCCATGGTCCCTGAATGGGGCCTCTACAAATAAATAAGGGAACAGAGATGAAAGGGGAGGAGATGGGGAAGGAGAGAGCATGCAGTGCTTGATGAAGACCACATCAAGTGAGTCACCAAGATTGTCAGTCAGTCCAGGCCATGATTAGGAGGCCTTATGCAGTTCAGCAGAGTAACGGGAAAAACATCAAATCAGAGAGGTTCGAGAATGGGGTGAGGGATATGATAGCCACGCAGAGGAGTAGGAGAGAAGAGTAAGGAAGGTTGGTTGGGTTGTGGAAGATGCCATGGGAGAGTAGCTGGAAATGAAAGAGAAGCTTGACAGCAGTGCTGGTGAGGGAAGCAAAAAGAGTCTGCAGTGAGGTAGAGAATTGGTTTTCAGAAAGCGTGAGGAGACAAAGGAAGTGAGATGGACGTCAATGGTGCACAAGTTGGGGGTGGGGGCATGCCCCTCAGGGAGGCGAAAAAGGTTGGGGGCACAAAGGAACTGGAATCCCATACATCCTACAGGACCCACTGCCATAATAGCGGGAGGGGGATAAAAAGAGTAGGTACTGCAGAGCAGGACAGGACCAGGCTTAAAAAAAATAGTCCTCCCGTACTGGAAGCAATATGAATGCCCTAACGGCAGCCACTCTCCAGCTGCCCAGCTCTGAAGGCAGCACCGCCGCCAGCAGCAGCGGAGAAGGGATTACTTCAGATTAAAAGTGATGGAGGGGAGTGAGGGTGACCAATGGTAAAGGGGGCATGACTGGAAAAATTTGTGCACCCCTGATGTAAATCATGGGTTGCAGTGAGCTTGTTACAGGCAGAGCAAAGGAAGGGAAGGAGGTCATGAATGGGAAATATTTGGTGCTATCAGGTACTATACTCTAGCTTCTTGGGCTGGTCACTCTTGTGCATCCTTTTACTTGAGCAGACCAGTTGTCAGTGCCACAGATGCAATCCTGGCCTTGAGCCTGCTGGCTGAGTTGACAGCATCAGCTAGTGCTTCAGCTAATTTCAGGATTTTACTCTAAAATCTACTGGCTGAAGTTGGGATGTGAACTGCCATTCAACAAGATCTTCACACAAAGGAACAAACAGGCAGTGGAGTCACAGGCATGGATTCTCTGCAGCTTGAGGTCTTCAAATCACAATTTTGAGGATTTCAATAACTCAGTCATGGTTAGGGGTTGTTAGGGGTTGTTATAAATGTGTATGGGTAGGGTTTTGTGGCCTGCCTTGTGCAGGAGGTCAGACTAGATGATCATATTGGTCCCTTCTGACCTATGAGTCTATGAATTGCAAAATCTGGAAGGAATTGAAGCAGTTGTTACACTGCATGTCATTTAGTTCGTGTTACACATCAGGAAGATTGGGTAGTGAACATGCGGGAGTAATAAATTTATTTCCAAAATGTTTTTTAAAAGCTTTAGTATCAGCAGTTCTGAACTAAGTAGTTCCCCCCTTGAACAGAAGACTACGAACTTCAATTCCATCTCAAGGAACAATTTTATAACAACATAAAACTTTTTCTGAATATATTCATACCAAGACCAGTGTTCAGTACAATACAGGAAGACAAGGTCCTGTTTTCTTTTAAGATATTTTCCATAAAAATCCTTTGAATACAACTTCTGAAATGAGTTTTTTCTTACATAATAGTTCTTCAGCCACTGTCTTGTTGAAACCCTTTTACACCTGCTCAGTGTAAAGGAGATGTCCATTTTTAAGTTTTTTCAAAACAACAATGCTAACTTCCTGAATGGTTAATACAGAAGGCAGAGGAAGCAAGCAAGCAGAAAACCTATCCTAAATAAGCAAGATTAAATTTAAAAAAAAAAAAGGAAATAACGGATTCCACAGAAACAGGATTACAACAGAGAGTAATTGTTGGCAACATCATTTCAGAA
The DNA here is from genome assembly GCF_003597395.2 of Chelonoidis abingdonii. Taxonomy (NCBI): domain Eukaryota; kingdom Metazoa; phylum Chordata; order Testudines; family Testudinidae; genus Chelonoidis; species Chelonoidis abingdonii. The sequence goes on from NC_133779.1 coordinate 42,468,779, forward strand.
GCAAAAACACTTCATTCTGCATTGTCATCTAGCAAAGAACTATTTCGTTCACTAAACCCCAAGACCAGAAAGTGCTTCTGTGCCTCCACAGGCGGCTGATGTGGAATTAATACATGCTCTTGGCCACCAACATTACTGTTTGCTTGTTTTCTGGGTAAACTACTACGAGGATTAACACAGGAGAAGCAGTCAATTTAAAACAGCCACACAAACTTAAAAAAAACCCAAATTCTGTTTAAATAAGCAATCAAAATAGAAAGCTAGCATCACCAGTTACTCTCAAGTCCGAGGTGGGAAAAGGAATCACTTCACGGTGAGACTGGTGCTACAAAATAACAAACATTAGCATTATACAAATAATAATAAAAAAATACCTTTCTGGCAACTTTGCGCACATGGTTAGATATCATCACAATACAAAGTACACAGGGAGGGATATAAATAAGTGTTTCGACATAAAAGCCCAATACTTGCACTGTCAGTTTCTGCAAACACTGCAGTTAGAAAAAACACATATGCATTATCAAATGTAAACATTTACATCATATAAAACCTTAGAAATGCTGGAAAGTGCCGGAGGGACTCTTCATACATATCCACCAGCACAAGAGGGAAAGGGAGTTCAGAAATTACAACTAAAAACAACTGAGACAACAGAGTGTGTAGTTTATTACATCTTTAATAAAAATGTAGGGCTCTAATTAAATGCTCTGTTCACTCAGAAACCTCTGTGGAATGTCTATGTTCTGAAAGCACATCCTGGGGAAGGTTTTAGAAACTAGCTGTTTGCAGAATACAGCGGAGAAACTGTAAATCACTGAAAACAGACAAAAACTCTGTTAATATTTGCATGAAGATACTGAAACCTGGCCCAGGGAAGGAAGGAAACAGATGGATAAATTCCAATTGTGCTTTTCCTAACCAACTCCCTCTCACGTGGAACATCTCAGAAAAGATGATCAAATGGATTAATTTATTTTGGCTCAGAGCTATTTAAATCTCTCGCTACAAGGAAAAAAAAGCATTAAACACAAACAAAAACTGACTATACGATTATAAAAATCAATCTTGTCTAAAACAAGTGGTCTGAAAACAAGACACCCCCCCCCCCCAATTCTAAACAGTCACAGGTAATCAGTAACCCTTCAGCTAATTTTCATTTGGTTCAGACACACAGGTCCCTGAATGAGCTTTGAGGTCTGACAGATCTATCAAACCCATAGCTTGCCTATTTATTACATCTTCATTGGCAATCCTATTGCTTACACAAAGCCTGAAAAAACAAATACTTTCAGAGAATAGGAATAAGCAGTACAGTGCTGTAGTTCTCATGCATGAGATACCAGATGGGGTGATCATACAAGTTCTTACAAACCTCTACAACTATCTAGGTTTTGTCTACATGTCTGAAAGTACAAATTGACCATTGCATGGACATTTAGAAGTGTGCCCAAGCTCAGTCTTTGGAAGTCAGACCATGAGAATTCTACTTTTTCTTTTCCTTTAAAAACTTTAAAATTGGAAGTTTAAAAAAAAGAAGGTCAAATCTTGAGCTGCTGTTAATGTGGCAGGAATGCACAAGTGCCAGGGGACCACCAGTGAGTCCTTGAAAGCTCACATAATCTGCCCAGATGTCATAAAAAGAAACCCGCACTAGAAACCCAGCATACCATGCAAATCCCCAGCTATTATTTTCTGTTTGAAGGTTGAGTTCCTGTTCTAGCCCCTGAACAAGGCTGACACAATAGAAATAGCCACTGATACATTCTATTTGTGTTTTGTTTATTAAAGAATATATACTTTCCAAATGAGTTAGGAGAGCTTCAGTTTGGAAAAGCTAGACTGGCAGGTGGCACTGCCCTACGCTACTCCTGGGAGCTGCCACTGAGAGCACGTTTATATGGGAGAGAGGAAAAGGACATACCTGGGGTAGAGAACACATTAAATAATTACAGCAGCTTTGTTGGTGATGAGGTTTGAATAAGGGATTGGGGGGGGGGAGGGGAGATGTTCAAGTTTTTTTTTTTTTTTTTTTTTTTAATGAAAAATGGACAAATCTGCAAGTTCCTCTAAGAAATCACTTAATGTTCCCTCCATTCCTGGTCCTACCCACAGTAAAAAGCTTAAGAAGGTGCCTTTTGTCAAGTCAAATTTATAGTCTTTCTTGTTTTCCTTTAACATGGGAGCACAATCTGAATGGGACCAGGCTAGCCAAGAGCAGCTGGAAAACAGGATCAGTTAAACAAGGTTAGACATCTGGTGCCAAGAGGTAACCTGTACTTGGCTGCTTACTCAGCATGTAAAGCCAGTGGGCAGAGTTTGTAGGCTTACCGTTTACAACAGGGCCTTGTGCTGAACAATGACAGTCCTCACATGCTGCAGATTCAAGGAAAGATAGAAAGCACCAAAAGACATTAGCCAATCCAGACTTTCCTTGCCCATCATGTCTAGTCTTCTGATTTGGATTAGAAGGTGCATGAAGACCGGGAACACAGGACCTACCAATGCGACAAGAGGAGATAGATATTGCTCATGGGCTAATCCCAGTTTTGTGGTTCTTTAGCTGTTGTCAAACTGCTTCTTAGGTGTCATCTTCTGATTCCAAAAGATGGAATCCTGGAGCGGCTTATAAACTAACACACTAAGGCATATTCTAGCCCAATATATCAAGTCTCGCTAACATGATTTAAAGGAGTCTAATCCCTTGGTGCATCCCCTCTTGCCAGCGGCGCCTCAAGTGAAAATCCCTCAACTTCCTCAGCTGCTAAAGAGCAATTTGGATCAATCACCAAATGCCAGGAGATCCCCAAGCTCTCTTGCAACTAAGATTCACATGATAAAATCACTCCTGATGAGCCAGCCTGGTGACCCTCTCATTGCCATGAGGCAGACATGGTAAGATTCTCAGCAGAGTCTCTTGTTCTGTGGAGAGGAAACACAATTACAACCTAGCAGAAGGGAACAGCTCACCTCACTGTGCAGAAACCCCTCTGGCTGAGCTAGCAGCCACTGGAAGGCTCCGAATATGTTACCATCCAAGCTCACTTAGCCAAGAAAGATAACCGCAATGTGGAAAGAATCGGAGGCAACTTCTGTAGGTTACGAAAACATTCATTTTCTACCCCAAACACCATGGCTTATATGCAGCATCAATTAACATATATGGGAACCAGCCACACACAGCAAGGAAGTTCTCACTCTCACTCACAAAATCAATCCCATCTTGGCAAACGTGCACAGTGGCCTGGAGCTGTGCTGCCATTTATCAGTACCACTGTGTCCTAGAATTGGCCAAGTCAACATGTCAAAGAAGAAGAAGTGGAAGAGTAATGGTTCAGCATACACGCTGAAGAGGAGCTGTTGTTTGAGATGTATGTACGACATTCTGGGGGGAAATGTTCAATGCCAGCGACAGCACAAGGCCAGGATCTGGAAACTATTCAACAAGGTTTGTCTGGGATTTGTTAATACTTGATTCATACATTCTTGGTGGGCATCAATCACATGTGTGTCCCCTGCCCAGGAGCATCTTAAAACACCAAAGCAAAAATTCTTCCAAAACAAACATATTGGGGAGAGGGAAATTTATGCCTAATTCTGAGACATCTGGCATTGGCAAGAGTAGGGTACTGGACTAGACGGACCATTGGTCTGTTCCAGAACAGGAATCCCATCACTATAAAGTTACTGCTTTTACCTTTAATGAAGACCAGCTCTTCTGGGAGAAATAAGACACCTGTATGAAGATCAAAGCACCAAGACATACCCTGTTGTGCATAACTCTACCAAAAATGGTATTTTAAAGCTTGCCTCTTAACTGTTTTCTTTATGTATTGCCACCTGAAACTGACAATAACAAAAGGGGCAAAACTAGTGGTTCTTAGAAATTACAGAAAACATACAGTGCATTTCAGAGGTGGGATTATAAACACTTACAAAACAGCGGTAATGCTTCTTCCAGCACAAGTCAGTTGAGATGCCCTCAGATGCCTCCTCTTAGCTTATAAAGGTAATAAATTAGTTACAAGGATTCATGTCTAATCCCTTCTATTTACAACGGGGTCCTGCTGAGGAAATGCCATCACAACAGAGCAGCTTCCTTAGCTCTACAAAAATATTAACATCTTTCCAGTTAGTACAAAAACCTTTTGTAAGTAAATTCGTCAAATTATTCCCAACCCCCTGCCAGGTCTGATGTTAAAAATGTTTCAGATGCATTTACTCTCACAAAATTCAGGTATGTAATTTGAAGAATGCATCTCAGCAGCTGGATGGTATGTCAGTCTCCAACACAGATGTGCTTTTTCTGGAAGCTGATCTCTTGTGAAGTTCATGCAGAGCTGAAGAAGCCCTGTCACTTTATCACCTGTTCACCTTTAGCAGTTCCTTTTGCTTAAAGTGTGGCTATTACTCATCCTTGACTTTTTTACGAGCCTGATCATGCATCTTTTGTTGATTTGCTCTGGGCGTCTCAGCTTCAGTGCACTCATGCTCCTGCATTCCTGAGCTCCCCCACAACTTCAGTCTTGGAAGTGCTTTTCTCAGCTGGGGTGAGCCCACCGTGTCCTTACCACAACATGTCCTATGCGGGGACCCAGAAGCTGTTGAGGGCTCTTGTCCTGCACAGAACTCTCTCTGCTCCCGGTTCTCTCTACACTGGGAGGAGACACTCTTGTACTCCACTGCTGTAGTTCCATCCATTTGTTCAGTATAGACCCTGGCCATCAACTGGATAGGGTAGGACCCTTGGCATTCCCACTCAGCTGTGTTAGTCTCCTGTTCATCGGTCTCTGACCCTTGAACTGCTATCTGGGGCACCACAGTAGGCATCTGCTCTGGGTTTGGGGGCTCGGAAGAGCTACCAAATGCTGAACTTGGTCTGGTCTGCACCCAGGAAGCTGCATGAGGGGCAAGTCTCCATGGCGCATGCTCCTTGTTCAGCTTGGCCTCTGCTTTCATGCCATCCTCACTCATAGGCACCAGTTCTGGCTCATCAAAACTCACTTCTTGGACAGCTTCTTGCTTTTTAAAGGAGTCTCTGCGCTCTGACAGATTCAGCCTCCTCATGACAATGACCTCCTGGTCGCGGTCATGCCTTTCCCCTGTCCAGTCTCTCATTCGGGGGGTCCCTGGGTAAGCCACAGCACAGAGCTCTCCCACCTGGACAGGAGTCTCCCGCTCCCCCAGAGCCTCCCCAGTCCCATCTCCTGGAGGCATTTCCAGTGTGAGCTTCCGGCTGCTGATGGTTTTCTTTTCTGCTATGTAGGTAGCAATTTTCTCAGCAGACTGGACTCGTTTTAGCAGAGGGGACCTGGGGCCTTCGGCACTCCTGGGCCGAGACACTTGCCTGACAATGGTGGGGGGAGACAGGGTCTTGCCCTGGAAGGAATGAACGTTTTTGGTGTAATTTGGTAGTGGCGATGGAGACCTCTGAGGAGAAGGCGGCTGTGGGACTGAGGAAGGAGTACATGCAAGGGGAGATGGGGGGATGCTGCTGGTGGACTTGCGGCGCCCCACCTTGTAACGCTGACCACTGAGCTTCGGCACTAGCCCATGAAGAGAGCTCGGTCTGATGTGTCCTGCAGGAGAGGTGGGGGTGCTAGAGGATGGGGAGGTGCTCTGTGGGGAGACAGAATCTGCCAGAGAGAGAGAGAGAGAGAGAGAGAGATCAGCTCATCCGAGATGAATACTATGCTCACATTCCCTACACATGACAGGGCTTGGGCAAGGTCAGCATTTACAGCATCAGCCTCACATATGGTGGGCCTGAATGAGATGTCTGCCAAATCAAGGCACTTCCTGAATGGCTTGGAACCTGGCTACCTTACTCTGAGGAGCACTGCAAGTTACAAGGGGACCCACGGGTTCCAATCACTGCATACGAACCCAGCTGCAACCGCAGCTGACCTAGTGCTCCCTCTGGTCATTCTACTCTGTGCTTTATACACTGCGTTTCTCCTTCCTTGCCCCTTACTGTGAATTTGCAGGGAAATGTTCCTTTACTCTGGAAGATTATTCCCAAGAGCCACTACGATCCTCCAACATGTCAAAATACCTTTTGAAAAGCAAGTTAGCAGTTGGGGCAGACAAGCCCTTTGGCACAAAGCACTGTCACCAAAAATGCATGAGTGACAGAGACACCCATCTGTACAAGTTAGCATACGTGTTCTCCTCTGGGGGAGCAGGCTTAGAGCATCCACAAACCCCCAAGTGAACCCTGGTGACCCAGATACTTTCCCAGCCTTGATCCTGTTGCAGGAACAGCCTGAGGGCACACGCTATACAGCCAGATACACCACCCTTGAAATGGACAGAGCACAGGGCAAGCCATCTCACAAGTAGCAGAAGCTATAGTTGGGTGCGTGATCAGAACCCCTACCTAGTGGGAGGTCTGGAGCAGGGCTGCGGCAGGGAGTTGTAGGTCCAGGTGACAGACTGTGTGTGGGAGATCCTGGAAGGCTCTCGCTTGATGACAGGGAGTGATGGAGGCCAGATGAGAAGCTCCGGCTGGTATGCAGTACAGTCGTTTGCTTGGAGATCTTTTTGAAAAGGCACTTTCTCCTTTGAGAAGAAAAAAGTCGCAGGGGCAGAGTTTATATGAAAGGGCCCATTAGAAATAAACTTCACAAAACCTCTTTTTATTCCCCTTGGGCATTAAAAAACAAGATTTTTCCAAAGTCTGTCTTCTAGGGAGGTCTACAACTTCAGCCAAGAACTCAACTCTTCAGGATTCTGCATGCTATGAACAATGGGGAAAGGAATTTACTGCATCACCATTTCACACAAAGGATGCCTTATAAAAATATTCTTTAGCAAGCTGCATAGAGCCAGATCTGCCAACAAGCACATAGAGGAACCTTACCATTAAAAGCTACTGCAGCCATTAACATCCAGGGCATTTTTAAAATAAAAATCTCTATTCTTTGCCCTTGACACCCACAGCCTGTTTCACTGAGCCTTCGACCTCTGTTCCCCAGGGCATGCTATAACATGGGACTACCAGGCACTGTGGCTTCAAGAAGCTGAGTAAATTCCCAAAATTCTGTTTGTGTGAAGCAAGGGGATGCTGGCCCAAGAGCAAATACAGAAGGTGCTGGTCTCTTTGGCTAACACTGAGAAGTACCATTCTCCCTTGTTGAGGCAGCATTTAGACTTTTTCCTTCCCCATCTTAGATGAATAAACTCATAGCTCCCCAAGATACTTCAGGGCTCGCATGCCAGCTTCTCGTCAGAGCTACACAGAGATGCCTGATAATGGAAGCCATCCTGTTCCCAGTCTATTTCTACTCACCGGTCCTGACTGTCCCTTTTCCTGCTTTTCTTACTCCTTCTGGCCATTCTAGTCTTGGAACTGTTTTTCCGAGCAGGACCGACTTTGATGGATGTGTTCTCAAGGGCGGTGGTTCGCAGCGCTACTTTATTGCCACTCTGTGAAATGCACCAAGCGAGTTGTTGCAATGCGCAAGACACAAGCATGTTTACAGCAGATTCTAGGGCCAGAGGGGCCCATCAGAATCATCTTGTCTGACCTCCCATGGAATAAGTGGCTTGGTCCACCAAGCCAACAGCAGGAGCCATTGCTGGAGTTGGGATCAGGACTCGGGTACTCTTGGCTCTCTCTCCACTGCTCAGACTGCCAGACCATGTGTATGTTAGTAAGAAGGCTGAGCTTCCATTTCAGTGGTGCTTGCACACTGAAGCTTGAGTCTCCAGCACCATTGCCCTGAGGGTCCCCCCGTAATTAACCATATCGAGGAAGGGTGTAAACCCCATTAAATATCTTGTCCGTGGACCACGGTACATACATACGCTTGTCTCAAGGTCACTGAGTGAGGAGACAGGACTATAAGGGAGTGGGCCCCCCATCCTCAGGGCCCAGTCTGTGAAGCACAAAGGTCCCCACCACCCCACTAGAATTGCCTTTTGGAGAGACAGATGTTTTGGGCAGCCAGCATCCATAGGGAGAGCTGCACTTCCACCAGGCTGTCTCTAGGGCAAGGGGGTTCTCAAACTTCTCAACAGCATTTCTAGAGAGCATGGGGTTGGATGTGCAGCGATTCTGTAATACTCTATCCATATTGTCCGTGGACCTGGTCACTGGGATATTACTGTATACACATATTGGCCTAGTTTAACAGGGGCTGTAAGGAAAAAGAAGCAGGAAGTGTAAAAATGGGTCAAGAGAAACTGCCCCTCAGCAAACACTTGTGGGCTATTAGCTCTAAAGACTCAGGCTCAATATCCTGCTGAGCTTACAGGACTGGTTTTGTCCAGAAGGGTCAAAGCCCAAGAACACAGAAGAGCAAAAGGACTATCGCAGTTTAAAAGGGACACGCTCTGAAGAGAAGGGTAGTTATTCTGGGGAACCAGAGTTCAGACACCTGTTGGGTGTGTCTGAAGAAGTTAGTCCTGCCTACAGTACTGTTGAGGTGGGAAGCCACAGGCACGCATTTAAAATCCACTTTTCTGAAGAAGCTTTGTTCCTACTGTTAAAATAAGCAATAGGTTTAAGAAGGCTGTTTGGTCACTGAACAGCTCTGGTCACACAATCCTGAAGAGAAGAACCTGGGTGTCTGAACCTGGACCTACTGGTTTGTACATAGGGTGCTCTAGCCCAGGGCCAAGTCTAAGAGTGAGAGAAATGTGAAATTACACCCTGGGATAGGCAAAGTCGTGAGGCCTGACACCTGAGGGGAGCAGTAAGAGACCAGAGAGGGGCAGCTAGCCCTGCAGCCATGACAATCTTCCCACCCCTTCACAATCATGCAGCCCCACCCACCTCCCCTCACATTTGGGATCTCATAAAATCCTTAAGCCAATTCCAACCAGTGCTTACAGGGAAACTACATTCTGCTGGATTTTCAGCTTCTTTTAATAGAATTTGCCAGTGGGAAAGAAGGAGGAACAGCCAAGTCCCAGTGACCTGCCAGCTCTGTACAGCCCACGTCTGAGAACTCTGCTCCAGGGGAGCAGACACAGCATGCAAGTCAGAGCCACACTGGTATAAGGCAAAGCCAAGCAACAACAGGGAGGGGGTTATCACTGGACTCCTGCTGATTTCTGAATTTCCTCTCTCTCTTTCAGATAATTAAACAAAAAGTTTGCTGCTCAAAGTTTTGACCAGCAGCTCACTCCTGGGGGCTCAGAAGGCGTGTGCAGGGGGAGCAAAGTGTTAGAAGAAGCTGCACAAAGACAGTAAAGCACCCAGTGTCATGTTTACATCCAGAGCAGGCTGCTTACCTTCAGCAGCAGCTCCACAACATCCATGTGAACTAACCCTAGCACAGACTCTCCATTCACATGTGTGATGAGATCCCCAGCTCTCAGCCCAGCTTCCTGGGCAGGGCTCCCATCTTCCACACTCTGGAATGAAAGAACCAGGAAACGTTACTTAGGCAGATCTTCAGGATTATTCACACAGCGTTTAAACTTCATTGCCTGTTGGAGCCACCTCCCTCTCCTCTTGAGAGACCATTAGTCCCGTTCCACCACTGCTGCTCGGCATGCAGAGCGTAGCACTTTGTGCAGCACAGCGCTGCTCCCTTCACGTGCAGAATCCCCAGCCAGTCACTTACCCACACCATGTGATGCACCGCGTACACGTCGCTGTCCCCCATATACACACGAATGGCGCGCAGGGTGAAGCCGTATTTCTTTCCAGAGCTGTGGATGATGATGGGCGGACGCAGGCTGGTGATGCTGAGGGAGGAATCCCGGCTCGGGGACGAGTCCCGAGAAGATGGATTGGAAGAGAGAGAGTGTGGGGAGATGGGGCTCACGAGGGCTCCACTGGCACAGTCATCTGCAAACAACAGGCAGTGTCCATTTCACCTTGGATCCCCTGAGCCTGCCAGCACTCTGAGCAGCACGGAGTCGGTCCTCTCACACCAAAGAGTAACAGGGGTGCCAAGCGCTGCTGTTATTAACAGGACTTGGCCTGACAGACAACCATACGCAGAAACTTCTTTGCCTGAGTGAGGAGCACCTCAGTCCATCCCACGAAGGAGCCTAAAAATCTCACTTCCTTACCATTGTCTGGGCAGTTTGCCTCCCTTTGCTACTCTCTCAGCTTAGGCAGAGGGCAGATTTGTCAGCTTCCCTCTTACCAAGAGCTGGTTCCACTCTCTGGCTCTTGTTCAGTGTTATCATTACATGGGTCCCACTGCCGAGGGGCACAGAGGAACCCAAGAGAGCATAATTAAGCAGGGACTGCCTGGGAGGCCTTCTTGGTAATGCTCAAGCTGGTGAAAGTGTAACACAGACAATAAGAGCTACAAAGGGCCGCCATTTTGGGGCAGGGCAGCTGGAACCAAAGTGCAGGAGTGCATGGTAGAGATGTCCCAGTCTGAAACATGCATTCGCTAATTACGCAGCTAACACCGTGCATCAGATTCACTAGCTGCTTCCCACTGACCTGAGGTGATGATCAGGGACAGGGCTGAGACAGAAGCAGATTTAGGCACTCTGCTTCCTGAAGACACACTCTGCTTCTCCGGTGTGTTCTTCAGACTCCCCAGCCTGCGGCCCAGCCCAGGCTCCAGGGCTCTCAGGGTGGAGTTTTTGGTGCCGGTGCTGTTGCTCCGCAGGCGGATGCGGTTCAGACTGACAATATCAGCTGGACAAATAGGGAGGAAGGGAGTCAGCAAGCTGGTACTTCTTAGGGGCAATGATGCCACTGTAGTGCCATTCTGATGCTGGCCAGCTGGGGATGATCCTGAATCAATCACTGGAGCAGTATCAAGTCTAAGAGCCACAGCCCTTACTGTCACTCCCCCCTCCTCGTAGGTAACCAGGGACTAGCAAGGTTTAGACTCTGCTGCTAAGCAAATGCCCAGCCAGGGCCATCTTGTCCCCAGTGGGTTATTCCCACACATGGCTGTCTCCCCAAAAGCCCATCCCCCAATTTGGCTCCCTCTTCCATCAATTGTTACCTCCCTAGCCTGTCAGTGCCCATTCAAGGGTACATGTGGGGTGTGGGTGTGGCACACCCAGCACCCTCACAGACCACACACGCTGCCACCCCGTCCCTCCCAAAAGGGATCAAGGAAAAATGAGCTAGCACACACATGGGAAGCTATCACTATCCCCTTGAGACACGTGATGAGCCCCCTAGCACCAAGTGATGCAAGCTCGAACGCCCGGCCACTCTGCACAGTGCAGGCTGTTCTGAGCTTAAAACACCTACTCTGGAGGTCTCCAACTGTACCTGTCAAAACAGGCAGGGAAATGACAGGGGAGAGAGGAGAGCGTGCTGTGCCAACAAGGCATAAATACAGAGCATCTCTCCCCTGCGCTGGAACCATGTGGAGCAATGGAGAACCCTGTAGCTAGGATTACCTGGAGACTCCCCAAGGGCCTGGGCCTCTACCAGCCAATCCAGCGTAAATGCCCCACACAATGTACACAGGCTACTTCCCCAGCAGAAGGCCAGACACGACGCTATGTCCCAGACTTAGCCCAGAGCTTTGCCAAATGGCAAAGGTGACGCTTGCGGTGTCCTTAATACCCAGCTCCGCCATCCACAGCCCACATACCTGATAACGCTGAGGACTTTGCTGCTCCTCCTGCCCCTGCTTCAGGGTCCCCCAGCACAAACATCGGCCTCTCAGCCTTTACAGAGCCTGGGCAGGGGCTCTCATCTTGGGAGGAGAACGCAAACTTTGGCATGGTCTCCAGGCTGAAGGTGCTGGTGAGGGTGGCAGGGCTGCAGCTTCGCTCATGCCGGGAGGAGTAGGCCGTCAAGCCGCAGGACGTCCACGATCGGAGCCTGTTGATAGGGCAGAGATGGTCTAAGAGACTGACCGAGGCTGGGGACACCACCACTGACACAGCACCATCACCATACCATAGGGCACAGCTCCTTGGGCCATTTCTCCAACTTCAGGGCTAACTGCACTGCTAGCAGCCAAGGTCCCTGCTCTGGGGACTTCACCATCTCATCGTGGTTCCAACCAGTCTTCTAGGAGCAGGACTTGCCCACTGCTGGATCTCCTGCCCACCCCCTCAGCAAGGAGACTCCCCCACCCTCTGTCAGGCGACTGCTGGGAGAAAACCCCTGTATTTTACCTAGAGCAGAAGCAAACCCCAGTACAAATGAGCGGCAGTGCCCAGGGCTGGCTGAGCTGCCAAGCCATAACAGTGTGAGAGCACACACCCCGCTCATCCCTGCTGCCTTCGGGAGTCCGCTTTCCCCTATAGGTACAGAAGCGTCGTGCTCCATGGAGGGAGATCTGGATAGTATGCACCACCTGGTCTCTGTGCCCAACAGCCGGCTCTTCTCTTCATCTCCTGAGCTCCTGTCCCACCGCTCTATCCTGTCCTCTTTCTCCTCGCTCTGACTGCGCTCGGAGGACGAGAAGGTCAAGTTGGAGTGAGCTGCCAGGTACTCAGAGCTGCTATACACCTGTAGCAAAGAGACCAGCAGAAGGCAGAGTTCAGCCACGAACCCACAGCACTTTACACTTTACGGTCCTGCCTCTGCCGGCATGGCTCCACCAAAGTCACTTGAATTAGCGAAGCAGAGACTCTGACCATACGTCTACAGGGATCACCCACCCACCAATGAAACGCTGCCACCTTTGAGGTCAAATAGCTACCACATCTCACAGCGCACAGCAACTCCACAAAACAATTCAGGACAGAGTGAAGAAGAATAAATCCAGGCAGATTCTAGAGAACAATCAGCCAAATGGGACCCTGATGAACACTCCAGGGTTAATTCTCCTACCCTGGGGCATGGTGCCATGGGATCCTTATCCCAGAAAAGTCAGGATCCAGACTTGAGTTCTCATGAAGGGCAGCACCTCTAGCAACACCTTCCTCCTTAGCACCATGCTGGGGTGCTGGTTCAGTGCTCACTTTGAATAGCACCCCCCCACCCCCTGTGAATCACCAGCAGCCTTTCCCAGAGCATTCCCTGCAGAGCTTTCAACGGTGCTCCTGCAGCAGGTCAGCCGATTCCCTGGGCTTTCCCTTGCCCAAGAGCTCAGAAAGCCCCTCTCAGGTCACTAGTAAAACCTGTGCTCTGGCAGAGAGTGACAGCTTGGGACTTTGGCCTCATGGGAGGGGGAAGGTCTCTCTAAACCCCCAAGCCCACTTGGTTCCACGGGGGCATTTCCAGTACCTTGCTGAAGCGGTGAGAGCACGATGAGAACTGGCCGATTTCCACAGATGATTCCTCATCGTTAGTTTCCTCATCCTCAGAGCCCAAATGACGGTACCTCTCAGAGCGAGCTGAAAGCAAGAAGTGATAATGCATCCAGGACTAGTCCTCCCATGAAGGTGGGTCACTCCTCCAGGGAGCTACAAACCCACCAACTTGGCCACACTCACTGTTTACAGAAAATAAAAACATCTCCCCTGCTCTCTGCCAGAGCCCCTCACCGCAAAAATAAAGGATGACGCAGGGATACCATCACTGTTACATGGGGACCAGTTCAGAGGGGCCCTGCTGGCCAAATGACACAGGGGCAGACCTCTTGCTTACAGTGCCAGAGGGCCACGGTTTAAATCCCAGGGAAGCCCTGGCACAGAAGTGAAAGTTATTTTCTTTTGCTGATGCTAGGAAGTTTTGGAATGGATCTTAAAGTTCATGCTTCAGGGCTTATGCCAGCCTCTAGATAATAGGGGATTAGGTTTCCTGCAGCTTCCTATGAAGTGTCTGGTTCTGACCACTGTCAGACAAAATCCTGGACTAGATTGACCATGAGTCTGATCTGGTCCAGCAAGTCCTATGTTCCTCAGCATGTGAACAGCCCATACTTTAAACACACCAAATTTCTAAATAATTAGGTCATCCGTGTCAGGCTTGCAGGAGTAGGGGAATTAACCATGCATTTTACAACCCCCAAAGTGACCCTGTGAGCCTCAGGTTACCGTGCACTCAGCCGTGCACTCATTTATCTCCAGCTTTAACCCCTGATGCACCATGTTTTTGCCAGGTATGCAGGTCCATGAGAAAGCAATGCCTTCTGGCATGCAGGGTAGAGCAGCGGGAGCTTTCGTCTCTATACACATTGCTGAGGCTATAGGCGTGTGCAAAATCCCACAAGTGAACCCTTCTGGCCACAGCCCTCTGCACTCAGCCTGATCTGCCAGTCCCTCCCACCGTGCCTGGCAGGTAGCGCATCAAGGAGGTTGTGAGCCAGGGCACCATCAGCAAAGGGCTTATCTGAGCAAACCGAAGGAGCTGGCGCACCTGGAGGCACTTCCGCCTGAGGAATAACCAGGAGAATATTACTCCATGCAGCAGTAACTTTATCATTTGTTTCTACAGCAAAGTCATTGTCAGAAATTTGCCCATAGCTTCCTGAGAGTATGTCTTTGTTCTGGATAATTCTACCAAGACTTACTGCTGGGACAATGGAGTCAAAGAGGAGAAGCAAGAATTGGCCTTACTGTCAAAGTAACTGGTATCATCCTCAGCCTCCAGCTGGGGAATGAATTCAGCCTTCTGCCGCAGCAGCCCATTCCAGTCCAGGTTGTGGAAGAAGGAATGATGCTTCACCTCATGGGCGCCACCTGGTGTCCAGCACAGAATCACATAGGTTAGAGCAGGCCTGACTTCAGGTCCCAGAACTGTCCCCACAGCCCAGGAGGCGCTCTCACTTTGGAAACAAGTTTATTTTTATCTGACCCCCAGGGCAGATGGCTTGGATAGAATGGAACCAGCTTGGATTTAGGTTCCCAAAGCCAATCCCAACCAACAAGGTTCACAAGACCAAAATCTGGCCTTGGCCTCCCCAGCACGTCTCTAACAACAGGACAGATTCTGCTCTCAGTTACACAAACAAAGGGAAATCCAGAGTAGTTCCTTGCCATTTACAGAGTTATGAGGCAGGATCTGGCCTATTGTCAATTATTGTTGGAGCTCTTATTAGCAAGGCAGAGAACAATGAGCAATGGCTAGAACAGGAGGAGACAGCAGGACACTAAGGCCGGAAAATACAGTGGCACAGAACTGTAGCTATGCCCTGGGCTGTATACACCAACAGAGGGGTAACAACTGTGCTAAGCCGGCAAATGCAAGAAGGTGAAGGTGAAAGGAAAGGCAAACAAAAAACTAGGTGGGAACCAGAGAGAGAAGTAGGGCTCTTCAGGACAGACACACCAACATTTCAACACCTGCCGGAGCCAGGAGCAGAAGCCGTGGGTTATTAAGCACCAGATGGCCACAGGGCATCAGGAGCATGCTTTAATCCCATCAAGTACCTACCCACATAGCGTGCCAACATGCAGTCAGCACTGCCCAGATTCTCCAGGGAAGCAGATCTCTGGAGGAGAGGGGAATGTTTCCACCCCAACGGTAGAATACAGTTTGTAGAAAAGCTATGCTCAAGGCTGAGATGGGCAGTACCACCATGAGGGAGCAAAGTCCACGACCCAGACGCTAAAGAAGAGCTCTTATAAACATGCTGGGGATACTTCTAATTGCCTAAGGCAGCGATCTCAAAGGTGAGACAGACATCAACTGAACAGACAAATGCTCATCAGCCAGGAGCCACTCCAGCCATCTCGCCGGTGACCATGCCCTGTGCTGCCTGGCGGATGTAAGCTGTAAAAGTAGGGTACAGTAAGTGCATACCGGTGCCTAATCGTTCCAGAGGGCAATGCCTCAGCAACCTCGTGATCAAATCCTGAGCATCAGCAGGAAGAGCTTCATCACCTTCAGGCCACACAATTTCATCTGAAACAAAATGGAAAATGATGAGGTGACCCCTTCCTTTGAGAGCAAAAGGCTATTTGCATCCAAACAGCCAGGGCAGAGAGCCGATCATAGACACACTGATTGGAGACTTGTAACTGACCACTCCACACATGACTTGCACTACACCTCCTGGGGCCCCGCATAGCTAGTGGTCTGGGACTCCATGCAGCGGGCACTCCAAGGCTGGCTGGGATAGGAGGGGGCAGAAAGCTGTAGATTCACGGCCTGTTTTTCTCACAATGAGCACCTCAGCCCTCCTTCCTTTATGGCTGCAGGGGCATCCCACTTGGGTCGGAGTTAGGAGCGAGTTGAAGGACGGTCATTATGACTTGGAACCTTAAGGCAAAGTACCTTTGCTAGGGAAGTTATTTTTGCACAAGAAAAATGCCACAGAGTAATGCAAAGCATGTGCTAGTCGCCTAACTCTGGGAAAGCTAAGACTCCCATGTCCACATTCAGTGACTTTAAAGCTACATCACAACCATCTCTCTGATTCACTAATCATATGGTGAGGGTGCTGCAAGACCTGGGTGACGCCCAACAACCTAATCCGAAGAGTTATTGTTACAAGAAAAATTAAGCAGCAATCAAAAGAGAAAAGTGAAATGGCAGCTGTACAAGGACAGCCTTGCAAGCCACGCTTCCCCCAAAGCCTGGGAAGGAAGCGAAACCCAACCAGACATGGCCCATCTACACTATGAAAACACCTATGTCTAAATCAGATGATGAAACATCCGGGTGGCCCAACTCTCATTCCAGAGCACACCATGCTAAGGAACAGCATTCGAGTGCAGGCAACAATTAGGCTGTGCATTCTCCTAAGCCAGCTTCCAAAACATCTTCATCCTGTCCTGGGTAGGGAATACATTGTCCTTCCTCCTTCACCTGGAGTCAAAAGGAAGCAGAAATAAAAAGGAATCTGTTCATTTAGAGGATCCCAACCTCCTTGGGGCCACTGAATCACTTCAAAAGACTATGTGCCTGACCCAGTACCTGCCACCTGCGAGCCAGCTGCACACACTAACCTGCTCCTACACCCAGCCATAATCATGAGAGAAGCCCAGGAACCTCTGCAGACAAATGTTCATTGGTAAGCCTTTGTAAAGCCCTTTGAGAACCTTGGATGGAAGAGGTTACAGAAGGGCAAAATCTCATCTTGTTAATAAGCAGATGAGCTGTGCTCCGGGGCCTATAACAGGAAGCGGTGCCCGCATGGTTCAGAGTCTTAGTGTCCCGGAAGCACTAACCCGAATACCCAAATGCCCCATATCTGGTGCTGATATAACACAAGAAAAAGAAGGGCTAGGAACACTCAGACACAGAAAGCTCCTGGAACGAAGACAAGACGATGGCTCAGGGTATTGACCGTTGCTGGAGACCTACCGCTGATCACCTGTCCAAAGAGCTCTTCTGGGGTGTCTCCAAAGAAGGGGACGCAGCCCACGAGGAACTCATACAGGATGATGCCCATGGCCCACCAGTCGACAGGCTTCCCGTAGCCTTGTATTAAGATCACCTCTGGCGCAATGTATTCGGGAGTGCCACACACCTGCATTCAAAGAGGTGTTGGTAATACTGGAACCTCTGCTCTCCACAGCAGCCCAGGCACTGCTGCAGCGTGCCCAGAACTATGCTGTCTCCGAGGTGGGAAGATATGGATACAGCATTCCCTCCCTACCCCCCAGGGACCAAGAGAGATTGTTTGAACCAATGGCCCCATCCACTACAGTGTGGGATCTGAGCCTACCAAGATCCTGGATGTACCTGCTTGTCCATGAACTCCCGAGTGTCCTTCTCAATGTGCCCTTCATACAAGTTTGTGGTCATATTCATCAGCCCAATCTTTGACAGGCCAAAGTCTGTTAGTTTGATGTGGCCCATCGAAGTGATTAACAAACTGCAGGAGAGAAGATGCACATGTAATCTCACTGGCTCGCTCCCTAGCAGAGCCTGGTAGGAAGCAGGGCCCCACTCCAAGAATTACATTGAAAAGGCTGGCTGCTTTCTGCTCATGACTTGGAATCACTCAGGCAGAAGCAGCTCCCATCACTGTCAGTGGGGAAAGGACACACAAAGGAACCTCCCACCCCTTTCCTCACTTTAGAATCTGACAGCCTCTTCCCCAGGCTCCTCCAACCCTGAGCCCCCTTCCTGTCCTTACTTGTCAGGCTTCAGGTCCCTGTGCACAATCCCGTAGTTGTGAAGATATTCCAGAGCTAGAACAGTCTCTGCAAAGTACATCCGGGCCATGTCGACTGGCAGAGGACCCATGTTCTTCAGTAACGCGGCACAGTCCCCACCTACAAAAACATACAAACTCTCCATGAGCCACAGGCAACTGTGCAGCGTGCAGGACTGGGCTGAAGGCATCCTCATGTATTTCAAGCAACCTCTTCTTAACAGGAACGTAGGGCTCCCTACACCAAATCAGACCCTGAGCTGTCAAGTCCTGGATACTGCCTCAGAGTGGCCGCAACCCAATGCTAGAAAGAGGAAAAGTATCCCTGGCCAATTGCATATGGCAGAAAAGCCTTTCTTTCTGAACCTGCATGGCCACTGCTGCTCTGCTTCAGGTAGCACTCAGCTCTCCAGTTTCTGGAATGTTGCATTGGTACAAGCGGAGAACAGCGGTCAAAGATTGAGACACATCAGAGGCCACTCCAGCAAGGAGGGTCTATTGCAGCTCAAAGACGTTGGTTACCTGGCGAATGCATGTTTGTGACATGTTTCGATGCAGATGGACAGGAGAGGCTGGCAGAGGGAACAGACCAGAGACACTAAATCACCATTCACAGTACTGCTTCAGAAAGAAGACTAGATTAAAGCAGGGGGGTACTTTTAATTTACTCTATTCCAAAACAATGCCAGTGGCTAATACCACTTCGCCCTGCGCACACGCACACACCTTGCAGAACCCTAAGAGGATTTTTTTCAGAGAGGGAAACGGAGGCAGAGAGAGGGTAACATGAAGGAGCACCTGTCTCCAAGTCGTTTGCACAGACCAAGCTCCTCTCTCAACAGGTAGCAGATGGTTTTGGAGTCTCTGCTCTGCGAAGGAAAGAGGATTCTCCATTCCTGCAGGAACAGGACAGGCACGGGGAACAGAGGGCAGTGTGACATGTGCTCACACAGGACATCACAGAGACACTCAGCACCGAGGGGCCTGATGGCCATGACAGCTAAAAGCATTCTCAGGCCACAGCCTTCACTTTGGGGATCTTTGTTTTCCTACCCTAGGACGGCAGGTTAAGAGTTTTGTTTTGTTTTAAATCTGTTCTAACAATCACAGTGTAAAGCCACCATTCGGCCCTTGGGTGACCAGCTTTGCTCTCACCTTCCACGTACTCCATCACCATGCACAGGTGCCTTTTGGTTTCAAAGGAGCAAAACATGCTGACCACAAAGGGGTTCTCGGCAAAGGTTAGAATGTCCCTCTCCACAAACACCTGCTGGATCTGGTTCCGCAGAATGAGGTTTTGCTTGTTAATTTTCTTTATAGCAAAACGCTGCCTGGTCTCTTTGTGTCTCACCAGATACACGGCCCTAGGAGGGGAGAAAGCGATGATAGCCCCCTCCACGCTGCAAGCACCGCAGGGGTCAGTACTGAGTGCATGGGGCTCCCACAGCTGCTGTCAAGTGTATCCACCAGAACAGCTGGACTTGTTGCTTCAAAACACTTGTAAAGCATCGAGAAACCTGTGTCTCCCACCACCTGGAGCAGTTCCCAGTGAGAGCAAGCAGGCGCTCAGGACTCTGACATGGGGTTTCAGGAGGTTAGCCACTAACCTGCCAAGCACTGCGCTCCCCACGTGCAAAGGGTGATATTTGACAAGTCAATTACAACGGGCATTTGCAAGCAGGCTGCCAGCTGCATCCTCTTACTGAACACTGGCCTTATTTACAACACCAGCAGCGAGGCAGGCGCCCTTGTCAGACATGGCAAGCTGCTCCTCGCCAGGAGGATTTATGTGCAGTAGCTGTAACGACACACTCAATGGAGTCGCGTTGAAGTGCCAAGACCGACACAGTAAACAAGATACCTGGCCTGCTCCGTCCCTCTCTGCACTCACCAGCATTGGGCCTTCTTTCCAGGGGAGCTGGTCTTGCTCAGACCAGGCCCAATACTAAGGTGATTAGTTCACTCAGATCCTTTGCAAAAAGAAGCCAGTGTTTGCAGCCATGAGTGCATTGCTCAGCGCAGTCCCAAGCTGGTAAGCTCCTGAGCACCCTGCACTGAAACAGAGGCTCTCTCTCCAACTTACCCATAGGCCCCATTGCTGATCAACTTGATGGTCTCAAAGTCGCTCTCACAGGGTTTCCTCCGAGAAGTGGCAGCTGATGCCCGGCTCTGCATGAGACACACACAAAGGGGTGTTTGATCTTTCTGCACATCCTGGCGCTGTGACTGTAAATACAGTGCATGCGTCCCCTCCACCATTAGCTAGCCCTGGGAAACGCTCCTGCCCACCCTTCCCTACCCTATGCTGTCCATCACACAAAGGGACGCTTTCTTGCTAAAAGGGGCTAGCGTGACCAGTAAAAGCAAACTTAAACCTACACTCAAAGCAGGCTGCTGCTGCTCAGCATCCTCAGAAGCCACCACATCAGAAATCAACTGCACTTTGCAAACTGTGGACTGTCAAGTCAAAACTGCCTTAAGCACATGCCCGTTCCACGTGTCCAGGTGCCAATTGGAGGATCCATGTACAGGAACAGGGGTGTCCATGAGATATGTACCTTCAAAAATTCACACAGTTTCAGCAACCCTCTATGGATGGACAATTCAAACTCCAAGCTCCCTGGGAATGCAGACAGCCTCCTGGCATTGCCTTCTACGGGATGCCAAGAGTTAATTTGCTCAGTGTCAGAGAAGCTGGTTGGGAAATGCGAACACTAACTCAGGCTGGACGGCCTTACCTCATGGGAATCATCATTCTCTGGGGTCATGGTGTTCCCACTATCAAAATGATCCAGCTGAACCATTTCTGCAGAAAAATGGAAAGAGCTAGCTGTCAGGAATTCAACAGACTACACAGACATGCTGCTGCTGTTTCAGAGGGAGGAGGAACTGAAACCCGTTTATCCTGGATTAAAGGAACTCCACTGAGATTTGCACACTGCTCCCTTCTGGAGAAGTTCTTTGTAAGAAAATTGACCACCTTTTCTAGACATAGGTTTGACCCTGCTGCCTCAACTAGTATCATGCTAGCAGAAGGTGCCGTCTACACATAAAAGATGCCTCGCACAAATTAACTGAGCAACCTGCACTGGGTGCCAACTTCACCAAAAGCCGCAGAGATGTTTTTCCTGGCCTACTCCCACTGCATTGTCTGGGTTTGCTGCACACACAACCCCTCTGCAGCCAATATTCTGACTGCTCAACAGGATGAGATGGGCTGCTATATATGTGGGATCAGCATACTGGTCTGGATAAAGAACACATATAAAACTCTGCCCACATCGAGCCTCTGCCATCGTCAAGTGCTTGACTAACTTCTGGTCTCTCACCCATCCCTCTGCAACTCCAGGCTCAGTTCCTCCTAGGGCTGGGAGCACCAAAACACCACGAGGAAGCTTGGCAGGCAGCATGCAGCCTGACTCACGGGTATCTGTCCGAATGGAAGCTTCACGCTCATTGAGGCCTTTACCACTAACAAAAACTAATGCCAAAAGTAAACAGTGTCACCATCCATCCCCCACTCTGTGCTCCGATGTTTCTGCAGACACCCATTAACAACTTTGTAGGCACAACCTCTTTGATGTCTGCCTGCCTGAAGCCCCATTCATGCTGGGAAATTCAGGGTCCTGGCATCAAGGGGTTAAACATTTATATAATTCTAACTACTCTGCACAGTCCTTTCTGCATTCTCCCACATGCCTTGGCTTTCCATGGATTAAGTGTTCTTGAAAGTAATCTACTGTATTTAATATGTAGCAAGCGATAATGAAGGAGAATTTGGTTCTGGCATGGAGAGACTTGGATACAGTCCTGGAATGCACATCCCACTCCACTGCCATAGTCCAAGCATGGGTGAGTTTGGAAGCTGATGCACTTTTATCCCTGCACAGACTGCTTCAGCACTGTGTGCTAATCCCTAGACAAGCAATCTGAACCCTCACTACCACAGCATAGAGAGGGGTACATTTCCAACAACAACAACTTCAAGGCTAATTCCAATCAGTATCAGTCAGAACCTGCTGAAGAAAGAGTTACCTGTTGGTTTGAGAGATCTCCTGTTTGACCTCAGAAGCATCTATTCCAATGCAATGTGTAAGGAATAGGAGGCAGAGTTAACGATGCTATCGGAACCTTAACATTTGGGCAAATAACATCGCAGCCTGAATTCTGCATGAACACGGATTTTTGGATGCAATGTTTATACTCTTACCAAAGAGCAAGATCCAGTGGGGAGAAAGCACAAATCCCATCCTGCAGCAGTCACCTGCACTGCAGGACTGGGAGGGGGTTACTGCCTTATGCATACGTTAGGAAACATCTGTACTGTCAATTCACCAGAGTTGAGGGGAAAGGGCAGCCCAGAGGATACATCAACAGCTACCTAGACCCGCCCTGCTGGCTGCATAGCGATTGCTGACAGTCCTGCCGCATCTGCTTTGGTTTCATTTCATAGTGCGGGTCCATCTCTGTCATTCTGCCCAGCAGCGAGATGTGCTGGAGCGACAAGCTTTCGGTCAGTCCGGGAGCACTTTCAGTACAGGCAGGGGCAGCACAAAGGTCTCCACACCATGCTGCCATGCCACCACCCCGCTTTGCCTTGGAGGTGCCACCCTTCAAAGAGCCTGTTCAGTCCTTCTTCTTTGGCTGAGAATGCCAGCAAAGCTGCCATTAGCGTTAACTGCAGCGGTGACTTTTGGGATTTGGGCAGCTCCTAGCCTGGGAGTAGCAGAGACCTTCCAACACATGCTAGCTCTGACTAACTGGCAGCAGCCATGTGTGAGAGGCTCCCGCTCCTGTTCCTGATCCCCTGCCTGGTCACTCAGCCAGACACAGTCCAAGAGCTGTAAAACATCCCTACCCTCCAGAGGGTTCTTGGCAAGCCCCAGCTGGCTGATGATGTACCGCGGGATATCAGTTTTTATTCCTTGGCCCACTTTAGCATGTCCTTCCACGGCTTCCAGAAGATGATAGAATTCCTCAGGATCAAACTCCTAGCCAAAGGAGAAATATTGCAGTCAAGAAGTGAGTTCTGCCTGTGTGTCCCTAAATAACAGCACCTCCACCACCACATAGGCTACTTCCCCAGAATAAGGCTAGACACGATGCTGTGTCCCAGGCATCACAGTGCGCTGGCACATACGTATTCTTAAACGGAATTAGAGTCACCATCATAGATTGCGATGATAGGGTTCCCTTTAGCTCTGGAGTTACGGGATGCTACCTGGGCATCAGAACTCTGCAGGAGAACCATAGCTCCCCTGATCTTGGCTCTGTGTCTGCGTTTCCAGTGTAATCCCTCCTGGCTGAAAAATCCATCCATGTGCCCATGTCCTAGAATTCAGGGGGCAAGCTGGCTGTATGCCTGAGCTGGCATACCTACTATTCCTTCTGGCTGTTAATGATTCTCAGACTAGCCCTACTGAGAGAGATTTGGAACCGTGCCACCAATAACTTTAGGTTTTCTAGGTGGATTAATAACCAAAGGAGAATGTGTGTTGGAGGTTAAGTGTAACGGATAAAAGGTAGAGATGGACAAGAAAAATAGATTAGACATTCCCACCTCACAAGGAAACCCAGCAACGTCCTATACTGTAATATTCATGGATTTAAAGATCTGAATGTCTTCATCGTCCCCCTCTGGTCCCCGACCAAGTTCCTTACCGGTGAGTCTGAAGCCCAGTGGCTGGGTTAGCAAGTACAGTCAAGCTTGTGTTAGGGTTACACAGTTACTGCGCACACAACAGAGGAGCTGCACTGCTGTTCAGTTGTTGGGTGCACGAATGTGGATCAAGCTGTTTTGCGGGAAGTGATTCTTTCTAATTTATTTCATGAGTAACGAGCACTTCCCTTTCCAAATGAGGCATACCTATGACAGAGACCTGCATATGCGCACAGCCTGGCAGGCCACTCAGTACTACTTACCAAGCACTCCAGAAGGCGGGCAGGGCGGGATATTATTAGCAGCAGCTTCCTGACCAGCTGGTCAATGAACCTCACTTCCTCACTCTCTGAACGCTCCTGAGCCTACAGAGAACGAGACAAATGTCCAGGTCACCAAACAGCCAGTGTCAGTGGGAGGCCAAGGTTGGGAGGAGGGGGGATTGTCAGAACACGCGAACACTCACATCGTGGAGCAATTTCTCCAGTTTCTCCTGCAGCTCCATGAAGTAGCGTGATGTGATGAGAGCTTGTTGGGACTTGGCCAGGCAGTCTCGGGCCAGCTCAATGATCTGATGGTGGATGAACCCCAGCACGCCATCAGCAAGGGGCAGCATACTGCTCGACGAGCAGCTAGTGATGGTCCCCTGCAGGCGCTCCTCCATCTGCGCTGTGGCCTGCAGGGCAGAGCAGGAGATGACTACAGTGGGACTGAGACCTTTGTTAGCCATCAGCACAGCTGACCCTGTGCAAACTCCTGCTGCAAGTGCGCTGCCCCGGGGCAAGCCATGACCTGCATAAGTGAAGCACACTTACACTAGGGGCCACATCCTCAGCTGGAGTGAACTTGGAGCTATGGCAGTTTACACCAGGCGAGGCTCTGGCCCTGTGGTTTGCACAGGTGCAGCTACCTCAACTGGCTAAAAGCCCCAGTCCACACCCAAGCCTGTGTTCATTTAGCGAGCGAGCAAGAGAGAGAGCAGCCATTCCTGAACATCCTTCTGAGAAGAGTGCAGAGCAGATCCTTGTGGTCCAAACACTCCTAACTGCAGGACAGGCCTCTCAGTATGACAGTGCATGAGAGATAGGTCATTTCCAAGAGATCTGGCACTCAGCAGTTACCAGCTCTTTCCCCACATAAACCTTTAAGTAGCAATATATGAAACCACAGGAAGGATGAAAACAAAGGGGCTTGTTGCTTTGTCTATTATCTCCCCGGGCAGGCTCGCAGCCGGGAAATTGTCAGCTGACAAAATGGAAAAGCCTGCTTCTGGAAGCTATGTTAACTCTGAGCTGCTGTGCCCAAGCAATGCAGCACATAAGCCTGGATCCCAGCTAGCACAGAACCAGAGGCTGGCACGCACTGGGCTGTCCTTTATGACTGCAGCATGCCAGCAGTGTACAAAATAGTTGTACTAATCCTCACATTAGGGATGTGCTGGAAAGAATGTTCCTCTTATGTATGCGACTTTGAGCTGTGCCATGGCACCCTAGGACCAGTGCAGCTGTACAAACAGCCAGAATGAGAATTTCCCTGATTTTGTGATATTATGTCTCGCTATTTTAGACTGTGCTGCAACTGCACTGATATTGTTTCATTTGAAAATCTCAGCACAATATTCACGTGTTCACATGGACATTGTTTTAACCAAAAAGTGGTCTCCAGAGACTGTTACTGAGACAGTTTCATGTTGCTGCAGTAACACATGCTGCACAGTGACCAGGAGAGGACATTATGAATCTTTTGCTCTCCCCCGAGTGAATTACCAGGTTTCCAGCCCCCTCATACACTGCCCCTGTAAGGTACACTTTGTGTCCCAGGACAAAGAACAGAAATGATTTTGCTGGGGACTGAACTGCTGAAAAGCCAAAGATACATTATGTTTGAATCATCTTTCTGAGCTTTGGGCAGTTACCTTCGGGAATCGTTCCTTGTAGACGTGATTCATCATAACAATCTCATTATCAAAAGCTCCACTTGTTCGTCCAGGGCTGGGGGGAAAGAACAGGTTTATCTTCAGAAAACCAGGTAATTATGGTTTGTGCAGTCTTAAGTGCCTCTGGAGACTCATCACACTTTGTTTTATAGTCAACTGCCACGTTTCACAAGCCATTAAAGCACATTCACACCAAGCACTCAGCATCCCGACAGGCACCTCCACCCCTAAATACAGCTCCCCAATGCACCTCAGCAGCACCAACAGCAAACAACTCACTGCTGCCCCTGAAGCTTCCCCTCTGGAACTGCTCATCATTCCTGACTTGTGGACCATCCCCCACCACATCCCCCATCAGCACCCCTACCAGTTAGTCTACCACAGAGCTCTCCAGGAGGACAGACTGTCTGATCTGAATAACTGTCTGCAATAAGCTATTCCGACCTCCAAACTCATGGCATTTATAAGCCAAGGTAGCTTTGAATCTAGGTCTCCAGAGCTGAGAGACTAATGCGTCCATTAAAGAAAGGGCTTGTCCTTTTGTTTTCCCTTGGAGTTATAATTCCTGCCCCAGTCCCAGCAAAGTATAACGCCATTGGAGAGATGCCTAGACCACAGTCAACTGGGAGCAGGCCAGCAGTGTGACAGACACCCAGGGTCTCTTGAGCTGCTGCTGTAGTTGCCTCTTCACCGCTGGCAGCAAAAAACTGAGCTTTGTTTTTTACAGGGCACAGAGGGATCTTCACGTGAACTGTTTATTTGTTTTAGCCCACCAGTGAATTCAGCACCCTCCTTTCTCCCTTGGACACAATGCCGCCACCGGAATCTTAATCCTGTTACACAAAGCCAGTTACAGAGAGCAGCCACCAACTCGTTAACCAAGATATAACAAATGCCAAGCTCAAAACCAGTTTCAGCTCTCTCCCTGTTCTCATTTCAGTGACTAAGAAGTAAGCCACAGCTTAGCAAGGGACTCTTTGTACATGCTATGTACAAGTGATGGCAGCCATACAACTAGCATTTCTTTGGTAAAACATTCATCCACTTGTAAAGCCCTTGAGATAATTAATCTAATTTTAATGAAATTTCAGGCAACAAGGCCCAGGACCAATTACAGCTCTCGCCCAATAAGAATCCAGGGAAGCCTGGTTACAAATGAGGCCTCTAAACACATTCGACAACGGGAAAAGGTATTTAACTGAAATATTCCCTGTAAGGATGCAAACTTGCTGCACTTGACAACTGGAGAACAAACCAATGAATGGAAACGTGACATTCCAATGCACAGCAAGTTTAGCAAGGGGCACTGTCAGACTCAGGAGATCTGCATGTTTAGTCTATTTTAAGTTGCAAAAGTTGAGGAGGAGCTGCCAGGCACTCTGGCTTGTACTTCTCTGCTGCACTCCCATGCTGGACCTTTCTTGTGAATTTCATGCAATGTGCCTATGTACAAGAAGGGAACAGACAGATGCATCTACACACAAATACACTGCATGAAATCTGTGAGAATGCTGTATACCTGCTTGCGGTTCTGGGTCTGAAAAAGCAATGTTTGTGGAGAACGGGGGTGAGGGAAGAAAAAAGGCATTGCAAACAGATGTACCCAGAGCATCTAGCTTTTATTTAATACACACAATGCTTCTAGATCTAGTTACATAAACAGATTTTTTTAAATCTTTCAACCGTAAGTCTGATTCCTGGGCTCTTGACTTTGATCCTAACCTGCAGCAGAGTCTGCAAGGACAGATTTTCAGGTATGCCCTGATCTGATCTTAGGATCAGTTGAGAATTTACCTCTCAGTGTGCTGTGACCCACCCAAGGGTCAGTGTGAAGGCATGAGTCCCAACAGCGGGACACAAAACAAACATAACAAGGCACTTCAAACAAAGCTTCTGTAATCTCAGCTTCAAGAGCCTGTGTCTCAGGTGTAAACAGTTTCCAGTAACAAAAGCCTGAGGCTAGCAGACTTGTGTATGGCCGGTCCACCAAGTACAAAGGACAGCCTCCCGAGAGGCCCGGGAGCGCCAAAAGGATTAGCGTGAGATTTACTGCACTGTGCTTTGGAATCAAACTCCTGCCATTTTCCATTCGTGGAAGCTCTGCAGGGAAAGCAGTGGCATTTCTGTAGAACAGTGTCTGTGTAGTAAAGCATAAGCAGTACCAAGTTTCACAGCACCAGACTCTAACGGAAAGCAGAGTCAGACTGGTGGTCAGCATTAGTGGTACAACCAACCTGTGACCGGGCTATTCCACACCTGTCTACTAGGGGGCATCTTGCACTTTCCTCTGAAGATGCGCGTGCCAGCCTGCGTCAGACAGAGATGGGCCTGCTCCTGTCTGGCAGTCCCTAGGACAATGAAATGCCTCCTTCACCAGCATCATTTACAGGCATCCAACACAAAATCTCGCACACGTACACACACGCACACGCGCGCATTTTGGAAAGCCTGAGGCAGCCAGAGGCTTTGGATACCTGAGGCTCCTGGATCGTGGCCGCAGGCAGGGGGAACGGCGCCCCTCCTCGTCCGTGACACACTCTGTGCTGCGGAAATGCTTAGAGAGGAAATGCAGCTCATCCAGGGTGGGCTGGTACGGTAACTGGTGCAGCCGCTCCTGAGAGGATGAAGACGACTGGATAGAACAACAAATGCAAGCAGTTAGGAGCAAGCTAAATTCCTCCATTGGAGCAGGACGGAAACAGAGAGTTCATTAGAAACAGTTCCCTTGGACCCCTTTACTAGACTGGAAATACTGACGGGCAGCCTGTGGGCCTTGCTTTTTACAAACGCTCCCAAATTTGCTGCACATAAGTGTGAAAAATGGATTGCGTTCGCCACCTCAACCATGACATCAGGCACTTACAGATCTGACCTGCGACTCCTCTGCTATTCGAGCTCCCTACAGACCCTCAGTCCTAGTCTGCAGAATCCTCTTCTGTTACAGCTCTGGGCTCCCCAAACAGCTCCATAGTACACCCCAACCCAGCCATGCAGCCCCCAGGATTCATTTGCAAAAAAAGAACCCGCCACCTGCAAAGTGCTGCAGCTAACTCAGAAGCACATTGTAAAAATAACATCTGAACAAAACATCTGGCCATGCAGAGAAGCCCCAGAGAATGCAGTGTTGAGGAATGGAGACTACAGAACTCAGGGGAGATTTAAACCCTATGTCACATGGTGGCACTGGCCCCTTCGGAGGGAGGAGAGTCCAGAGTCTCTGAATCCCAGTTACGCTTAAAAGAGGCACCTGGGCCTGAGGAGACAGACTGGGTGAGTCAGGTGAGGGCGCTAGGGACCAGAGACTGGAGAATCATGAGGGATCATGAAGCCCTACTGAGAAAAAGGGAGGAATGGTCAGGAAGCCAGTGGCGGGGGCCACCCAGCCCACCTTCCGGTGCCAGACAGCCAGAGCCGGGAAGCTGAGAAGGGCTGGGAGACCAGATGGGGCTAGCCTGCCAGATCTTCCCATGCCAGAGAAGGCAGGAGATGTCTGCTGGCTCTCTGGGCTGTAGAGCTGAAGCCAGAGGACCTTAGAGCGGCTGAAGCCCAGGCACAAGGCATGGGGAGGGACATGAGCACCATACCAGAGAGGAGAGCATGGTGAGAGACGCTGAGGTTCATGTATGGACTGTGGGGACTTGTGTTGTTACAGTTTGTACACAAAGGGCTTTTGTTTGTATTAAATTAACCCTTCAAGGGCTGTATTTATACTCAAGGAATGTTTAGATTATTTCTGGGAACAACTGAAGGGGAAACCGAGGCAGGCACACCAAGCAGCCACTATTTCCCTCTCCTGTTACTGGATAGCTTTACCGAGACAGTGGAACTGGGGGTGTTAGTCCCATAGCCAGACGAGGGTAGCGAAGCCAGTGACCACCTTCTGCCATCAGCCCTGCAATAGGAAACACATGGATCACACAGGGAAAACTTTGTTTAAATGCAAACAAAGGAACAATGAATGTCAAAGTGCTGTGGGCAGGAACAGGCACCTCGCTCTGGCCCAGCCAGCTGCAATCCAAAGCCTCTTATGCCAAGTGTATTTTGATATCACTTCACGTAAGTAATAATGACTTTGTACAATTAATTTTATAGCTGAGGGGAATGTAATGCCAGAATCCTACAAACTAGGTTATGTCCCCTGCTGCAGCAGAGGGACAAACTCGTGCACGTGTCCCTATGAACTAATGCTGTTTTCAGTCAGTGAGCGGGGCGACAACTCCATGTGACAGCTCTATTCTGTGTTCTTTCCATGACTGCGCTTGAACAAATTCACTTAGGGAGGGGAAAAACATTAGGCTGGGATTTTTAATGAGAGTCAAATTTGGGCCCCTGGGATTTTATTCTGCAGAATAGCACGATTCCTACGGGCGTATGAAAAGTGAACATGCACAATGGATGCGCCCCCTCCCCGCCCACACTATAAACAAGATGCCAGAAATTGAAAACTTAGACAGGTATTTTTGCTGGGAGTGTTTTCTAGGAGGCTAAGGGCTTTGGAGCCCAGCCCAGGGCTCTACATTCCTATGACACTCACTCACTGTGTAGGTCACTTCACCTTTCTGGCCTCAGCTTCCCCACCTGCCTAACCCAGCTGTCATGGATCCACAGGCTTGGTGCTATGCCCCAGCTTTTAAACAGTCTCTTAGAGGACCTCCATCGTATGCAGTCCTCCAAGGACTCTCACTGTTCCTTCAGGAACGGCCATGCAACCACACTGCCTTCGAGACTGAGCCTCTGGGCTTCAGCCATCCTGCTTCATGCTGTGACTTCTGCTCAGGGGGTCCAACTGAGAGACTCCTGCTTCGAGACTTGTACATGACCCAAGGAGTGAGGCACTGCAGCCAGGATGTGCAGGACACCACATGGTGTTTTTCAAACACAGTAGAGTTAATTAGTCAACTGGAACACGGCACTGGAAGTCCTTAGATTAGCAGAGAAATGAAGGTGAAAATAGTTCATTCCAGCCAAGCCAGAGCAATCCACCAACCAAACTGCAGCGAATTCCATCGCAGGCTCTCTCTCTCTCTCGGACTCCTTAACCAGTCCCAGGAGAGAGCTGCCAGCTTCTTCCAGAAGCCTGTTCTTTATCCCCTGCCGGTTTCCTCCCAGTCCTTCGCCTCCAGGCAGGGCCATGCTGAGTTCACCCTCACCCTGTCCCAGAGCTTTGTTCTGTCCTTGGGGCTTCCATTGTCCTGCTGGACCTCTGCTGATTTGGGTCAGTTTCAACCAGTTTCTTAAGGAGCTTATTCACTACAGCCCAACCAGCAAGGGGACCTCATGTCCTGTGCTGTCCCCAAGAGCAGACTTGACCCTTTTACTTTCGCTGGGTACCAATACAAAGTACAAAGGGAAACTGAGGCACGCACAGGATTCATGAAAATATTACAGAACATTCCTGCGTTATCCCAGCAGCTCGCCGGGATAACTTAGGAGAATCGGCCAAGCCCCCATGGTAAGGCCTTTAGCAGTGCCAAGGGCTCTCGCATCAGGAGCCGGCTCAGCCTCGTACGTTGCTGGTATTATCATTTTTCTGTTTTCCCATCATTAGCCGCTTGAGAACAAAGTCTCATTTGCTCCATCCTAGCTCTTTCCCATTCGGTAGACAAGGAGTTAACACTTCCCGTTTTCCCTAATGATTCTTGAAATTAAACCTGACCTCCTGGTTGTTTATTTCTGCCTACGTACACCAGGGAGGTTAATGGCATCGGCCCAGCAGGGCCTGGAGAGCACTGCTCCCATCTCCACCCTGCACATGCACTGGCGATTGTTCCTGTGACCTAGCTGTAGATTTCAGAGGAGCAGCTGTTTAGAATCCAGGACACTGTTTATAATCTGATGAGAAGTTTTAAAGTGGGGCAGAATTTGGGTCTGGACTCCTGGCCAACGGCCGCGTGAGGGGAACAGAACTGTGTCTGTTCCTGGAGCCACAGAGAATTATGGAGGTCAGTCACGGACTGATTAGATCGGGCACTGCCACAATGGGGGTTACGCTCAGGACAAGCTCACAGAGACAAGGGACACGTCAAAATGGAGCAGGCATTACCCACTGAACACAGGCCCCCTCCATTCCGCACCTCTCTCTGGAAAGGCTTGGTTCCTTCTCATAATTACCTGTCAGTCCGAGCAGCATGACTGCAGGGTGGTGGGAGAATATCAGCCAGGAGGAGGGAGCGAGACACAGTGGCAGAGGAAAGAAGGAAAAAAAGAACAAGACGGTAACCGAGAACCACACTCCCAGGTTTGTCGTTTCCTAGGCTCACGGGTTACCATATCCTCTCTGTTTGTGGGAACAATGGCAGCTCTAGCAGGCACCACAGCTCACGCAGTCTCCAAAGAGCTAAGGGGGAAATCTGCACACAGCAGAACTCTGGGGATGAAGTGCTTTGAAGGGACTCAGGAAAGAGGGCCCCCCTTCCTACCCAGCTGGAGCTGTCTCTAAACACTCGCCCAGAACCAAAAATAAAGAGTTTTCCTCTGTTATGTTAGTTCTGGCTTGAGTCAGGTGCAAAGCAGGCAGGGTTTGTGCAGTGACTCTACCACTGGATCTCCTCAGTCCAAGCCCTGCAAATCCCCCTGGCCCTTTTACTCCAGCCATGGGCAACTCTTGTTCAGCGACAGATTATCATACTGAGCTGGGTCATGGATTAATTAAAGAACATGATGAGACGCCCAAGCACATTCTCACTCATAAGCACGTGCACCATGCGGACACTGCTCTCTGAAGGTGAAAGGCAGCAGCCAGCAATTACCCACTGCACCACCTTTTTCCATGAAAGCAATACTGTAAATGAGAGCTGATTCTTTCACTTCTCTCTCAGTCCAACACTGTCTGCTGGTATTTACTTTCTCTGTTGGGAGGAGGAGAGGGAAGAAGGAAGCAAGCCCCAGCTTACCTGCGAGCAAAGGGAAAGCTGACAGATGTGCTAGTGGAGAAGTTTCGTGGGCTATCCAAGGGGCTGCTCCCAGCTGCAGACAGAGAGAGAGAAGTTAATGCAACATCTGATCCAGCCCATTGGCTTGTTGTCTGGGATTTCGCCTCTGACAGCAAGGGTTACTTAAGGTTAGGGTCACAAAGTAAATTGTGATGTAAAGATTTCTTATATTCCTATTGGAAAATAAACCCATTTCCTGAAGACAGGAGACATCCTGTGGGAAGGTAACTGTCCCTGTCACTGTCACGACAATTGCTAAAAGGACAAAGTTAAAACTTGGCTTCCCCCCACTCCTATCTTTATTTATTAACCCATGTCATGTGCAGCTGCCACTCTGCAATAGATACAAACCTCAAGTCCAACACATACACCCGTCCCAAGGGGCTGAGACCCAGGTTACTGCTAAAATAGAGAAACCAACACTGCTGGCACACAGCATCTTCACACAGCGCATGCACCACCGAGAAGAGATTTCATAATAATCTGAATAAGAAAAAAACCCCACAAGGGCAACTTGGTGTTGCCTCTCCAGTCCTTCCAACAAAGGATCTTGCAAGGACTGAAGGTGCCAGCAAGCTGCCTTCAAGATGCCTTAGGGCCATACATTGCCTCTCC
Organism: Chelonoidis abingdonii; assembly: GCF_003597395.2. NCBI lineage: Eukaryota > Metazoa > Chordata > Testudines > Testudinidae > Chelonoidis > Chelonoidis abingdonii. The sequence goes on from NC_133779.1 coordinate 42,501,806, forward strand.
AAAGTAACCAGGATAATACCACTGCAGGTGGATAGCCTTCTCCCCAGAGCTCAGACCTTCCCTACCTGCAGGCACAGAGAGCGGGGACAGAGGCCGTGAGAGGGTTGGAGACGGCGTTCCCACCACCAGGCTTTTCCTGTTACTGCTCCGGCAGCTAGAAAGGGAAAACAGTGTCATTGTTGCACAGCTCCCAGATCCCAAAGCAAAGGGGGTGCAGAAGTTTGTAAGGCTTTGGGATTTATAAACCATCTCAACAGTCCAAGTGCTTTGCTTTACAACCATAGAACCCCAATTCATGCAGGAGAGCCCCAGAGGAGCGCCACCCTCAAGCTCAGCACCTCTGATACAACAGACCAGAGCATGACGAGCCCAGCAAAAGGGGAGAGCATGGCTTCTCGAATGCTTTTGAAGAGGGCTGGCGTGACTGTATTTAACAGGAAACTGGTCCCCCCCAGGTCCCACTTGCAGTTCCAGCTGGACCTAGGGAAGGATGGCGCTCACAGACAGTCAATATCCAGCAAATAAGAATAGAAAAGAGCCAAAAGGACCTAACAAAGAGGAAGCAAAAAAGAAACTGCCAAGTGGTTTCATGCCCATAAATGAGAGTTTGATGGTTCCCAAATTCACCATCGTAACCAAAAAATGCAGTAAATCACTGTTGTTTATGGTCTAACTTTAAACCACTTTGCTCTGAAACCTGTGAGCCCAAAGGACTAGCATGCCCTATTGCCACAGCTGCAGACACACCACTGGTGAAGCTATGCTGGCTTTTGCTCCATAAAAGACAGCTACAGCATCCGTTTTCCCTTTCATCTGCGCTCCATGTCTGTATTCAACCACTAGGACTTTGGTGACTACCTCCCCGGCCAGAGGTTAAATCTGGAGAGCCTTCTTTAAACAAAGGGTGTGGAAAGCAGGAGCAAGAAACCAAGGGTGCAACATGGCCAGGAGGGAGTGGAGAAACCTTTGCTAGCTGGAAAACTATTCGAGAATCCAATCCAAGCAAAGGAATCACTGTGTTATAACCATGGCTATACCATGGCTATAATCTTCTGACTTATCCCTATATCAGCTCTTACAGCACAGAGGAGAGGCATTGCAGCCTGCAAATCCAGGAAGGCTCACTATCTTGGAATCAGACCCACGGGCTGTGTTCCTGGGTGCTGGGATCCCCCAGTAATGCCCTTAACAGGGAGTCTCCAACACGAAATGTCCAAGAATCATGAGACTGTAACAAAATCTCATGATTTTTAAGCTGTACATGTGGGGATTCTTTTTGTTGTTGCTGTTTTTCTTTCTGAGAACTTTGCCACTGTTAGCCACAGTGCTGGTCCCAGACCTGGATAAAAGAGGAGGGTTCTGCAGTTAGGTTTGCAACCCACTCAGCTAAAACTTTACTGCACAGAAAGAATTAAACCACAACCTGTGGAAGTGGATGCAGAGGACACTCAAAACCCAAATCTGACAGAGCTCAGTGAAAGCCAAAAGGAAGCTGAGATCTGGAGACATGGAATCCTAATGACCAAAGCTGTAACAAGACTAGGCAGGTGGAATGTACCTACTTTGTATGGTACAGCAAAGCTGGCACAGGTTACAAGAGAAATGAAGAAATACCATCTGACCGTACTTGCTGTAACAGTGGGACGAGATGGGCAGGGAGTGGGAAGATGATATCAGAAGGTGCTACAATAGTCGACTCAGGAGGAACATAGAAAAGAAGCATAGAAATTATGCTGGACAACATCACAGTGAAAATCCTGCTGGCCTGGGTGCCAGTGAAAGACAGAACAACCACCAAGTTGAAACAAGACATGTCAAGGGAACAATAATCCAAGGACGTGCACCAATAAACGCACAGCAAGCAACAGCGAAAAGGATTCAGTCTACAAGCAGGTGCAGCAGTCCTGGATGTCCTGCCTAACTACAACATCAAGCTGATGACAGGCGAGGCTTCCAAGCACAAAATGGCAACAACTCTACTGACTGGAAAGAAGTCAGGGTCTCAGCAGAGAAGGCATCCAAGCTGATAACGGCAAACGGCTCTTGAATCTCTGTGGCACAAACCCCTGTAAGAGAGGAGGCTGTCTCTTCCAGCACAAGAGTACTCCCAGGCTGACAGGGAGACCACCAGACAACGTGACCACGAATGTATAAGTAACAGATGGGCATCTTCTTTGAAGGATGTCAGAATCAGCAGACAGGCAGACGTTTGCTCAGATCATTATCTTTTAGTCGTCATGTTACAACGTAGACTCAAAAAGATCACAGAGGTGGGCAACAGGAGTGCTACAGCAACAGAGAAGTTCAAGGACAAAGAAACACAGATCAGACTGCACTTAGCAACCATTCCAGTGATTTACAGGACCTGGCTGATGAAAAACTGGAAGACAGATGGTCAAACTGACAGAAGATGGTAGTTGAGACAGCAGAGGAAGTAATGGGCCACCGATGCGTGGATTACATCTGGAACATGAGCAATGATTGACAAAGCTCTGAAGGCAAAAAAGGAACAGTGCAAGACTGGCAGAACACTTAAAGGTGGACACAAAAGACAGAGACAGGGACAAAGAAATAAAGGAGAGATGCAGGCAAGAGAGAAATGTCTGGATTCAGGAGGTTGCAGAAGCACAGAAGGGAAACTTTCAAGCATCTCTACAGATTAGTGAAGAACCTCTCAGGAAGAACCAGACTATCCCTTGTGATACCCTTCAGGGACTCTCATGGATAGATGCTGAAAACATCTGAAAAACAAGCCAGACAACGGAAAGAATATTAAACTGTACAGAGCTGATCATTCTGCACAGGTTTGAGAAATGCCAACACTAAGTTAGAAACAGAAGCTGGACCAGTAACACCCAATGAAATTACAGCAGCCATTGAAGCCCTCAAACAGGTCTAAGCTCCCAGGACTGACAGAATTTAAGCAGAGGTACTGAAGGCAGGAGGCGATGTTCTGACTAAGCAGTTAACAAAGCTAACCAAACATGGATGAAAGAACAAGTGTCACAAGACTGGAAAGATGGTATCATCGTGGCATTGCCAAAAAAGGGGGCAATTTTACTGAGGGCATGAACAGGAGAGGTACTGTAAGGCTATCAACGCCAAGCAAAGTATTGGCTACCATCATCTGAACAGAATAAAGACCACAGTGGATGCCATACTACAAGAAGAACAGGCTGGGTTCTGTCCAGGTAGATCATGTTGTGAACAGATATTCGCTCTTCGACAGATCACTGAAAAAAGCTATTGCTTGGCAAACCCATCTTAATTAACTTTAAGAAAGCGTTTGATAGTGTCCATAGAGAGTCCCATGAAATATTGCCAGAAGCCATGGGATACCAGACAAGTAATCAACATAATAAGGAGTTTATATGATGGAAGCAAATATGCAGTAGGATCAGATACAGTCCTGGGTGAGTGTTTTGATATTGTGACTTGATTTAGACCAGGGTGTCTGTTATTAACAATTTGCCTTGTACTATCGATGGACTAGGTGATGAAGCAGACAACAACAGGCATTGTTGAAGGGGTAGAATCGTTTAGAGTAGATGAGTTGACTTTACCAACGACACTGCTTTACAAAGCACAACATGGAACAGAACGACTGCCCTTCTTATCAGAGGTACAACATAAGCAAAAATTGGACTGAAAGTAAATGTAGAGAAAACCAAGATTATGAAACAGGCATGAAACTGGAGAACGGATGCAAAGGTTAGCATGCATCAGAGACAGGGATGTGGGCGGTCAGGCCTAGTGATTCCTAGATCTGCTCTAGGAATTGTTTCAGGGCAGTTCTCTGACCTGTGTTATACAGGAAGTCAGACCTGATGATCACTGTGGTCTCTTCTGGCGTTGGAATCTATGATTAGAGTAGGAGTTGGAAGCCAGGAACAGGAACCCAGTGTCAGAGCCAGACTCAGAGGTCAGGAATCAGAGACAACAGTCAGAGCCAGGTCACCTAGAGTGCAGCAAGGAAGGGGCAAGGCTGGGAACTAGCAAGCACAAGAGCCATCACAGGTGAACTGCTGTTGCTTGGCTCAGGAGCTGGTGTGCTGACCCTCCCACCATTCGGGTAGTGGACCAAGTCCAGCAGCCTATTACAGGAATGCTGGGTGTGTTAGGATGCCCAGAGACTAGCTCTGCTGCAGCCCTGATTCCTGACAGAGTGGATGGAAATGAAAACAAACAGGTCCAAGCCCCTCTCTCTGTAGATAAAGATACGCGTCAGAGGTCAGGAAAAGCAAACCCCACTTTTGGAAGGATGAACAACACTTGGCCAAGCAGAGGTGTCCACTCCAAACTAAAGGTCAGATTATACCATGCGACTGTGCTGAGCACGCTACTGCATGGCGCAGAGACCTGGCCGAGGGCAGGCGCTAACAAGAAGAGACTGGAGGTGGCCCATCACAGATGGCTGAGGAAGACACTACACGTTTCCTGGAAAGACAAAACAACAAATGGAAGTTGGGGAGCTGCCAGAGCCAGAGGTGTTAGAAATATCATCAAAGAAAGACGGCTCAGGACATCGGGACACGTACCCCACGTGCAAGATGAGAGATGTGCTAAGCCAGCCTTGAACTGGGTGCCTGAAGGGGGAAAGAGAAAGGGAGGAAGGCCAGGGGAGAACTAGCAGAAGACAGTGCCAGAGGATATTGAAGACACTGGTATCATCTGGGAGGAAGTATCACAACTAGTGACTGACCGTAACCAGGGGAGGAACTGGATTGCCAGACATGTCTGTGGCACAGGAGGAAGTAAGGTCTGAGGTCAGGTTCTTGAGTGTTTAGAATATAAGAGGTCACATTTTCATCGTTCTCTCTAAGGTCTAGAAATTTATTTGTTTAAAAAAAATATATTTTTAATTTCACATGACTTTAGCAGCTGGAGTCTGAATACCAATTATCACAAGATTCCTGATACAATTACTCACTCATCTTGCTTGTGCCTACTAACAATCGACCAATGTATTCTATTTTTTTAAAAAAGTTGTGATATAAATTCTACACAGTGCAATATAAAGCCATTCCCATAACCTTAAGCATTTCTTGCAGTGTATAAGCTGCACATTTTTTTAATTGAAATTCAGTTATAATTAGTGGTTCCTTCGAGGCCTCCCTCCATTTTGCTGAAAAAGGGCACATGAGACACCACCGGTGGTGGGCTGAACATCTGAGTGTATCGAGTACTGAGAGCAGGATAACAGACACCGCAAGAGGGCTGTGAGGATCCATTTGCAGGATCTAGCTCAGTCTCCTTCTTTGGGATCTGCTGTAACAAATAACTTCCCTTTTCAGCAACAACAGGGGCTAGCCGCATGAAATTTATTAAAAATCCAGTATATTCTATTGCACGCAGGAGAACAAGTTTCATCTCCAGCATCAGTAACTTCCAACGCCTTGCTGCATCACAGACCTGTGTGGCCAGTATAAAAAGCTGCCCTTCAGTGCCTCGACAGAGATGCCTGATGTGAGGAGCATATAATGAAACAGACTCGACTGATAAATTGTTCCAATCTCCTCTCCTCTCCCCTCCCATTAAACAGTCAGTATGTGCTTGGGGGCCAGACCTGTGTCTGTGTGCTACTGAGACTGCCTGCCATATTTCTGGACACACCGAATATTTATTATTTAACAATGAATAAAAAGTAGCAAACACTCAGAGGAGACCAGAAGCAGGAAAACACACTCTACAGCGTCACAAACTAAAATTAGGGGAGATTTCCATAGATGTCAGACCAAGGACACATCTTCCATGAAAACATGAATACACCCAAGTGCCAGATTTAAATAACATAAGTCAAGCTGTGTCTCCGGGATTGCTGCTACCCTAGACTGCTCGGTAAAAAGGCAGTGCAGAACTTCCATTCAAAGCTGGGAACAGAAACCCTCGCATGGGCACTAAAAATAATTAACTCCGTTTACCATCATGAGGTACCCACATTAGCTCAGAGCTTCCAAAGAGAGAAAAGAAAACCAAGGAGCCTGGGAAGACTCTCTGTGGGGTCTAATTGTGACGAACTGGGACTGTTCCTAATGTTTGCTCTGAATACTGTGTTGGTGCCTCAGTGTCCCCTAGGCAGTTCTTAAGTATCTGGCAGAGCAAAGGGCCAGTGCACCTAATGCCTGGCACTCTGTATCCTAGCAACTGATGGCCTGGGCCCCTCCTCTGCAAAGGTGCCAACTGCAGGTGTTGGAGACAAAGGGATCAGGTGACCTCCTGGCCCGGGAAAGGAGCTGAGCAGAGAGGAGGGGCTGGAGGGGTTGGTTAGTCGGAAGCGCACGGAGGGGCAGAGGATGCTGAATGCTCCAAGGAGAGACCCAGGAGGTGAAGACGTGTGAGCTTCTTGCCCTGAACAAGTCTGCTCCAGGGAGAGGAGGCTCCCCAAAGTCCTGCCTGGCTTTGTGGGGAGCAGTTCCAGAGCATCGCCCGGGGACTCCGTGACAACTGGTGGCAGCGGAGGGAGATACTGCACCCCGTGGATGGCGCTTCCTGCAGTAAGTGACTGGGGAGCAGTAAAACAAAGGAGGGATAATGAGGACCAGGCGTGCTGAAGGCTCAGAGAGGGACGGTTTCAGGGGGCAGTTAACCTCTGGGAGTGTGTGACCAGCGAGAAGGACTGTTGGAGTAACAGGGTCCCCTGAGGATTGCAGCGAGCAGTCTCAGGGGCGGAGGAGCTTGCCGCTCGACCCTGGGAGAGAGAAGGATTTTGCAGTAGCAGGGTTCCCTGGGGATTGCAGGAGCAGTCCAGGGGCAGAGGAGTCTGCAGCTCGACCCTGGCAAAGAGGTGGTGATCACGAGAAGGGCTGGCACACCAGGGGTTCTTCCTGGAAACCATGGGGAGCCAAGAGCACACAGGCCTGTGAGTCCAGAGCCACTTGGGAACGGTGAAGTGATGGCCTATCACCAGCTCCTTAAGAAGGACATTGTGATCCTGTGCACAAAGAGAGAGTTACGCATGGGGAAGTTCACCAAGGCACAGTTAATCGTGCAGTTGGAGGAGGAGGACCGCTCTGAGGAGCAGATTCCTGACCCAGATGGGGCTACAAGAAGGATCTGGGAGCAGCTGGAGCAGCAGCCAGGCACTCCTGAGAGTCTGGTCCCAACCAGACAAGGATCTTCACGATTGGGTTCCCCATCAGGGGATCAGAGATGGATGGGATTGGAGCAGAGCCGAGAGAGAGCGAGAGGACCATGAGAGAGAGCAAGAGGCTGTGGAAAAGCTGCAGGAGAAGCAGCAGCAGCACGGACTGGTGATGGTGGAGTGGAGAGACATAGGGGCTGCCCAGGGGTCAGTGGGGAAACACGCCTGCAGGGGTGAGGCCCTGGGACAGAGGGAACTGTGGTGGTGCAGCCGCAGATGCTGAGGGACTGTGGGACCTGGGTGAAGGTCCCTGGGGTGAAGCCCTCGCCCTGCCTATGGCCCGGATCCCTGTGCAGACGCAGGAGGGGTCGGACTGGCTGGTCATTGGGGTTCTCCAGGATATCGGCTGGGAGGCCCTGTTGGGGGGTGACTGTCTCCCCTTGGGACAGGATCCAGGCCCTGCTCCTGTAACTGCCGAGGTTTGAATTTAAATCCAGGGAACCAATTGGCTGGGATGGAAATGGTCAGTGAAAATGCAAATGACCTGGCTGGCAGTGGGGGAGGGGCTGCTGGACTCAGGATACCTGCCTACCTGTAACCAGCCCCCTGGACTGAGGGGGAGGGAGAGATGCTCCCCGCCCCCCTGCACACCGGAGAGGGGCTCACGCTGGCTCTGATGCTGAGACCAGAGCAGAGAGCTCGCTGCCTGCCCCCACTGGGACAGCCAGGGCAGCGCTGAGCACGGGGGGAGCTGAGACCCCAGCTGAGTGGGGGGACACCCAGGCAGGGCAGGTCAGCTGCCAACCAGGTTTGCCTGGTCCAGACGTGCTGCTGGGAAATGATATACACAGCAGGGAGGGAGCTACAGGGACAAGGCTCAGGGAGGCTGTGACCCAGGCCCAGCCAGTGAGAGGGAGCAGGTCCACTCCCTGCCCAGCAGCTGAATCCCAGACCGAGCTGCAGAGAGATCCCTCCTTGGAGAAGCTGAGGGAACTTGCTGGCCACAGCGCTGCAAACCCCTTGGGAAGGCTGCAGGGACAGAGTCCTGCGGGAAGAAGGGATTCCTGTCCCGGGAATGGGCTCCCCAAGGGGAAGTAGAACTGAGGGGAATCGGGAGGCAGCTGGTGGTGCCCCAGGAATCCACAGGGTTCTTCCTCTCAAGCTGCTGGATGGGAGGAGAGTGAGGGACCCCTGGACCGGAAAGGGGAGGATTGGGAGGAGAAGGGGAAAGACCCCCTGGTGGATCTCTTCCCTGAGGTGGGAGCCAATCTCCCCATCAGGTGTTCCCCATTCAGAGTCACTGGGAAAGCACCCAGATCCTGGAGAGAGAGGTCAAGGACATGCTGGCTTTAGATGGGATCCAGCCGTTTTACAGCCCATGGGCCTCATCCGTGGGGCTGATCCCCAAGGGAGACAGGATGGTCTGTTTTATGGGGGCTATCAGAAGCTTAAAGCCATCACAGTGTCCGATGCCGACCCCATGCCTAGGCCTGGGGAGATTCTAGACAGCAGAGGGGGATGGAGAACTTGGCCCTGGCAGACACTGATAACATGTGCATCTTTAGCCAGACCTGGGAGGAACAGGTGTCCAGGGGAAGAGGGGGCTGGGCTGCCTCAAGGAGGTGGGACTGACGGTAAAAGCTGGAAAGTATAAGATGGGGATGGCAGAGGTGTTGTGTCTGGGCCACAAGGTGGGGAGCGGCTGCCCAAGCCCAGAGCTGGCCAAGGCCAAGATGGGGGCTCTTAACCAAGAGAGCCCGAATCGCAGCCCAGAGTGCTGGGAGAAGACCCTGTCCCAGTTTTAACCCCAGGAGTATTGGGGTGGCAAAAGGGTACAGGCCCGCATAAACCTTCCACCATGGGCCCTGCAAGTGCCATCAAGCACACTCAAGCAAAGAGAGGGCACAAAACTGGGAGGGCCTGGTGTAACTCACACCAAGGAATGGGAGAGATGCTGGGGCATCCATGGGAACGTTGGTGGGTTCGAACTTCCCCAGGTCACTGGCTGGAGTGACCTGGCTCAGTTCGGTCTCGAAGGGGGGGAGAGATGTGACGAACTGGGACTGTTCCTAATGTTTGCTCTGAATACTGTGTTGGTGCCTCAGTGTCCCTAGGCAGTTCTTAAGTATCTGGTGGTGGGCAGAGCAAAGGGCCAGTGCACCTAATGCCTGGCACTCTGTCTCCTAGCAACTGATGGCCTGGGCCCCTCCTCTGCAAAGGTGCCACTGAAAGTGTTGGAGACAAAGGGATCAGGTGACCTCCTGGCCCGGGAAAAGGAGCTGAGCAGAGAGGAGGGGCTGGAGGGAGGGGTTAGTCTGGAGCTGCTGGGGATAAGGAGTGAAGTGCAGACCTAGGGGTCTGGCTCACTGCCCCCAGAATGGACCCGGCCGAGGGGTCTGGTTCGCTGTATCTACAAGCTCTGTTTTAGACCCTGTTCCTGTCATCGAATAAACCTCTGTTTTGCTGGCTGAGAGTCACGTCTGACTGCAAAGTGGGGGTGCAGGACCCTGTGGCTTCCCCAGGACCCCGCCTGGGTGGGCTCGCTGTGGAAGCCCCGGAGGGGCAGAGGATGCTGAATGCTCCAAGGAGAGACCCAGGAGGTGAAGACGTGTGAGCTTCTTGCCCTGAACAAGTCTGCTCCAAGGGAGAGGAGGCTCCCAAAGTCCTGACTGGCTTTGTGGGGAGCAGTTCCAGAGCATCGCCCGGGGACTCCGTGACACTAATCATGAATGCAAAGAAGTTATTTACACCAGGAGTAAGGCAATACGATGTTTTAACTCCAGACAGCTAATGTTTAGCAACCCCCATGCAGACCCTCCATAACTGCTGTATGTATTCTCGCTGCATCAGCGCACCACCAAGTTTCCATCTGCTACCAATTACACTAAACAAATATCAGTGGCTGACCCAGCCACCTCGTCGTCATTAGTCTGTCCTGCCATGCAGGGACCCCAACACCCCCCCGCAGCAGGAGGAATGCCTGCTGTGGCTTCACGCAGACACATAGCGTACCCACAGGGCACTGCATGAACATTTTTCCATGCACATTCATTGCTTTCTGAATAATATTCATTAGTCAGTGGAGGATGAGCAGGAAGCTTCCACAGGCTCTACCCTACTTTTCCTACTTTCCACACCTTTGCCTGCATTTTCACTGGCACTTCATTCTCTTCATTTCTCACCTGCAAATCCCTTGTGGTGCCTGCCATTCCTATCAGAGAAGTTGTTTATTTAGAGGCCATATTTTAATTACTCAGCTGATGGAACAATGCAGCACAGAGAGCCAATGCAGAAATACTTTAACTCAAGTGTTAGATATGTATCTTTAAGCATTTCCCTCTCTACCCAGGGGTGAGGCACCAGCAGCCTTTTCTCAGCCACAGTGATGACCTGGCTTGCAGTCTCTCTGGTACCTACCTCGCTGGAGCTATATCCCCAGTGCTCCCCAAATTAATGCCTGGCCTAGAAAGACAGTTGTTTCCCCTGGCTGCAAAGGCATTTTCCAGAGCCCACACAGAGCTCTGGGAGGCCAGGAGTCCAGCAGCATGCAAGAAAAGGATTGGACCTTTGTGTGGATAACGAGAACATCCAGAGTCACAACAGTAAATGCAGGTAAAATAAGACGTTTGGAATGGCTCTACAGCTCTTGCTGCAAGACATAAGCTGACCTCTAGTTAACAGGGGTAAAGAAAGAGCCTTGGAGGAACCCTATGCCACAAGTTTTATTACCCTTCCTCCAGAGCAGCTAGGGATTGCCACAGGGCACTAGACTGGTGCTCCGCAAGTTCCCATCTTCCTCCACCACCATTTTTTCCTGGCCCCCTCCAGTGGGTTTGTTTTGGTATTTGACTTTATTTTTTAAAAACAAGTTATAGCAGCTACAATAGCAAACCCCTCCCCTCTGCCCCCCAAGTGTTTGAAATACTGACCCATGGACTGGTGAGGGTTCACTTTTACTGTAACTCCATGTTAGCGAATTTCTAACGTTAATTTGTAGCTACACTGAGATGAAGATTGACTGACATACATAAGATACCCCAAGAATAATAAACATGCTTGTCTTAACAAAACAAATTCAAATGGATGTTTTGCAGTGATTTTGATTAATAAACGAGCAAGCTCTCATATCACCTCGTTAACTCATGTCAAGATGTCAGCTCCAGAGAAATAGTAAATAGTTAATCGCAGCAAATCAAGACTGACAGCGAACATGTGCAGAATGCCACTGCCATCTTCCATCGATTCATAGATCCCAGGGCCAGAAGGGACCATTGTGATCCTCTAGTCAGACATCCTGTATTACACAGCCCACAGGACTTCCCCAAAAGAACCTTTACAAGGACAGCATGTAAATCCTGAAGAGCTTGGTGCAACTCACTGATTTTTGCAATACAATGCATCATTTTTTGTAGAGACATGACCACCCTGCACGCTCTCTCTCCGGAGGTTTATTTTTAAAGTGAACACAAATCTTTGACTAGGTTAGTTCCAGTAATCTCTATACAGACAGATTCTGATGATATTTCCTGTTTCTGCGCACTCCACCCTCGGTGCTACAGCTATCTCGCGCCATTTTAACCCTGCCCAATGCATCAGCTGCATCTGGCTCCCTTCCTCCAAAACAAGCAAGCCTTGTGCAAAAACAGCTTCTTAAAGTTAGGAGTAAGGGGCACCAACCCAGCCCCCAATGTCCTGGCTCTAATCCTACATTTGTAAGTTTTGCCAAAAATGGAGTGGAAAACAGCAGTCAGCAAAAATCAGGTTATTTACAGAAGAATGTGACCCTCAGTGCGGCACATTTCCAAAGTCACCTTCCAGCAGCACCACAGCAACTATCACACCGTCAAGCACACTCTCACAGACAAAGAAACTGTTACAGCAACTGTGACCCAAAAGCCCCTCACAACAACCTGTGAGAGCACAAGAAAACCTGCTACAGAAGACAGGAAGTAAACACTGCAGCAAGCTGAGAACTGCATCATCTGACCTATCTCATTATCACAGCCCCAGGCCATGTCCACAGCATCAGTATTAGATTTATTTCATGAATATATGCAAGGCAATCCCACCCCAGGCTGCCCCGCAAGTGAGACAGGAAGCAGAGTCTGAGAGCTAGAATATCAGTGCACAATGCATTCAGGCGTCTTGTTCCTTTCCTATAGAGCCAGGCCTAAGATGGGGCCTGTCACATTTTTCCATTAAATGTTTAAAGAAATAAGGATCTGGTTAAAAACACCTGCCAATGCACTACAAGGCCAGGCCGGCTCAGAGGAACGGGTCACAGGCTCCTTTGCCTTGGACATGGGCTCAAATCAAAACCTGGTCACAAGGTGACCAGCTGTTATCAGCTGGCTGCTATCTAGTGGCTTGTGAGAAAGGACTGGATGGTCTAGACAAGGAATCGGCAACCTTTGGCATGTGGTCCATCAGGGAAAGCCCCTGGCCCGCTGGGCCGGTTTACCTGCCGTGTCCGCAGGTCCGGCCGATCGTGGCTCCCACTGGCCGCAGTTCGCCGCTCCAGGCCAATGGGGACTGCAGGAAGCAGTGCGGGCCGAGGGATGTACTGGTCCTACCTTCAAAACAGGCCCAGTCTGGAGCTCTGGGTCCAACAGCCCTGGACACAGAGCTCCTGCACCGGGAGCCCTGTCAGGGCACAATGAGGCAGAGAGTGAAGCTTGCACTGCTGCTGCCCCGTTTGACTCTGATTGGAGGATTTAACTCTGGCACATTTCACCAGCATTCATTTCAACTCAAACATTTTTAGTTCAAGTAAAAGCCATGCAAGGGGCCAAGCAAGTTCACTCAAGTTAGTGAAATCGCATCTGCTGCACAAGACCCAACCGCAGACTCCACAGGCACAGTGCGCACTGTTGCTGGATGAGGATTGCAAGGCAATCCCAGGTGCTTCCCTGCAACGCCCCCACTCCGATGAGCCCAATCTCCTCCCTCTCTGAGCATCACACAGGTGCATGGGACATAATACAAACAACACGAGTCACCCGGGCACATTTTCAATATGTCCAGTCTGATATCACAGGAGAATTACACCTTCATTTAAAAAACAGGGTCTCAGTGAGTAGACAGGCCACAGTTCACACTGTAACCACGAGACAAGGCGCTGAGTCTGGACTCCTGGGTTCTATTCACGAATCCGGCACTGACTTGCTGTGAGACCTTGGGCAAGTCACTTCCCCGCTCTGTGCCTCAGTGTCCTTACTTCTGAAATGGGTACATGGCAACATCCAAGTGAAGAGCGTTGAGACGGCCAGACTAAAAGCACAATGTCAAGTAGCTCATTTTTTAAAAACGAAACTGGCATCAGGCAATCAGATCAGGGTGCAACAGGTAATGTTGCTAGTATAGACCAGGGTTTAAATGGCTAACAATTGCAAAATGCTGTCAGTCACAACCAAACTATTGCCTTCAAGATAACAGCGTAATTCAGCTGGCCCTGTTAACCGATTTCTCAGGCCCTGTCTACACCATTCAGGGAAAGTGTCAGCCACCTTCTAGCATGAACTGTAGCTCACTAGAAAGATTCTAGCTTGCTTACCCAGGCCTGAAAAAGTATGCTATCTGGGCCATTCACCTCAGATCAATTTACAGACAGCAGCTGTGATGCACGTGCTTAGTACCAGCACAATCACACACTCCTCTCTCCATTGCTGTAACTCAACAGTGGGTTCAGACAATTCCCTCCGCATGGTGACTTCTTTACTTTTTAACAGTCTGCATGGTCAAAGAATTTCAGAACTGTCTATTGGAATATAATGGAGTATATACAGCACAGAGCAGGCAGCAGCATCACCAACTCCAACTGTCCAAAAGTTATGAGGCAGAACCCCCAAAAATCACGAGATGGACTTAAAACTCATGAGATTCTAAAATTGAATGTGTTTTGGGTTCTTTGCACTAACTGGGGGGCAGAGGGAGAGCCTTTAGGTCACACTTTGGTCCCATTTTCAAGCTTTTCTCTGCAACGATGAGGGCTAGAAACTTACTTGAACAAAAGCTAAAGCACATGCTTAAGTGCTTGCAAGACCAGGGCCTACTTTTGCTGCTGGGTCCCAAGGCCTTAATCAATCAAACCCCATCCTAACACAACGGGCACAACTAAACATCTTGCAGCCACCTGCCCACGACACTAGAGTTCTGATGTGATAGCAAGATTTTGCTGTAAGAGAGGCTGGATGTCAGAGTGCTGTGCTGTCGTCACACCAACATGCAGTTCTAACACCCATGCAGGAAAAAAGAGTCAGTTAAAATATCAAGATAAATGAAGATCACTCAGAGGCTGCTCCCTCCTGCTTTGCTGAGCTGTTCCAGCACCTCACCAACCATTTCAACAGCCGCACAGCAGGTAACTAGGATTCCTCATACATTACAGGGCTCTTCATCATACCAAACAACACCGCATGTTTCTTAGCTATTATAAAATACACTGCACTGTAATTGTGTCTCTGGGTCTAGCAATACCAATGAACCACAAGAGCATTGCCCAAGCCCTTGGGGAGAATTACGGCCTCCTTAGGTTCAGCTGGATGCATATGACTCCTTAGATTATCACTCTGATTATGTGTATTTTTTTAAAAAGTCATTTCACGGAACATTCATTTCACAGATGTGCTTCCATGAGGACAATTATTATTATACAAGATACAGCGGTGCCAGTCATACTCCCACCAATACAACTGAAGTTGACACTTTATTCCGAAATTGTCATCCCCCCCCCCCCCCCGCACCATTTAATTGGGACATTTTGTCCCCAAACTTGCACTCATTAAGTTTTACACATGTGGGTCAAAGAGACAAAGTCTTTAAAGCTGTGGTTTGCAGGACTGGGCCCTGGAACAGACAGTTTTACAGTTGTATCTCAGTCTGTGTGCAAGTGAATCAAATGCCCACATTGTATAAACATATCAAAGATGCTCACTCCTGGATTAAATGTGGTACCAGAGATTTCAAATCTCGCTCACTATCGAAATGTTGCCCCCACTGTTCACTTGTTAAATTTTCAAACATGCACCTTCGTGCTTTCCTCCAGGCTGCCCCTCACACCCTGTACACATCCTCTAAGCCCCCTCCCAGTTCTCCTTAAACCCCTTCTCAAAGCTTTCCTTTGCCCTGATGCTACAAACAACTTGGCAATGGCTAGGCTGCTGGCATGCGGAGATCACTGCCTGTCGCCCTGACCACTACTGTCGCATTGTTTCCTTGCACTCCCCTGTCTGTAACCACATGTTGTCTCTTGGCTTATGCTCCAACTGTTGGGGCAGGGTTGTGGGGTTTTTTGTTCTGGGTTTGTACAACAGGTCCTGGCCCCTGACTAAGGCTCATAGGCACTAAGATAATACAAATAATAAATAGGAGCCCTTTTTAGGGATCAAACATTTTAAAAAGTAGATTAATCACCCTTTTGAATTTGAATAAAATCTGAATTCCATGTTTTTAGGGTAGCATTTCTGAGCTTGTCTAACTAGACGGTGAAGCCACTCAGCCCTCACACAGGTTAGTCCCGGGGACTATCAGAAAATACACAACAGAAAAAGATTAATGTTTTTGGGAAAAATGAGCTCTGGTCATTCCAGCAGCAGCCAGTCATTTAGTGCCGCTCCTCAGGGCAAACAGAGCTCCCCTGGTCTGGGAACAAGACCTGCTTGGTGGGAGAGGGGTGAAATGCTCTGGCCTGGGTGCAGGCTGGGGGCGAGAGCAGGAATATGGGTAATACTTGCAAAACTGAGATCTGGTCTGCACCACAGACCTATATTGCTCAGGGGTGTGAAAAATCCACACCCCTCAGCGACACAGTGATACTGACTTAACCCCACATGTAGACAGGGCTATGTCAGTGGGAAAGCTTCTCCTCCCACCAGCACACCTACCGCCTCGCTGGGAGGCGGGCTAACTACGCTGATGTGAGAGCGCTCTCCTGTTGGCAAACAGCGTCTTCAATAAAGCACGGCTGCTGTGCCAACACAGCACTTTAAGCGTTAACTTGCCTTGAGCAGCGCACTGCTAAGGCCCTATCCACATGGCAGGAACCTTGCTAACGGTGGCTATTTTAATGGCTGGGTTTAAACCCAGCCTAATTTGGGCAGAAATTCCTGTCCCAAGAACTGAAATCTATTCTAGACGATAAGGACAGAGATGCTGGTGTGGCTAGCACCACTCCAGCTGGAGTGTGCATAGGACCTGGATGGCAACAGTCTTGCCTGGGAAACCCCAAAGATCTTACAGACCAAACGCCCTACTGCTGAATCCTCCTACTTGTCTCCTTAGCTGGGGACTGGCCTGACTCTGAGGTGGCTCCCCCTCCACAGCACAACTCCCCAGCCTGAGCTCCATCCTCCTTATCACCCTGGCTCTACAGCTGGGCACCCTGAAGTGTCTTTAATCCCCCTGCAATTACCTCCACTGCTCTGGGTCCGACCCCCTACGTCCTCCAGCCCAGAGCTCAGCAGCTCCAAGCAGGAGAGGAACCCAGCCTGAGCCAGAACTTGAGTCCAGAGACCTGGAACATCCTCTCCCCAGGGTGGCAGGACTCGGGGGCCCCAAATCCTGAGTCACAGACACCCATCACACATCCCCCCCACTGCATGTAACCCCCTGCATACAGAGACCCCTCATTGCATGTAGCCCCAAAGGCACTGGAACGCCCCACTGTAATGTAATGCTGAGAGCCATTGAACTAAACTGTAAATCCTGTATGTGATAGAAACTACTTCAAACCAGCGGGGGTGGCAGCCCCCCAGCTCCAGGACCTATGTGTAGCCTCCATCGTGTACAGAGCTGCCCTCCCCCCCGCCCACAATTCATGTAAGCTCCCAGGCTATAGAGGCCCCCTCTTCATGTAACTTGCGCCACTGCTTGAGAGTACGGCTCACACGTTGCAGTGATAACACCTCGCCCCCCACCGCATGCAGCACCCCCCATTCTCCTCCCCCAGCACCTAGCACTGCTCCCCCACTACGAGGTTCCCCCCTCCTCCTCCCACACTGCATGCAGCCCCCTTTCCTCCCTCCGCACCCACTGCATGCAGCCCCCCCACTCCTCCAGTACTGACCCCCCCACTCCCGTAGCACTGCCCCCCCCACTGCATGCAGCCCCCCCGCACCTAGCACTGCCCCCCCACTGCATGCAGCCCCCCCGCACCTAGCACTGCCCCCACACTGCATGCAGCCCCCCCCACACACCTCTTGGAGCGCTGCAGCAGTCGCCCTGGCCCGCTGGCCCGGTGCCGGGCGGCGCCGCCCCAGTAGCTCGGGTCCGACATCCCCGCCGGCCCAGCCGGCACCAGAGCGCGGCGGAGCAGCGGCCCCAGCAGCCTCGGCGCGGCGCCGCCCCGGGCTGGGCCTGCCGCCTCAGAGCCCGCCCCCCGCCCCCGCCAGGCCCCTCGCTCGCCGCCCCGGACCCCTCCCCCGAGCTCCCCCGTCCTGCGGCCCCGGAGCTCTGCCCCCCCGCGCCGGGCCAGCTCCCAGTCCTGCCCCCCCGCACCCTCCCCGAGTCTGCCCTCCCCGCGCCCCCGCCGCCCCCGACTCTGCCCTCAGGACCTGCCCCGCCGCGCCGGCCAGCTCCAGTCCGGCACCACCGGACTCCCCCCCCGCCAGGCCCTGTCCTGCCACTGCCCCCTTGACACCTCTTGCCCCTGGAGTCCCCCCCCAGACTTTTTGCACTCCTCTGAGCTCCGAGTCTCCCTCGTTCCGACCCGGACCCTGCCCCGCGCACCTGGCCGCCTCTCGAAAGCCCCCCCTCCTTCCCCCCGCAGACTTCTGCTCACCTCATCTTGCCCGCCAGCCCCCCCGGGCTTCCTTCCTCCCCAAGCTCCGAGCGCCCGGGACCTCTACCACCTATAAGCTCCAGCCCCTTCCTCTCCCCAGGACCCTGCACCCCTCTGAGCTCCGAGCCTTGGTTTCCCGCCAGGACCAACTGCCCCTCTGAAGCCCCCCAGACCAACTGCCACCCACACCCCATACGGAGCATGCCACCAAAGACCAATCACGGAGATCACATGTGCCTCCAATCCCCCCCCCAGCCTCCCACATCCGCCTCCAGGCCTGCCCCCACTGAGCCTTCCCCCCACAACACCCCACCTTCCAGTCTGAGCCCACCCCCAAGCCCCACACACACACTGAGCCCCTTCCCAACCCAGAGCCCCTCCTGCAGTCCTGGTACTCCTCCAACTGAACCCCCTTCCCCTCTGTATAAAGGCCTGAGACCCCTTCTTCTCCCAGCCCCCCTCTGCTGAGCCCCAACCCACCCCCTGCAGCCCTAAGACTCCCTCTAATTAAGCCCCCTTCCTCTCCCAGCCCATGTAGACCCAGCCACACACACGCTGTCCCACAGTTGAAGTTTCCCTCTTGCCATGTGAGGGGCTGAGCCCCTGGCCTTTCCCAGCCACCGCCCCCTGTCCCAGTATCCCCCCTGTAACTGAGCCCTGTTTGGCCCCCAGACTCCATCCATCATCCCTCCTCCCCCGTTGAGCCCATAGGTCCCCTTCCTGCCCCCAGGCTGATCTTATGCCCCCTTTCTTTCCCAGTCCCCAGCTAATAGGCTTGCCGCTCCTGCCGCCCAGGAGGGGCTACACTGCCCTCGTGGCTGCAGAAGGGGGGTGCTGGCAAGTGGGGTCACTGAAGGCACTGTCCGCCACCCCACACCCATTCACCCTTCTTGCCCCACTGGCTGTACCCACCTTGCTGTGGTGTGTGCAGAGCCGGAGCGTTTGTCATGGACACGGTGTGGCGTTTGTGTATTTCCTGCTGCTGAGGATAAACAAATACATCTGTAGAAGTACCACAGCAAGCCACAGTCTGCTCAGCGCTCTCACCCATGCAGGCAAATCAGCCAGGCCCAGGAGGTCATGCCCAGGCAGCAGTAGGGCCTAGTGGAACCCCACTGAAATCACAGCAGGGTGCATTCAAATTTTACAACCTCTGTGCTGCTCCCACTGCCACAGAGCCCTCGCCCCTCCCTGTGCAGCAAGGACCAGCAGACACGCTGCAAAAGAGGGCCTTTCCCGCCTTACAGACAGACATTAATTCCAGAGAAAACTGCCAGGTGACAGGAAGACCGCCACAAGTGCACAAAAATCAAGCACTCCAGTTAGGAAATGCCTGAAGGAAGGCTGCGCAGGCAACCACGTATTGCCTTTGAGGGCCAGATTTTCAGAGACCCTCAATGCCTACTGTTCTCAGTGGGAACTCCTGAAAAGCTGGGCCCATTTGTGGATACTGAGCCCATCTAAAAATCCTGGCCCATTAGGGTGAGCCAACTCCCACGGAACCTAATGGCAGTCTTCCCCGTGGCTCCAAAGGGCATTGGTCTATCACACAGAGCCCTATTTTTCACTAACCTTGTTCTCTAAAGCAACTGAGCAAAACTCCAAAAACCTTAAAACAAAAAATTCAACCTGGAGCAGAGACCAAGCCTGGAAAATTTCAACTTAAACAGTTTGCTAAAGTTATAAGCCACTGAAAAAGGGTTAGAACGGGTCATGTAAAGGAACCTTAAGTATAAGGTGTTGCTGCTGCCATGCCTATAACATTCATATTTCTACCGCTCACAGCGTCCACCTCAGCCCCTCAGTGCAGGGCAGATGATACAAACACAAGCAAAATGTCTTTTGAAACATCACCACATCAAAACAATCGAGGAATTGGAATCATCTCACCAACAGGAATCGCACTGTCTCAGCTGGCCACAGCACTGGCACAGATGGCCCTGGATTTTAGTCAGTGAAGATACTTGGAAGAGAGAGAGAATTTAAGCCCAATCTCCCTTTTTCCTCTCCTCAAAATCCTAATTAATACTGAATCTGTGACATCCCAGTTGTCTCCATAGCGACCATCTGGTGTAATACACAGTGCAGCAGCACTGCCACAAGAGAAGCCATCCCATCTAGGCCAAATGAAGGATCTTCAGCACTAAGGTAGGAGAAGGAGACCAAATGTTATAAGAAAGTTAAACTGCTGTTTGCATAAATGTTCTCTTACTTTGGGCTTGCTAGGGATGAAAAACCTCCTTTAAGCACACGTCTGCTCAGTGAAGGAGGTGTTAAGCAAATGGGTCGTTGCAGGAACAGAACCCCAGAGCCACAGGAAAACAATCCCCGCCACAGCGAGGGAATTGGGTTAGGCAAGAGCAGGAGGCTTTTCCACTCTGTGGTCACATAGTGTGGAGTGTCTTAAAGTTGCAGAAATGTATTTTTAAATCTGCCTAGCTTCCTCCTTCATTGGCAGAAGAGCTCCAGACAGCACGTTACAGATTTTGCATGTTCTTTTCTTAGGCTTGGTCTACACACAGCATTTGTACCAGTCTCTCACTATGTGGCTAAAGGTGTGAGTTTCTATTGGAATAGTGACATTGGTGCAATCCCCGTGTGGATGCAGTTGTACCAGTATACTAGCATAGAGGGAATACGCTATCTGCACTGGGGAGCTGTTCTGCTTTACCGGCACTGGCACAGTTAACGGGGTACCGCTTTTGTGTTTAGACAAGACCTCCAGAAAGCTGTGAACTTCCACTGCTCTTGCTGCATTTCACCCTTGAGAAGAACCACAATCCCCATGCAACAAGACAAACTCAGCCCTACTGGCAGAGATCCATGTGGTGGTGAAGCTTAGTGCCAAGCGAGTCTGGCTCTCCAATTACAAGGCTTGTCTGTTCCAACCATTCCCTTTTTACAATTAAAGCTGGTAGCCTCCCATCTCTTTCTTTGTTACAGTTTAGCTCCTACACAACCAGGAGTTTAGTGCCTAGAAATCTAAATTAAAAGAGAAACCTGGACCCAATCTCAGCCTTCTCATTAATGAGAAATCCACATCTTGCCAATCACACACAATGAAGAGTGTCCGATGCTTTTCAGCCAGACGGATCTCCCAGTGCATTTTACAAACCATGAACTTGACTCTGCAGCGCGACCCACATGCAGTGCTGAAGAAATGGGGACAAAGGGGAACAACTGTATTGGGGCCCTACACTCAGGAGTGCCCCCAAAACATCTGACTGGGGTGAAATTGAAGGCGGTGAGGCCTCGGCGAACACGATGCACCTGGGCCTCAAATTTCTCCTGAAGGGCTTGACCACATGGACGGACCCCATTGCTTGTCCATGGCCCCACTGGTACTGAGCATGCCCAGGAATCCATCCATGCCAACATCACTGCCGGATCAGGGTCTATAGGGCTTACTTCGCCCTGGACTGACCAGCGGTTTCCTGCCGAGCAGGACACATCACGCATTTAACAACACAGAGCAACACTACACAACTTTTCAGGGCAGGAAATGAAGAGAATACCATAGCCAAGGAAAATGGGAAAATGACACAGGGGATTTAGGGAGGCAGGAAGCAATTACTCATGCTGCAATTTAGCAAGGACACTACAGTTACCCAGAGTGCCCCTAAATCCTTAATGACTACAAGTGGCCAAGATCTCAGTTTACATCTTATCCCTAAATCAGCACCCCCAACAGTATTTTGCATGTTCAAGCATCTGTTCATGACTGCAGGAAAGGGAAACACATGCTTGAACCTGGGTGCTTTGGAGAGTTCCATGCAGGTACTAGCTAGGCCCAGCCCTGCTTCATTTGAGAGCTGACAAGATCACAGCAAAAAGCAGTATGGGTGCAGCCTAATTAACGCAAACAATGAGACACACAGTCGTTAAAGTAAGGGAATTCTGAAGGCTGCCAAGACACCCAGAGCTCAGCCACATTGTGCCTATATAATGCAAGCCACCTCCCCAACCCAGTCATCATTGTGCTTCTAGCAAGACCCTTTATGCTGGAAGCACTGCGTCACCATGACAACTTCCTCCATCACACTCTTCTTGGTACTGCAGTTAGAGCGCTAATGCAGAAAGAAGCATCTGCACTGACACGTTCCTGAGAGCCAGCAATAGGTTTTCAGCAGCCACGCTGGGGAAGCATCGGAGGGTCTTTATTAGTGAACATGTCAGTGAGTCTGAGTGAGGGAACAATTAGCACATGATGATCTGACCAGCCCCAGCTGCCTCCAGCTGGGAGATCCAAAACCATGCCCCTAACCTCTGTTTGCTGAAAGCTGGGAATGGCCACAGGTCTGGATCACTTGATGATTTCCTGTTCTGTTCATTCCTTCTGGGGCACCTGGCTCTGGCCACTGTCGGAAGACAAGTATCAGAGGGGTAGCCATGTCACATAACCGGCATAGACCCAGACTGGGGTGCAAGAGTTTTTAAAGTGTCAGTGAATAAGTAGGCTCAGGTTCGCCACCCATGGAATGAATAAGGAGTCCAAGTCAGTATCGGTGGAGCGGATAGGTACATGGGTGGAGTGCATCCCTTGGTCGCTCAGGGAAGGAAGTGGGTTATTTCCCTGGTCGGCTGTCTCAATTACTCAGTGTGGTATTGGCGGTGTCCGGTGATGTGTTCGATATAAATGTCTCTGGACCACCTGATGGCGTGGTAGCCAAAACATCTGTTAGTCTATAAGGTGCGACAGGATTCTTTGCTGCTTTGTCAGAAGACAGGATGCTGGGCTAGATGGGCTGACGCAGCATGGCCATTCTTATGGCCTTCAGCTTGCCTTTTTTCATGTATGTTGCCCAAGGGCTGGATTCAAGGAGGACAAAACCTTCAAAGTAAATTTCCAACCACCACCCTTTCCCCTGCAATAAGGTAGCTAGAGGAGCAAATTAAATTGCACCTAGAGATGGGAGTCCTCCCATACTGTGCAAACATGGCTCCAAAGCCTTATCTACACTGGGGAAATTTCAAGTCCCTCAGAAGATTGTACATAACCAGCTAGAGTTTTAAGGGGGAGGCATAGCACAGTGGTTTGAGCAGTAGCCTGCTAAACCCAGCACTATGAGTTCAATCCTTGAGGGGGCCATTTAGGGATCTGGGGCAAAAATCTGCCTGGGGGTTGGACTAGATGACCTCCTGAGGTCCCTTCCAACCCTGATATTCTATGATGAGCTAACCCTGCACAAAGCCATCCACACTGGTCTCCCAGGCAGCTGTGGCACTGAGTTGGCTTTAGCAATCTTTACAGAATTTCCCTAGCATAGACATGTCTAGAGCCTGCACTTCAGCAGCCCAGGCCTTTGCTAAACACTTCCCCACCTTTATGCAGAAAGCAAGTGGCAATTTTATTGTCATGTCCAGGAAGTTTCTTTTTGTATGCAAAATAAATGTCCTTCCTGAGACCCATGAATCTGATTACTACAGTGCTGGTCAACAAAGATCTGTAGGCTTGCTGCTTTCCCACGGCCTGAGAGACCAGACAGATTCCATGCCTCAGCCATTCATATCCTGCAAAGTGCAGTTTGGATGACTCTTGCTGTATTTATGATTAAACTGGTTGCTGACTGGCTGGCAGGGTCACATCATCAGAGACCTCCCTTACTCACCCTGCCTTGTACAGTCGCTTCTGGGCACAGTATCACATACTTGTGTTGGAGATAGGGTGAGCAGATGTCCTGATTTTATAGGGACAGTCCTGATATTTGGGGCTTTTTCTTATATAGGCTCCTATTACCCCCCACCCCCGTCCCGATTTTTCACACTTGCTGTCTGGTCATCCTAGTTGGAGAATTCTCTCATGCATTTATATTAATCAAGCGAGATCACTGTAACATTGGCAAGCCTGCAACAGGGAAAGGCAAAACAGAGAGAGAATCCCCCGCCCCGTGTTTTAATTCATCTCCTGGCTTGATTAGTAGGGCAGGTGCTAAGTGATCCCAAGTGTAAATTGCTTGTTACCACCTTTTCAGAGAATATACAACAGCTGCCTGAAAAGCAGACTATAGCCTTTTAAATGTCAACTGTCAAACCAAAACACTGCAGCAAACAGGGCAAGTATCTGGAAAGCGTGAACAAGAGCAGTTAAGTGTCAGAGGTTCTCTAGAGAGCTTCCGACATGGTTTGAATCTCTGTAGGCACAGAGACCACATCTACAGTACAAAAATTAAATTGACCTAACTTATGTCGGCATACAGCCACTGCAGTGATTACATTACTTGTGTGAGTTTACACTTTGCTCCTTGCATCGGCGATGCGTGTCCTCACCAGAAGCACTTGCACCAATCGGACAGTCAGTGTGGGGCATTGTGGGATGGCTTCTGAAAGCCAGCAATAGTGGATGTAAGCAACGCAGTGTCTACATTCTCACTGTGTTGCCCTAACTACATCGACATTGACTCTACATCTCTCATGGAGATGGAGTTCTTAAGTCAATGTAGCAGGCGAGTTTCGTTAGTGAGAGAGAAATATTGGTGTAGTCATTTACAGAGTTAGGTCGACATAAGCTAAGTTGCATCAACCTAACTCTGTAGTGTAGAGCAAGGCAGAGACTTTAAAGGGAGTTCTCTCTGCCTGAACCACTGAAGAATCATTCTGGAACTACTTTCTTGCTTGCAGATTACCTAGGCCTGGGTAAACAGGGGCAACCTCACTGATTGAAGAGAATTTGGTCCCATAATCCTACTTGTATAAGAATGAAACCAAACAGGCCTAAGAACTAAACATCAGCAACAAAACCCTGAAAAATAAGCACCTGCCACCCACAGGATTCTATTCTAATGGAAGTTTCCCTTAAAAAAGCAACACTTTTCACCTTCTTCTGCAGCGTGGGGCACGGGTCACTTGCAGGTTTGAACTAGTATAAATGGTGAATTCTCCATAACCTGAAGTCCTTAAACCATGCTCTGAGGACCAGGCCCTTGGGCTGATCTCAGAGAATCCAGATTTGGGGATCACAACTGGTTGGTCTGGAAAACGATAACACCAAGTGTAACAGGTACATACATGCAGCCTCCTGGTGCAGACCAGCCAATCACTAAGGCCTGCCCTGTGCCAACAGCCCACACTCTTCCGTGTGCAGGATCCAGGGTCCTACCCACCTCACCACCACAGCGACACCTTCTGGACCTTGTGTCTCTCCGTGCCCCTCCTCCGTCACTCTGTTCACTCAACAATCACCATCACTGGGGCAGGAGCAGGCTTCATCTGGATCAGCCTCCCTATGTCTCTGTTCCCCAGCAGATCTCAGCTGAACACGGCCCCATTCTTCCTCGCCCTGCCCCAAACCTGTCTCCTTCCCCAACTGTCCTTAGTTACACTCGGTAAACACGTCAATTCAGCAAAGCACTTTGGGATAGAGCGTGTACAACAGGATGCACGGAATAAAGTCACACGCGCACACAGAGCAGAGCGTGCACACACACGTGCACACAGAGCAGAGCATGCATACGCACGTGCACAAAGTGTTCCTGTTAGCTGTAAGCAAGTACCCTCTGCAGCTGTAAGGTTTTGAGACCCTCGTCTCTGCTGCCACCAGATCTGACCTCATGAGAAACACGGCTCTTCAGCCTGCCCTGGAAGCTGCCCTTCTCATTCCCAGCCTGATGCTCAGTCAGGAAAGTGCCTCTTTATGAGACTGCAAAGGAAAAACGCAGCCACTCAAGCCGTGAGCCTGCAGGTTCCCTGTGTTGAGGGGTTCCCTTCCTGCTACTGGCCATTCCCTGCTTCTCTGCCCTTTTTGGCCAACCTGAAACCAGAGAACTTTGAATCCCAGAGAACAGGGTACCTAGGGCAGGGCAGCCCATGGCCAGAGGCTCAGCCTCAGGTTCGCCTGAGTGGCCGGCCATGCCAACATTACAGGGTGCTGGATTCGGAGCACATCCTGGGATTTAGGAAAGTAACAGAACTCAAACTGCATTGCCCAGGGCAGTTGGGGCCACCCTTGAGGAAGCTCTCTCTGACCCTGACTTCATCCCGCTCCATCACTACGGCTGCAAGACACACTGCACCCAACGTTGCCTGGCCGAGGCAGGGTTGAAACATGCTCATTCTGCTCTGCTGCTCTTGAATTCATGTCACTCAGCTCAGCAGTGACCCGGCATGAATGTCTGGGGGAATGTATCTCCGTGGAACAGGGCCCATAAGTACCATCCGCTCTCTGGGCTTTCAGTTCAGCACCAAGCTCTGCCTCCACAGTTCGTGGATCCCGGGTACACAGTGGGGCCAGGCCCTGTCTCCCAAGACAAAGCTCTCGGCTGGCTCCTGGGCTGAAATCCCTCCCAAGTGCCCAGAATGAACTAAGTACAGCTCCGGGCTAGAGGTGCAAATGCACATACGCAGCCCTTTCTCCCCAGGCCCACAGATTTGCTGCAGGGGAGCACTGCTAAGCAACCCTTGTTTTTCCATGATGCTGGTTCAGATGGACTCAGAAACTGAGCCCTGCACACACAGAGCTGTGTGCCCTGCCTGGAGAAACCTGAGCGCACACATGGCTTCCCGCACGCAAACCAGCGGGGGCTGCTGCATTCAGAAGAGAGGATGCCTCAACCTGCAGCCCCGTTCCACACTCCGAATTCCTCATCCCCATCCCCCAGCCTGGAGCCCCCTCCTGCACCCCAAACCCCTCACCCCAGCCTCACTCCAGAGAACACACCCCCAGCTCAGAGCCCTCACCCCCTCCCGCACCCCAAGCCACTGCACGGGTCCAGAGCCCCCTCCCACACCCCAAATTCCTCATCCCCAGCCCCACCCCAGAGCCAGCACCCCAGCTGGAGCCCTCACTCCCTCCCGCACCCCAACCCCAGCCCAGTGAAGGTGAGTGGGGGAGAGCGAGCCAGCGAGGGAGGGGGAATGTAGTGGGCGGGGCAGGGCAGAGGGCAGGGCTAGGATGTTCGGTTTTGTGCAATTAGAAAGTTGGTGACCCTAGCCCCTCCCTGGGGGGCTGTGAGCCTGACATGTTCCCAATTCCCACGGAGCCCCTGCCAGGTCAGACTGATGGAGCTGCTGCCAGACGGCGCGAACCCCCAGCCTTCCTGGGGGGCACACAGCTACTGGGAAGGGAACTCAGCTCCAGAAAATGCTCCCTACAGCCTGGGAGTGAGCACGACTCCACCGGGTCAGGCACCAGCGCTTGGCCTGGGTGCAGTGGGGCCCCAGAGTGCCTGAAAACCACTGGGATCCATGGGGCCCACCAGTGCTGCCACCTACTGAGCAGCGCCAGCATCCTCCAGCCAAGCCAGAGAAAGCGAATGGCTGGGAAACAGCCCAAGTCCTTGGTGCATCGTCCCTGCTGCCATGACGCTGCAATACCCAGGTCACGTTCCGCCCTCTCCACACAAGGCTGAGTCCTGCCACCCATCAGTGCCCAGGGAACTGGTGCAAACAGGCACATTGGCACAAAAAGGAGCTGCCAAGCCTCTTCCCACATCCTGCTCCCCAAGCCCCTGCACTGGAAATGCCCTCACCCCCTCTGCTGCTGGGCAGGCTTTGGAAGCAGCACCCTAGGGAGCCGGGGCAGTTACAGAGACACCCAGAGGGTACAGTTCCCTGCTGTTACATGCGTGCCTGTCCGGCTAATGGCAGCCGGGGTCCGACTGCTCTCAATCCAGCTGCTTTCTCTCCAGCACACAGCCACTGCATGTGGGGGGCAGGCACAGCCTGGCTCTCCAGCTCCAGTCCAGCATTAATGCCCATTTCAGATGGAGCAGGGGACGAGTGGGAATTAATCTGTCAGACAAAACCCTTCCCATTGCCCCATTAACAGGCTCTCCCTGTTGGAATCAGAGACAAGAGGAGGAGGTGAACTATTAGCCCATAATGCAGAGACCGTGCCAGCCTGATGCACACAGCTCCCCCCAGCCCAGCCCAATCCAATCCACACAGCCGAGAGTGGGGAACCCCAGTCTGACCCACAGGGCCAGCCCCTCCTAGACATACTTGCACAGCCAAGCCCCCCAGCCTGTCCCAACCCACACAGCCGAGAGCCAGTCCCCCCACAGAGATGCCACCCCTGCCTGGCCCGAACCACACAGTCGAGAGCCAGTCCTCTCACAGAGATGCCGACCCTGCCTGGCCCGAACCACACAGCCGAGAGCCAGTCCCCTCACAGAGATGCCACCCCTGCCTGGCCTGAACCACACAGCTGAGAGCCAGTCCCCCCACAGAGATGCCCCCCCAGCCTGTCCCAGCCTACACAGCCGAGAGCCAGTCCCCCCACAGAGATGTCCCCCGCCTGTCCCGAACCACACAGCCGAGACCCAGTCTCCAAACAGATATGCCACCCCTGCCTGGCCCGAACCACACAGCTGAGAGCCAGTCCC
Organism: Chelonoidis abingdonii; assembly: GCF_003597395.2. Lineage (NCBI taxonomy): Eukaryota > Metazoa > Chordata > Testudines > Testudinidae > Chelonoidis > Chelonoidis abingdonii. Next base: position 42,529,983 of record NC_133779.1, read on the forward strand.
CTCACAGAGATGACCCCCCAGCCTGAAGATACCCGACCCGCACAGCCAGGAGCAGAGCCCAGGCCACGCTGGACCCCCAGCCTGACTCGCAGAGTTGGGCCAATGGGGTCAGAGACAGGAGTTCTCAGAGCTGGGGAGTTGCTGACAAGCAGGAATGGCTGGAGAAGGCAGTGGGGCAGGCTGTCCCCCACGTCAGAGATGCACAGACTGGGCCGGGAGGCTGCCTGCTTGGGGTTAAAGGCGCTGGCGCCCAGGCACTGGCCCCATTTCATAGCAAGAGAAACAAGGTCTCCTACCACCACCGCTGCAGGGCCCCTCGGATGAGCCCTGCAGTGCCCGTCCAGACAGGCAGTGCTAGCAGAGCCATGCAGCTCCACATGTTATCCAACAGGGGGAGCACAAGCCACACACTGGATCATGGCTCCAGCTGCAGGCTCCCCATCACCGCCCCTGCCCCGTCCAGCTGTTTGAGGGGAGGGGGCAGGTTAACTGCGCAGTGACAGTGGGGTGCAGCAGAGCGCTGGGCCCCGCACTGACCCAGGTTATCCCAGCTATAACACAATGGGCCCCTTGGCTGGACCCCCTTGACTCACCCCCCCTGTCCCTGGGGCCATTCACGAGCAGCCTCAGGCAGAAGGTTCCAGGTGCAGTGGAGAGGTGGGCGCACTCCCCGGCTGTCCTGGCATGGCTGGAACGCCACCCCCCCCAAGGTACAAGGGATGCTGCGTGGCAGAACACAGCCCACGGCGGCACTCAGACATGCCAGGTGCGTTCAGCACTGCAGCAGGAACCTCCTTTGCCTGCCCTGCCCGGGAGGGCGCTATGGTTACTGATCTGCGCCCTGCTGCCCTGTGCAAAGGGCTCCCACTCTGAACAGCAGCCAGAAGGTTCACAGCCTGCTGCATGCCCCAGGGCACCCCCAGGGCTGCACCCTCTCAGCTCTGTCCCGGCCACAGCTGTGCTGGGTGGTGCTAGGGGACCACAGGGTCTTACCTCCAAGGATGCAGGGTTAGTAACGGGCTGCAGGGGCTGCAGGGGCTGCAAGGGCTCAGCAGGGTCGGGCTCTGGCTACTTGGAGACAAACTGTAAAGCAAGATGCACCAGACCAGTATGAATTCAAATGCCGCCCCCTCCAGCGCTTCGTGCATCCTGGTGCTGCCCAGCAGCCACTCAAGGCCACACTCCTCCAGGTTGCACAGACCCTCCAGTGGGGCCTCCTATGGAGCGTCTTGAGGGTCAGGACTAAGAGGTCCCTCGGAGGTGGGGAAGGGCTTGACTTTCAGGAGGAGTGAGAAGCACCCGCACAACCGTTTATGTGCAATGAGTCCAAAACTGGAATCAAGGGGCCTGGGCAGAGCAGATGGGGAGCCTGGGGCTGGGCAGGCAGGGAGCTGTGGCAGGTCTGGAGTGAGAGGCACTGGGCAAAGCTGGGACGGGGGAGCCCAGGGCTGGGGAAGGAGGGGGCTCTGGGTCAGGAGTGAGGGGCATTGGCAGAGCTGGGAGGGGGGACCCAGAGCTGGGGAAGGAGGGGGTAGCAGGTTAGGATTGAGGGGCACGGGCAGAGCTAGGAGGGGGACGTCAGGGCTGGGGAAGGAGGGGGCTGCGGGTTGGGAGTGAGGGGCATGGGCAGAGTGGGAGGTGGAGAGGAGACCAGGGAAAGAGGGGGCAGCAGGTTTGGATTGAGGGGAACTGGCAGAGCGGGGTGGGGAGCCCAAGGCTGGGGTGGAGGGGGACCCAGGGCTGAGGGGGAGACGGCTGCAGGTCAGGAGTGAGGGGCATGGGCAAAGCTAGGAGGGGGGAACCCAGGGCTGGGGAAGGAGGGGGCTGTGGGTTGGGATTGAGGGGAACTGGCAGAGCAGGGGGGAGCTCAGGGCTGGGGAAAGAGGGGCCTGTGGGTTGGAAGTGAGGGGCACGAGCAGAGCAAGGGGTGGGGAGAAGACCAGGGAAGGGGGGGCACCAGGTTAGGATTGAGGGGCACGGGCAGGGCTGGGGAAGGAGGGGGATGCGGGTTGGAAGTGAGGGGCACGGGCAGAGCTGGGAGGGGGGAACCCAGGGCTGGGGAAGAAGGGGGCTGCGGGTTGGGATTGAGGGGCACGGGCAGAGCAGGGGGTGCGTGGGGGGGGAAGGCCAGGAAAGGAGGAGGCAGCAGGTTAGGATTGAGGGGCACGGGCAGAGCTGGGAGTGGGGAGCCAGGGCTGGGGAAGGGGGGGGCTGCGGGTTAGGAGTGAGAGGCACCGGCACAACGGGGGGAGGTGGCACCAGGGCTGGATGGCAGCGGGCGCGGCTGTGGGTCTGGAGCGAGGGGCACCGGATCGTGTACCCCCCACCCCCTCCCGGGCTCCAGCCAGGCCCCGGCGGCCACGCGTAGGGAAGCGCGCCCCAGACCCTGCGCTCTCCCGGCCGGGACCGCGGCTGCAGACGGTCTCGCAGCGCAGGGGGCGTGGGGCAGCCCGGGGACCCGTCGGACCGCGCAGCCCCCCCGCAGCGCAGCGCCGCACCCTGCGCGCCCCGCCCGGCCCCGGACTCACTCCAAGGTCAGGGACGGGATTTTCAGCCGGTCCCTCCGCGATTTCATGGCTGGGGCGACAGCCCCTCCCCGCAACTCGCAGCGGCCAGCACCAGGCTGCGCTGGAGCGATCTGGGAACCGACCGCCCCCGCCCGTCGCTCAGGAGCTGCGGCTCCCGCAGGGGGAGGTGGCCCCCGCCCGGCGCAGGGACGATGCGCTGTGCGGAGCCGGCTCCGACCCCCCTCCCCGCCCCCAGCGCGCCCGGGCGCACCGGGGCTGCCCCCGAAGACCCAGAGCTTGCGCTGCACAGGGTGGGCTCAGGCCCAGCACCCACCGCATGGCGGGGGGCCAGCAGCCAGGGGCGGCTCCCCCCGCCCCCAGACCTGAGGGGAGCCCCAGGCTGTGCAAGGTCCAGGTCCCCCCACCCCCTGCTCTCCCGTAGGGCCTGGCCATATACGGGCCCATGAGCCTGCAGCAGCCTCAGCTAACTGAGCTGGGTCTTGAGCCAGGCTCACTTTGCGGTGCTGCAGCAGACGTGACACCAGCTCTGAGCCCTTTGCCCAGAGTCTGGGCAACCTTCAGTCCCACAGCAATCTGCCCCCATGTGGGAGGCCGGCTACTCACAGCCCCTGGCCACCAGCCCTGTTAGGGTCTCACTCACAGGTCCTGGTCCAGGCAGGAGTCAGTGCACAGGTCACACTCAAACCACATCCTTCAGCCTCACTTGGATTTCCACAATGCATCAGAAGAGAACAGGGGCCAAACACGCTCAACAGCCCTGCGGGCTCCCTGCCTCCTGGCACAGGCCTTGGCACTGCACTGAAGTGCCACTGCAGACACAGGATCAAACCCATCCCTGGATCGACCCCACTGCATGATGCCAGGAGGGCTATGTCTCGGTGCCCAGGCTCCCTCAGCTCAGAGCAAAGTGCCCGGGGCGAGTGGGAGCTCCACTGTCACTCCCATTGGGGTCAGTCCCTCCACACAGTACCAGGGAGAGATTCCGGCCAGAGCCTTCAGTGCTGTCTGGGCATGGAAAGGCTGTGCCGGAGTCAGCATGGGATGGAGCCGCCCTGAGCACAGAGCAGCCTGGAAGGAGACAGCAAACCACCACCAATCACTTCAAAACAGCCCCATGCTGCACCCACCCCGGCCTTGCCCTGACACGGGTAGTGCCCTGGGCCTGGCTGGGACCGAGGCGTATCGCTGGAGCTCCACACTGCAAGGGCCCATCCCAGCAGGGAAAGGGGCTGAGTAAAGAAAAATGACACCCTTAAAAAGGCACCCTCCTCCCTGCCTCCAGCAGGGACCACAGTGCTGTCCCAGTCCCAACTGGGCCCCGCAGCACAAGGGAAGGGCCAGAGCTCTCCCCCAGGAGAAAGCCCGTCCCAGAGGTTCTGGGCCAGGTGGATCTTAAAACTCATGTTGAAAAGCAGGGCAGGGCAGGCACCCATCTGCTCATACTTACATGCTTCCTCGGCGGGGCAGGCTCAGCTCCTTCTGCAAGGAGAGGGAAGAGAAGAGAGGGGTCAGCGAGCCGCTCTCCCTGCCATGCCATGGCAGCTTCTGCCAACACCGTGACTGCCGCAGCCACAGAGCAGCCGGGGGGATTTCAGGCAGGGAGTGCGTCAGGCGGCACAGTGCCCAGCCAGCGCATCGGACCCCACAACCCAGCACAGGCTCTGCCCCTGCCCCGTCTGCCAGCTGGGAGGAGACAAATGGCTGCAGCTCAGCCTCCTCCAGCTCTCAACCAGTGGTGCCACTGCGTGAGCCTCGCAGCTGGGTGCGAGTTATGGCTGCTAACACACAGGACTAGGGGAACTCCCGGGTTCTATTTCTCACTCCCATGCTGGCCCAGTGCAGGTCCTGGGGCACATCTGGGACCGTTCTCTCTTTGGGGGCACGTAAGGCCTCACTGGCTGAGGTTTCTGAAGGTCTTTGAGACCCACAGGCGGAAGAGGCTCAGGGTCACCATGGAGAGGCGTGCGCCTCGTCTGGGGGAGCCAGCCCTCTGCCTAGCGGGGGAGGCTGAGAACGCCAGGCTCTGAGTAGGGAGCCGGGGCAAACCGACTGAGCTCACTCCAGGCTGGGGAAGGCTCCTGCAGCGTCCCACAGCTCTGCTCTCCCCACATCCTGGCAAGCTGCAGCCCTGCTGGGCCTCTTCCTGCATCACTGGTCTGTCACCTCTCCTCGGGGTCAGACTGCTATTGGCACTGTGGCCCAGGCAGGGGCAGGTGTCTGGGCTGCCCACGTCTGGGTTCTCCCCAAGGCACAGGTGCTGCCCTTAAAGCAACCCTAGCCATGTCGAACATCGGCCCCGGTGACCCTGCCTCGTGTTCAGAGTCCTGTGGGAGCAGCACTCTCAGCTTCTCCAGTGGGTGTAACCCCCCTATGCAAACATCTAACAAATTGCAGAGCCCTGGCTTATCCCCTCCCTTGCCCAGAAGGTCGGGCACAGCGAGTGGCAATTCCCTGCAAAGATCCCTAACCCCAGCATGCAGGAGGGAGACAGACGCATGGGGGAGGAGAAGCAAAACAGTGACCTTGTACAGCAGCTGGCAAAGCTGCATTTCAGCCCCTGGGCTGGGGGTGAAAGGCTGCCCATCCCATGATGCTTTGCTTGGAGGCCTGGCACCCGCCCAGCGTGAGCCCACAGCATGCGTGGAGCAGCCAGCGGGCAGCAAGTTCTATTTACTTTTCCCCTCGTTTGAGAATATTTTTGCAAGAGCTGTTTGCTGGCGTGTGGCATGAGAGGATGAAGGTCAGTTCTTCAGAGGCCCCTGGGAATATCAGAGGGTGGTGCCGGGTGCAACTGCATCTGGGTGTGCACATCTGTGTGCTGACGGGTGCAGACGCAGGCTCCACTCAGAGTGTTCGGTGGGGTGCACAAGTGGTAGGTTGTGTGTGTGTGTCACTGTACGTGGGGGTGCCTGTGCCTGCACTAAAGTCGAGGAACATTTCCCTGCTAAGGCTGGTGCCTCTTCCACTGCCCTGCCAGCAGCCGGAGGACAGACAGGCTGAGCCCCACACCTGCTCAGATTCCCACGCTCTCCCGCAACGGGCTAACAAATGCACCTGTCCAGCCCCACTGCCCCAGCCCGTCAGCAGCTTAGACATAGATGTGAAATTACACAGTTACTGGCACACTCTAGGGCCTTCGCACACACTCACACCTGCTCCCCCAGACACCCCCGTCACAACATGGCCACTGATACATGCCTGTGTGCTCGCTGCATGTACGCAAACACACCCACATCAGCACAACCCCACCACATACACCTGCCATCCACACACACGCCCACACATCTCTTTCCTGCACAGCCTGTCTCCCCCAAACACAGAATGGGGAAATCCCCACCCATGGTACAGTAATGGAATGCTAAACTGTATTACACAGTCAAGCCGCAAGGTGGAGCTGGGTGCAACACACCTTATTTAAGCTACCCCCAGCCACACCGGGCAGAACATGAAAGGCTCTTCCTCTATATCTGGCACAGGAGCGTGACCTGGCGTCGAAAGTAACTAGGCCCAGAGAACAGAAACTGTCTGTTACAGCTCTCCCCCTATTCCATTCTGTTTCTTACAGCTGTCCCCATACTCCATTTTGGTTTTGTTCTCCTGTGGCCTCCCCTCCCTGGCTGTTAAGTTGTTTACCAGGGCCACTGCCCTTCTCAAAGGGAGGGCCCCTTAAAGTTGTTTACCAAGAGCCATTGCCCTTCTCAAAGGGATGGCCACTTGTGCTAAGTGGGACCACTGCCCTGTTCAAAGGGTTAGTCCTGTTATCAC